>NC_050584.1:60620000-60920000 GCF_013368585.1 Megalops cyprinoides | reverse complement strand
ATTTGAAGTATTCCATAATTTTGAAGTCTTTACACGCTTGCATTGGCACATTAAAAACTGGACCCTGTACAAGCAAGTTAATAGAGAAAAGGTTTCTTTTGCACATGTGGGAAATGATGTCAGGATTTTATTTTTTATTTCATTTTTTTTTTTTTTATTATTAATTTCTGACAGAAGAACCACAGCCGCAACCACAACCCCCAGCTGTGCGCTATCACTATACAGCATGCGTTTCTAAATCGCTTTTACATTCACCCTCGCGGTACTGGCTACACACACCAAGCGCGATGGCGTTGGCCGTATCCGCAGCTACAACAGCAGCGGCAGCACCGGTGACGGCCGCCGCCGCTGCTCCGCCTGTGTCCCTGGAATGCTGCGAGGAGCAGGGTTCCAGGCATCTCTCCCCCTCCCCGCTCTGAAACGGATCCACATCGCTGCACCAGACGGGGGCAGACGGCATGTGTTTCGCTCATTAGCGCCAGCTGCCAGAAAATAAAGCTATCAAGTGCGCTCATCTCTGTATTTTTGGAACTATCTGTTTCAACAGCTCTGGGGCCGAGTATCTGCCATCGGCATGCTGGTCCCCGAATAAAGAGCCCTTGTGCGCGAGGGTGGGGGGAACGAGGCAGACAGAGGAGGGGGGAGAGAGAGAGAGAGAGAGAGAGAGAGAGAGAGAGAGAAAGAGACAGAGAGAGAGAGAGAGAGAGGGAGAAGGAGGGAAGGCAGTGTGATGAGAGTGAAACAGACAGCCACAGAGGGTGAGAGGGTCACGCTGAGATAAGGAGAATGAAGGAGAGGGAGACAGAGCGGGAGAGACGCGCACCCAGACCGTTATCAAAGAGAATCAAGGAATTCTGTGAACCCTGTGGCACCCCTACCCCCACAGACCCCTTGCCCCCACCCCCCACCTTGTCCGAGAGGAGGAGAAGAGTGAGGTTTACCTTGACCAGCGAGTGGAGGCTCCTCTCCCCGAACATGTCCTGCAGAAAGACGCAGTCCTCCTGGCTGTCCACATGGGGCTGAAGCTGGGCGGGGAGGGTGACCAGCAGCTCGTACAGACCTGGGGAGGAAGAGGAAACGGCACCATGAGCTCTCTCTCTCTCTCTCTCTCTCTCTCTCTCTCTCTCTCTCTCTCACACACACACACACACACACACACACACACGCACATATGAAAACATACAGACACACACACACAGACACACGCACACATACACAGACACACACACGCAGATACACACACACAAACACAGATGTACGTGCGTGCACACAAACGCAGATACTTGCACACACAAATACACACACACAGACACACAGGTCAACAGTGCATGCCATCCTTCCATCCCTCCCTCCATCCCTCCCTCTCTTCTCTCGGGTGCTACCTGCTAACCTGTGCACAGCTCCCTGGTCCCCCTCTCAGAGGAGCCTTAGATCCTGCCCCGCAAAGGCTCCTCTCACAGCCCACTGCCCCGCAGTCTGGGGGTAATAAGGCACATCCTTTCACAACCTCCAGTTCCGGCTTTTGTTTCAGGCTTTCCTGTTATTCCAGGAACTCTGCCGTTTAAAAACAGAGAGCTCTCATGCTGAGCTACGGCTTTTCGAAAAAAAAAAAAAATCTAGCAACGTTCAAGCCCTGATTCCTTCCTGATTTTTCGCCCCTTTAAAATCAAAAGCTAGTGTAAATTTCGCAGCGCTAGAACGCTCGCGTCTCAACCGCAGACGATGTTTACTTCGGTAGTGTTTGGGATTCGGGACTGACACCTTAAGCCAATAATAAATAAAGGCTGTGAGGAGATCACAGCATATTGAAAGTTTTTTTTTTTTAAAGCGACGTTCGCACATTTTGGCCATTTATACAGAATGTCTACAGTATGTTGCCGCGGGGGGAAAAAAACAAACAGCCTGGGGTACAGACTGAAGCAATGATTGAATCCTGCCATCATCACTGTCTTAGGCCACATGAAGATCTTTAAACAAACACTAGTAATAATAAACTCCACAGGGGCTTACTCCCAGCTTAAAAAAGAATGGATTCTTCAATTCGGTTTAAAGAGAAACAGACCGGAGCCGATGGTTTCAAGATTAGACGGCCCTCTGAGGCAATGCGAAACGAGCGAAAGCAGGCCCTTCCAAATACAACAAAGACGGTCAGAGAGGGCAGTAAAGCTGCATCAGATAAGCCCGGGTGAAACCCTGGAGGTGCGTTTAAGCGGAGGAGAGATTAAAGGCAGATCCGCCCGGTGTGGAGGCCGCCCGACCCCAGCACGGGTCCTGCGGAGGCCCCGTCCGCCAACCATCAAAGGAGCCGCTCGCCGAGGGACCGTCCTCCACCCGCAATGCACCTCGCCGTGTTCGATCCGCGGGCGGGACCTCCGTTCCACGCGCCCGTGTCCCCGATCGCCGGGGCGCGCTGAAGACAAAACGTATTACCGAAAGGAAAAACACTTCAGCCTTTGGCTGGCGTTAACCTGACAGCACGCGTGATCTTCTTTGGAGATTGCCTAATTTATGAGCCAGTCAAAACGTCCCCGACGGCCCGTCTAGAGAACACACACCGAAAGGGGGGAACGTGGCCTCTTCAGAACCCCGGAATCGCTGGAACCTCTCGCATGTCTCGCGGAAGAGCTTGGCCAAGGCGTCGCCATGGCGACCAGGCCCGGCGGCTCAAGGCACCGCGATTCCCGCCAGTCGGCCCCGCCGCACGGCACAGCAAGGCGCCGCCTCCTCCACGCCGGCAGACAACAAGTGTGAACCTTAATGCTTTTCACACCGTGCGCTCTGACCCGAGACAGGACCGTGGGAGAGAGCTGCCAACAGGCAGGAGCCGAAAAAGGCCGGGGGTGAGGACACAGCGGGAGCCGTGCTGATAGCCCGGGGGCGAGGGAGGGACAGGGCTGCCATTCCATAAGCCGGTCAGAGCGCTCTTCCGCCCCCCAAATCCGCTCTTCCGCCCCTCGACTGGCCCCAGGGAGGGGAGACCGAGTGCTCAGGGTCTCGGCCGGGACTCTGCCGGGATCATCAGAACCAGACCCAGCTGCGGGGCATCTGGTCCCCTCGTTAATTTACAAGCTGGAAATTTGAATAACATGTCATATTATAAAAGATTTAAAGGACACAGGATGATGCGGGAGGGAGGGAGACGTGGAAAAGCCATCACAGCAGCAGACTCTCGTAAGAGGCTCGAAGAGGAGCGGGTCGAACTCCCCCCCACCCCCCAAAAACTTCACCCAACGGACCCAGAGCTCGCTTCATACAGTACGCTTGGAAAATTGAAAAAATCTTTCAGTTTAATACCCCTGTATGGGGAAGAGATCAATGGCGGATCCGGGGGGTTTGAATATCACAGGACAGCGCTGCACTTCAGTTAGTCCGCTTTAACTGACCGGCCTGACAGTGATGTTTAATAGGGCCTAACAGTTAACGAACACAGAGGGCCGGTCGCTGGCGCAGAGAGGCATGCGGAGGCGCCCTGAGGAGAGGGGTGGGTGAAACCCGACAAGCGCTCCCGAATCCTGACACGAGGGCGAGAGCGCCCCCCCCCCACCCCACTCGCCCCCCGGCTCTGCCCCTGTCCCCTGCATCTGCGGTTGGCTGCCGTGTGACCGGGGCTCGCTCTCCCCGCGCGGAGCGTGTCAGCGCTTACATCACCTCCTGTCGACTGCGCAGGGAAAAGAAATCTGGGTAGCGAGCGCTTTCCGCACGCGACTGATGGTCTTCTCAGACTCCCTCCAAGCAGGGGCACAGAGCCACTGTGCAAAGCGCTAAAAAGTCTACTGCAAGTAGCTTCCAATGTGCAGCGAGACAGAGAGGAGAGTGCTGTTACCAATATGATTAATTACCGCAACTGTTCTAACTGTAACTGTTGCTGCCCGACTGTTATATGTCAGTCATATGACTGGTTGGTCTCTTGTTTTGTGTTGTCGTTGGTTGCTGTTTACGCTTCTGCAATATGTACTTGTTACACCATCAAAGCATTTGAATTAAACACAGAGAGAAAGAGAGAGAGAGAGGGGGAGAAGGAATGGGAGAGAGACAAAAAGACCACAAACTCTGGACAATGTGGTCCGGGAGCTATTCAGGGCAGGGCTGTGCACTGGGGCTGCCAAGCTGAGAGAGTGAAACACAGTCCGGCCGTATAAAGTTGTGATATCAAACAAGCCAGCCAAGAGAAGAGGAAGTAACAGGGCCGAGCTTGCCCCCGCCACCGGGGCGGGTCCCCTTGTTTCCTCCCAGCTTGGCTCCGTCGCCTGATATCACATCTTTATACGGCTGGACCGCATTTCCAACTTGGCAGCCTCAGTACGCGGCCAGTGTTTTTGTTATAGCTATACAGTCCAGCACGGTCCTCGACAAAATAAGAGAGAGAGAGCAAGAGAAAGAGAGAGAGAGAGAGAAAAAACACTTGTTAAATTTGAAGCCAGCACCTCCAGTAGCTCATGGTAAAGGAAATGTCATCTCACATGGTGCCTCTGCTTCTCCATTCACATAGCTTCAATTCCTTCAAGTGTGATGGAAAACAGGATTGACAGCAGGTTTTTTTTTCTGTAATTTTGGGGGGGGGGGGGGGGGGGGTCATCTTTTAAATTCATCCCACAATCCATGATCTTACATGTAGTAGAGGACATTACCGCTTAAGTCCGGTGTTTTACAGAAGGGACTTTCCTGGAGTTGCTGTTTAGTTAATCTGTCTGTCAACATAATTGCTTGCTTGGTTGGCGAGCTGTACATGCTGTACTAATGCTTTCTGTCTCCCGGTCACTTCAGGACAGAAATTCAAATGGGCCAAAAACATGAATAAATCATGTAAATATACATATATAGCTATCCACAAACAAATTCGTATGAGTCATAAAATTACTGATACTAGTTTTTATTCCACATGCCAAAACGAACTACCAAGCTTGATTAAACATACGCAATTCCACAAATAAACAAAAGCTTGGTGAAATACAACCATCAGCATATTTTCTTGTTTAGGAAAGACAGAAACACCAGCAGAAGCCGTTTTCCGTGCGGTAAATGCAGGCTAGTGCTGGACTTGATTTAGGTAGATCAGTTCATCTGAATAGGACAGCGCACACGAGCTGCAGGGCCTGCTACACAGCTTAGCTCCAGCTCTGAACCCCGGTCTGTGTTTTCTTAATGACGCGTGGCAAAAATACAATTTCTACAGTATGTAGCAGCATACCATGAATATGTTCCAATACACCAAACTTAAACCGTTTATGGAGATCGTCGTACTACTTTTGGGCCAGTTGTTGCATATTCACGTTAAATCCTGGGTCAACACTTACAATCCATCAAGGGTAAAATTGCCAAGACTGTCTTCAATTTGGCCAGCTAGGTAGGTCAGAAGCTTGCAAGCCAAACGTACTAATTGCCAAGGCTAAACCTCTAAGAAACCCAATCGCCTATAAAACAAAATAATTTGGTCTATAGATTTTAAATCTTGTCTATGTAGTGATCAAATTATACTCTACATCGTTATCGTCACTGAAAGGCCCGCTATTTTTCCAAACGCATAATTCACACAATGAGGACAAAAATTTCTTACCTACCTTCTACCGATTTAAAAGTGGATTTAACGCGCAACGGCACGTCCGAAACACACGCATGAATAAACAGTAAACTTGTCAGTATTTTTAAAACGGTATATATCTAAAGATAAAACAAGACAGTGAGTTTTTGTGCAAGTTATTTTAACCGACGGAGCAGACCCATTTTAATCGTACAAAATCTGGACCAATATCTGTCGATAACGGCAGACCAGCCGTTATTGCTCAATCCGTACAGTATGCAAGGTACTATCCATTTTATTTGTCTTCGTTTCGGGAACAGAGAAAATCTGTCTTCAACGGTATGCTCTAGGTAAGATGACATATTTATAGCCATAAAACTCCATATCAATTACGCACGGTGCCTGGAGAAAACGAACTTGATTCTGAGAAACAGCAGAGGGAGATTAATATTTGAGCTTACTTTACTTCCCCTACTCGCAGGTGCAGAATGAGCGATTAGATTTGACCGTATATATATCTAGGACTTATTAAGGGAAATATGAACATCTTCGAGCTGTTCCAAAAACATTTGGACGTCTTCAGGGTCAATGTTTCAAACCTTTTTTTCGATGAACATGTTTCAGGCAGTCAGACTTTGAACAGAAAATAAAGCAAGGGGGAAAAAAACGAGCAGCTGCCTCAAGTTACGCTCGCTGTAAGACAAACCATTCGGAGTTTGATTTACCTCGTAATTTGGGACCCATCGGGAGAGAGATACAGACCCACCAGAGCAGAGGAGAGAGATAAATGAGTGAGTAAAATCGAAAATGGATGCTTTAAAAAGACGCGGCGAAAAGGCCGCTTCGGGCTGGGGGAGACATTAAGAGACGCGCAATCGCCAGAGGCGAGTAACGGAAACCGCTGCCTTTGCGCCTTGCGGCCAGGCGCGTGTTTGTGATCGGCTCGACCGAGGTTCCAACGGCTCCCGTGAACGAAGAGATCCCGTTTGACCCCCTTTTAAATATTTACCGAGGCGTCACATCTTTGCGTGTGTTTTTATTGCTTTATTCCTTTGTGTCAGTTTCAACTAGTTTCAAAGCAGTCTTTTAGAGCTGCAAAGCCAAAGTATAACAATAGCTGGCCGTGGCTTTTTGAATTAAGGCAACAGGCTGACACTCCATCACTAAGAACGTTATTGCATTATATTCCCAGTTGACACCTTCATCCGTAATAAATCTGAGTTACAATGCTTGCAAATATACAGATTCCACTACCCCTATACTGTATATAGCTGGATATAACTGAAACAACTACATTACATTACATGACATGCATTTAGTAGACACTTTTATCCAGAGTGACTTCTGGCACAGCAGAACACGTGTATCCATTCAAGTTAAATGAGCAGCAGTGTCAGACCAGGCTAAACAACACCCCCAGACCAGTGAGTGTGAGCATAACAGCATTCAAGCCTTACCACAGGTTAACTTGTGCAACCTGACTAGGCAAAGGAAGCCAAGTACACCATGATACATCAGTCACTAGAACACAGAATCAAAAACACATCATAATACTACATGTAAAATAAACATCAGATACTAGAAGTAGCACGACAAAACGTCATATCTTAAAAAAAAGGTAATAAATACTATGTAGACATCGGGATACAAGGACACAACTGGGGGTGCACTTAGGTCCTAAGCACCCCCATGTGCAACTGCAACTATTACTAATAATAAAAATGAGGAGAAGAAGAAGAAGAAATAGCTAAACAAACAAGCAAAAGTTTTCCAGTTCTGGAATCTGAATAGACAGCTGTTGGGTCCAGGCAACACACTGGCCCATGTCACTGCAAATACAAAGGGCCTCAGTAATTACAGCAGAAATGCTTCAGTAATGTCAAGTATCCTGCTTTGTGGAAATTAAGTGCAAGATATATTAGAGTACGTTCTGGAAAAACGACCCCATGAAGGCCACTCTGGTGCTACGTCTCTCAAGTTATATGAACCTTAATGCACATCAACAAAAAAAACTACACAGAAAAAGCCTTGAAATCAAACATAACTCACAAAGAGGTTCCAGACCGAACACACTTATCAAAGCCTGCAGCTTGGGCCAGACTTTTCAAAATGGATTTATTTATTTCCCACTGTGCCATGAACAGTCACTACATCACCAACCTCAAATCTACTCAACAGTTAGTCACACACCTGTACACTTCAAAAGAACCTTTCACCACAACACTCAGGGAGAAAAAAAATGAAGATTTCACTAATGGCCCTAATTGAATGCACGCTCTCTGCGTATTCAGCTGGTGTTCGGTGTTCCTAGAGCTTTCCGCCAAGCAGATTCTTTTAGTTTTATGCTACACAATATCTAGATCCGACTTATTTGCCTGTCAGCCAAAAAAAAAAAACCCCCTGAAAATGGCTGTGGTCCTCGAAGTGCTGACCTGTGTTTGAAAGAAGGCTAAGCGCACTGAAGCCCTCAGAGTGGACCGCTGGTGTTTTCCCGCCAGGCCAACCTCTGGAACCCAGGGCCCGGGGTTCTGAGATGGGTTTCGGGTTGCTCTTCTCCGGACCTGGATTAATCACTATCGTTCGACACAGAACAGGGCCTCCCCGGCTGCAGACAAAACACACGGGCCGCACCGAGGACTCGAGGCCAGCGACCTGCCACCTCCATTTATCATACAGAGCGAGCGCTTCTCGCACGCGCGTCCAAGACGCAGTGTCTCCTTTCTCTGCTCTGGGAAGCTTTTAGGAAACATCGGAGAGGGAAGCCCAGCGGTTTTGCGTGCACAAGGTTCATTTTCGGACAACCACACAAGCCGTTGGAACGGGCCAAAATATGCCTAGAATGTGACAGAATGGTTATACTTTAGTATACTTTATTCTTTACTTTTGATTGTGTGAGATACGATGGCTGGCTCCAGAAGGCTAATCATCAGGCTCTTTAATTGCTAAAATAAATATCCTCTCTCTCCATGTCACCTGAGATGTAGCGTGCATGTTCTGGTACAAATTGGCTGCTATGCATCACCCAGACACGTGCTACACATTGGTGTTTTTTGGGGCAAGTCCTTCTTCATCAAGCCCCCCCCCCATTATGGAGTAGTGTAAGATCCTTGAGAGATAATGAAAGGCAGAATATAAGTGCACTTATTTTAGGGATACCCAACTTTTCAACTGATGTGTATATGCTGTTAACTCTACTTCAAGTGGAAATAACCCACATGCAGTGATGTCCTTGAGTGTTAGTGTTCGGCGTGCTTTGGGTGAGGACAGAGGATATCACCATTGTGGCGGCAGTGTAGCATAGTGGTTAAGGAGCAGGACTCGTAACCGAAAGGTCCAGCTGTATAAATGGATAACATTGTAAAGAACTGTAACCTATGTAAGTCGCTTTGGCTAAAAGCGTCTGCCAAATGAATAAATGTAAATGTAAATGTAAGAACGCAGCTGTGTGGAGGAAACACAGCACTTGGTCTGAGCATCTGCAGATAATACCGTGCATTTTTAGCATGATGTTCCTGATGCTTCACCACTGGTACAGATGACACCTCTGTGTGATTACATTCTGGAGAGGACGTTCAGAAGTGTTAGACTTAACAATGGTGTGACCACTACCCAGGTTGCAATCAGGAGAGGGGCTGTTCTCTCACACCCCAGAGAGATTCCCTCTGACTGCATGAGAGAGAACCCAGCTGCACTGCCATGGTGCGAACTCTGTGTCACGTTGATGTTCTCAAGTCTGGCTGTGAAGTTAATTCCCCTATTCCATCATGAACATCAGGTCTGCCACCTACTGAACGTGGAAATCTCTGTGTTCCATTGGATTCAGTGTTTACCAACAACCATCATCCCTTAAAAATTGTGTGGGTGTGTGTGTGTGTGTGTGTCGAATATACATACGTGTATATATAAATACATACGCACAGACACACACAGACAAATAAAACTCCTCCCCTCATTTTTTTTCTCTTCCTCTCCCTCTCTCTCCCTAGTTTGCTAAAAACGAAGTGGAAATTTTCGTTCTGATGTAATTGGAAACAGGGACACTTTCCAGTGGCAACAAATTCTTGTGTTACAGTACTGTATTCCAATGGCAGGAGAGAGAGAGAGCGAGAGAGAGAGCGAGAGAGAGAGAGCGAGAGAGAGAGAGAGAGAGAGAGATGCTGTGTCCTGGGAGGAGGACAAATGGCCGGGAATCGGCAAAGTGCTCCCGCAGCGAACGCCTCTCTCGCGCCACGGATTCCAGATGCTCGGCATTCCTGACATCAGCGCGGAAAAAATTTACCGTCGGGGCCTAGAGAAATTTAATATCGCCCCATTCTTGTCATATCCCTCATAGCTCCGCCATTAGGCCCTGGGAGCTGTGGAAGCCATAAAGGCCCCCACGGCTAAATGATAAAAAAAATACGCGATCCCTGCATTTCGTTATCGGATCCGATTATGAAATGATTACCTTGTTTGAAACGAGGATGCGAGGGGACCGCCAAAAAAAAAAAAGAAAAAAGCGGGCGCACTCATTAGAGGGTGTATCTGGAAAAAACGTTTCTCCTCAAGGCTTCTCCCTTTCGCTGCCTTTTCCTGTCTCCTGGTGCCCTGAATAACAAAAGCAGGGACTCGCCTTTTTCAGTGTTGCAAAGGGGGCAATAAACACCGGCGGAACATGCCTGCACGGGCCAGAACAACACAGTAAACTTTTATGGGTTAATAAAATGGGGCGGGGGCGGGGGGGTGGGGGCAGGGGCGGGGGGGTGAGGGCAGCACCAATGCCTTCCATCACTGTGTTGGTTGATGTCACCAGGCAAGGGCACAACCCCTAATATCCGCATTGACAGCGGCGGTGGACTTCAGCGTTAGCTGGCTGTTTTGCTGCCAGCGGAAGCCGAAGACCATGGCGGTAATTACACACGTGCCACTTACTCCGTATGAACACTGGCGCAAAACAGAAGCTGGCCAAGGATGACACATAACTGTGCCAACTGATAAATGTCAAGCAGCTGGCTTGTACCTTGTCTGGCCAACCACTGAAACCTGGTCATGCAGCGCTTCTAATATTGTTGACTCCTTATGTTTTTTTTTTTTTTGCTTGTGTTGTACTCTGCCTCACTTGTAAGTTGTTTTGGATAAATGAATAAATGCAAAAGTAATGTAAGTAATGCAATTGAACATCTTACTGAAGCACATTAAATGGGATTTAAGTCTGAGATGAAAGATAATCTGCAGGCTTCTGGGAAATGTTGGATAATGTTGATATCAGGTGCAGCATCTATACAACCCACAGCTGCGCCTCAATGCAGGGCTGTATGTCTGGTGTTTGTGTGAATGAGCCTCCTCTCAGTAAATCCAAGAAACAGTGAGATTTGTTCAACTATTCATGATCTGAACTCCTCCCCCACCCCACTAACCCCCTCACCTCGGGGCCTGTCCTGGCTGCCTTGGGAGGGGCCCTGGGTATACCTGAAGCAGAGCTGGATGTGATCCCCCACTCAGTCCCACGACAGGACAGACCTTTTTCACTGGGCTCGCTAACGGGCAACATGAGGGTGAAGGACCCGCCCCTCTGACCCGCCTCCCACCACCGGGACCCGAGGGGAAACCAGACGTCCGGGAGGAAAGCCGCACCGACACCAGGCGAACGTGCAAACACAAGCAGTCAGATGCCAGAAAACAGATGGCTAGCCCCTGGGTCTGGAGCTGTGAGACGGCTGTGCTAACCGCCACGTTCCCTCTCCCACTCCGCCCTGACAGTACAATTACACCGCTACGCTCGATTCACCTCCCCCACTATCCCGTCAACACACCCCTGACGATTTGCACAAATCTCGAGTGGGGCGAAGAGGGAGCCGGGTCCAAAAAGGGTTCAGGACGAGGCAGTGCCCCCATCTGCGGACGCTGTCAGAGGGTCCGGTACGTTATGCGTAGTGAAAGGCTGCCATTTTCTGGAGAGTTAAAATCTGCCCCCAAGGCCACCGCCAGATGAAAGCCGTTGCAGCTGTGCTGGGGACAGCGTGTCTGAGGGGACTCACTAGTTCCACACGTTTCACCCTGACTTCCTCACAATGGCCAGCCGATTAGCTCCACACCCTTTTTGCGATTAATCCCAAATTTCCTGCCACTCAGGCTTTGCGTGTATCGGGTCCTGGGCCTGCAGTGCCGGTCCAAAAATCCATCAAGTAGCGGGTACAGAAATTAGCCTTCACAAGACATCCACCTCTCCAGTGAGCGAAGAACGTGGTGGTGTTGGGGGGGCAATTCCTTCTTCTCACTCCTCACAGTTTAAAAGGATTTAAACACGAGACACCAGCCAGTTCCATTAGCTGAATCACTCCTTAATCTGGTTCCAAAATACTTATTAAAACTCCAAAAGTTACAAAAAGAGAAAAAAAGAAAGAAAAAGAAAAAAAAAAAGAAAAGAAAAGGGTAACCCAACCACTAAGACGGTCTTTCCACAGTCCCCCTGGTAAAACTCTGAGGCCAGTTTTCCAGCGTTTTATTGTTTTTCAGGTTTATTTTTTTACTATTTGGTTTCATTTATTAGATCTTAATTTGAACAAAGATGTTTCTTTGCGGAGAGATCGGAGAGGCAGTGAAATAAAGACGCTCCAGCTGAGGGCTAACGCTGTGTGTACCGGCGAAGCACACACGGCTTCATATTTACTCTCAAAACACAGGCATAACGAGCGCTTCAACAAGACGCCTATACGTCGAGGACAAAGTGCTGCGCCTGGAGTTTGGAAGGAGAAAATATTGTTATTAATGCGGCTGTCGTCTAGCGGAGGATTGTTTGGTTTACCCGCGGGCGCTCGGCTCATGCCGCATGTTGCCGTGTCACGTGCCCGTAGCGCACCCGCACAAACCTTGGAGGGCGCTCACGGCGCTCTTACGGAGAGGCATGAAAGTGTCACACACCTGCTGTGTTCACAGCCCCCGACTGGAACCCGCCCCTCCCATCCCACCACCAGCTCCCACTCACGCCAGCTCACTGAGCTCCGTGAAGGGAAAGCAGTTTAAAATATCATTGGTCTTTAAGAGCTTAGTGGCTAAGCACAGCAAGTGCTATGAATTATGTCTCTTAACGAATCTCTTAATCTGTTCTTAAATCTCCTCCACTACGCACACACAGGCATCCATACAAGCCTTCTCACACATGCACACACACCTTTTCACACATACACGGAGCACACACGTGTACATACATGCATGCGTGCATGCGCACACACATACCCGACACACATACACACGCACGCGCGTATGCGCCTCCATGCACACACATACGCCTTCTCACACACACAAACAACACATGCAGACACTGACATAGATGCACCTACACACACATCTGCTGGCCAAAAAGAAACATACACACACACACCCTCATAACCCCGAGCGCTCAGCCATCTCCCTCCTCCCTCTCCGTGTCTGATCACAATTACACACAGTGCCTAAACTCATTCACCTCTCTGTCACGGAGCTATCTCAACTAAAACTATCAGCCCCCCTCCACTCCAAGGCCGCGACGCCCTGGCCGATCCTTCATCCTGGGAGGTACAGAGAGGAGACTTTGTGCAACAGCTTCGATCCATTGCTGCGTCCACCCGCTGTGCCTCATTATCCTCCCCAACAACAGCACCAATAAACAACCTCTAATGCGGCACGGCCGGCCCGGGCCGATCGGGTTTCTCCCCAGCGCGGCTTTTACTGGACTATCAATGAGGAAGGGATCTGCGACTCTTCCCTTACATGTTTTATTTGGAATTCATTTCATGCCAGTAATTGCCTCAAATGACTATAATAGTCATTGATGGTCTGGCTTTTCACTTTGTCTATACAAATTTCCACAACGGGTGCGTAATCACTGTCAGAACCCGGATCCAAAGACGAACACATTCTTTATCCATCACTTTTTCCTGCCTCGATTTTTTTTTAAACGTTCTCCTCTTTTTCTTCCTCTAGGGGAGGGGGAGGAGGGCGGAGATTGATATGTCTGAGGCAGTTAACGGCGAAACAGGGACTTGTCTAATTGAAGCCGGGCTTGTCTCTCACCATCTGTCCGCGAGTGGAAAAATCCTGACTGTTCTTCACTCTGACATCACGCCCGCAGGGGAGGTGGTGACATGTCCAGGGGAACAGGGTGCGGGGTGAGGGGAGCGGGGTGTTGGGAGGGGGGCGCGGGGGTCGGAGAGGCAGGGGCGGGGCGGGAGTGAGTGGACTCACCCTCTTGTACAATGTGTGAACGATCCGCCCGGCTTCTCGGGCGCCGACCCTCTGACAGCTGTACCTCTGCTTTAGCTATCACTGACGCACTTTTAAACGCCCGCATGACGCTCCTATCAAACTCCTCAGCGAGACGTAACTCAAAATTTTAAATGTTCTGTGACAGTCTATAAATCACTCACATAAGATGTGTACATGCTGTTATAAACTTATAAACTTACAAACTCCACCCGTGTGCCTTTAAAATTTCTACATAAACAACAGCAAGTTATAAGGGTAGTAAGTCAATATTATACAATACACTATAATACACTACAATATGACACAATGCACATAGTATGATTATTGCAGTATAACGTACATACTGGAAATAGCTTGATTATAAATTTCATAAAAATGTGAGGAGTTACCAGCAGCCATTTTTCATTAGGAAAATTACACATTGTTGCTATAGACTAATAAACTATAGACTAATATCACTACAATATATACAAGGTGGTAGATATTCCATTACTAAGTGTACTATAGGTCTTGTCAAGTGTAAGTTGTAAGTGGATAACTTACAGTACTAGCAATGACTTGTATATGAATACAGCCATATAAATATAAGTACATTTACATTTTACATTTATTCATTTGGCAGACGCTTTTATCCAAAGCGACTTACATAGGTTACAGTTGTTTTACAATGTTATCCATTTATACAGCTGGATATTTACTGAGGCAACTGTGGGTTAAGTACCTTGCCCAAGGGTACAGCAGCAGTGCCCCAGCGGGGATTGAACCGGCAACCTTTCGGTTACGAGTCCTGCTCCTTAACCACTATGCTACACTGCCACCCCAGTAGTATGGCCCAGTATAAATGTACAAAATGTATAACTATATGGACATTTCTCATACTTTTATACTTACAGTCTAGTATAAGTTATGTCCACTTTTATATTAATTATACATTAAGTGTATATTAATTATACCGGCATACATATGCCTACACACTTACATCCCAATACAGGTAATGTATATACCTATACACTTGGACATCTGCATTATAACTGTACATCAAATAAACCAAGAAAGTTAAGTCTATATACTAACAGTCCAGTATTAGTAATGTCTGGTATAAATGTACATTAATTATACCTACATACCTACACTACATACATGTCCAGTGTAAGTGTATAGGTGTAACTACTGCCTACTACAAAGACACAGGTATATGCTATGTCCAGTACAGGTAATGTCCAGTACAGGTATATCACTTATGTCCAATACAGGTATATCAGTTATGTCCAACACTGGTATATCAGAGGTGTCCAGTACAGGTATATCAGAAGTGTCTACTATATGAATACCAGTGTGTCTGCTTTAAGTGTATAGGAATATTCATGCCAACACAGTTACAGCCCAATACAGGTAATGTCCAGTATAAGTATTGTAGTATACTTGGCTTTTGTCAGAGTGCACAAGGTAACTTGTGGTAGAGCTTGAATAGAGTGATGCTCACACTCACTGGTCTGGGAGTGTTGTGAGCCTGGTCTGACACTGTTGCTCGTTTAAACTGAATGGTTACACTCATGTTCTACGGTAATGGAAGTCGCTCTGGATGAGAGCGTCTGCTAAATGCACGTAACGTAATGTGATGAATATCAGTAGTGTCCTGTGTGAGGGTAGAGTGCTGTGCCATAGCAGTAGGTTGCGTGAGTCAGAGCAGCAGCGCGGAGAGAGTGCCGCAGCACAGCACTGAGGCGGGCTCTCGACCCGGGCCCTCCAAAGGGAGAAGAGAGGGGGGCCCATCACGAGAGAAAGCACAGACGGCGGCTCCGGGACCCGCTGGCCCCGGGGTAACAAAAGAGCCAATGTTCCCCTGGCCTTCCCTCCCGCCCCCGCAGAGACCGGGCCCCCGGGGGGGGGGGGGGGGGGGGGGGTGGCGGCGTGACTGTACCTGTGTCATTTCCAGATCCGGCGGACAGCGCCGGCATGGTTCCTGCCTGCGGAATATCACACGGGGGCGTCGATCAGTTAGCGGGGGTGGCGGGGTGTGTGCGGGGCGGGGGTGGTGGTGGTGGTGGGGGGGGGGGAGCACCGCCGCACTCGGGGGGCCAAGCCGTCCTACAGCCACAGATTTACGCCATTGGCGGCAGCTCCCTAGGAAAGAACAGAGACAGGATTTAGTACCCCAGCGGGCCCGGAACCCACATGCTTGTGTGTTGTGAGTATCACAAAGAACGGCGTGGACGAGGACCCAAGACTATCCCCCCAACCCCCTCTACCCCCAACCCCCCACCCCCCACCCCCGTCCCAGACGGCCACAGACGTGCGGCGTGTCAAAGTTTCAATTCATAAATTCACAACCTCGGAGAAACATAATTCAGCTGCAGCCTTCTCCTCCTCCTCTCCCCAGCACACGACTCAGGGCAATAAAACACAGAAGGAGGGAAAACACGCTCATCTCCTCCCTGCGGATAATTGGAAGAAGGTTCCTCGAGAAGAGAGAGGCGTCTTCTCTCTCGCTGCACGGAACCGGGAGGTGTTTGCTCATTTTCGAGGTTTCCAGGAATCACGGGCGCAGAAAGGAAGGAGAGGAGAAAGAACAGAAGGGACAGGCTCCCGTCGGGGAGGAGGATATACGGGTGGCGCGCTGGAGCGGAGCGGGACACCGCGCGGGCCTCGCATGTGCGACCCCTGACCCCTGTACGCCGTCCAACTCCTGCAGGTGGTGCTACTGTGCCGCGGGGTCGGGGGGGGTTGGGGGGGGGGCTCCAGACTGCAGGCTGCTGCACCTCTTCACCAGGCCTGCTGCTCTGCTGCTCTATCCCTCCAGCCTAAGCCAATGCACAGGCCCTGCGGTCACGCTGCCCTCCCCTTCTCCTCTCTCTCATTCTGCATTACATTGCTGTCATTTAGCAGAGGCTCTTATCCAGGCTGATTCACGTAGGTTATCCATTTATACAGCTGGACATTTACTGAGGCAACTGTGGTTGCCTTAAGTACCTTGCCCAAGGGTACAGCAGCAGTGCCCCAGCAGGGAATCAAACCAGCAAAGGATTACAGTTACAATTTACGATTTTGGTAACGAGCACCGCTATACCGCTACCCGGTTTTGAGAAGGCCGCACTATCGCTAATACGCGACCCATTTATCCAGCTAGATATGTACTGAGGCGATTGTGGGTTAAGTACCTTGCCCAAGGGTACAGCAGGAGTGGCCCAGCAGGGAATCGAACCAGCAACCTTTCGGATTTCGGTTACAAGCCCTCCTCCTCAACACTACGCTACACTACTGCCCAGTTTTAAGAAGGCTACGCTATTGCTAGCACAGGTACACATCTCCAGGACGTTTCTGGCATGTTTTGGTTCCGGCATTTTGAGGTTTGAGGGATCGCGGAGTGAGGGTCGTTCATACGGCCACCCGGCGGCCAAACACAACATCCCTGAGCCCCCATCCTGTTCTCCGCACACTACAGCGACCTGCTGCCTGTTCGACGCTTAGCGCGGCACGCTAACCTGCCCCTCAACCCACCTTTGGAGCTTTCCTGTGATCCAATGGAGGAAAAGCGCCGGGCGAGGCGTCGCACGTGGGAGGAAGGGAAGACTGAAAAGGGGCCGAGTTGAAAGGGGGGGGGTGGGGGGGGGGGGGAATCGCGCTCCCTGTTCCAGTTTCAGGGCCTCCCACAGCGGGACGGGCGGCAGGACGCGGGCGCTGGCATGGGGTTCCTGACAGCCCTTTTCCACGCACCACGCGGTGTGTCGGCGTGGCAATTTGGCTCCGCGTCCTGGCAGGGTGGCGTTGCAGCCGGGGCCTGGCAGGGCATGATCATCTCATTTCATTCCCGGTGTACACACCCCCCCCGGCCTCCCACCCCCCCTCCTGCAGCACTGTGGCCTGGCGACCGCTCGCTGGCCCGCTCAGGGTTTTCCGGGATCTGCTCCACCACCCCACCGCCTCTCCATCATCCACCTGTCAGAGGACTCCCATCATCCCCTCCTACAGGAAACAGCCCTCCATCCAAGACATCTGCATGAACTCAAGGGCCCAGGGCTGGTGGTGATGCTGAGCGTGTGCCTGTGTGTGTGTGTGTGTGTGTGTGTGTGTGTGTGTGTGTGTGTGTGCATGTGTGCACGCACATTTGCTTGTCACATGCAGAAGGGAGAGTTTCAGCAATGTGGTGAGGAGAGGGTTAAATGGGATTAAAATCAGGCTTACAAGGGGTTGTCTGGTAGCCTCTGTCAGAGTGGTGTGTCCCTGTACAGGCCATGAGGGCTGGGTGGGGGTGGGAATTGTGGGATAGCGGGATCCTCCATGTGGGCCACAGCCTGGGCCTGTGTTCTTTGGCTGCTCAGAGAGGTCAGTCAACAGCATGTGTGAACGAGTCCCGGAGAAGATACGGCAGCAAAACAAGGGTTCTGAGACCCTGTCCTTCACGCTCCGCTTCACCCCGGCCTCAGGTTCGAGCGGCTTCCTCACAGAGAACGAAGGGCTGGAACGGGGCAGACGACCCGTCCAAAAAAAGGAAAGGAGCTGCGGAGTGACCCCCAAGGGGGAGCGCGATAAACTGGCCCCTTCCCGCTTGGCGGGCGAGAACATCGCGGGATATTTCGCGCTGCGAGCGTGCGCAAAAGCGGACAGCGGCGTGGAGCCGAGGCGCGAATCCAGGTATACATATCCCGGAATACCACTGTAGCGCTGGATTACTGCTGAAGCCTGGGGCCGTCTGTGTGAGATACGGAGGAAAAAACATAACACTGCAGGTGTGGAGAAACCACATGAAAGCAGCCCGTTCACCAGAGAGCACCTGAATCTAACATGCACTGCAGTGTCTGACACATTACATTACATTATTGTCATTTAGCAAGCACTTTTACACAGAGCAACTTACACAGGTTACAGTTTTACCCATTTATACAGCTGGTTACGTACTGAGGCAACTGTGGGTCAAGTACCCCTTGCCCAAGGGCACAACAGCAGCACCCCAGGGGGGAATCAAACCAGCAACCTTTCAGTTATGAGTCCTGCTCCTTAACCAGTATGCTACACTGCCGCCTATTTTACCTCTATACCATTTTACATCTATGCTGGTGGGTTTTAGTGTTTCACGGTGAGGTGGAGGAGGGGGGGGCGGAGGGCATGGGTGGTTCCCTGCCGCTGTTGTTCCGCCTGTCTGAAAACAAAGCAGGACAGCCGTGGCTTGGGGGGGGGGGGGTCATCCCGGGTGTGGCTGTAGCCAGGGGCCAGGCCGAAAAAGAGATAACTGTTTACACAGCACAAAACAATCACAGGAGTGATTGCTTACACACACACGCGCTCGCTTGAACGCCATCAGATGTCCTGAGGAGATGGGGACCCTTGCCAAACCGCATGGGGAAGGGTCACGCAGAGAGCCCGGGGCTCCCGATGCGGAGCGGCGGGCACGTTTTTGTCATAAGAGCCTGTGATGACTCTGACAGAGC
The DNA here is from genome assembly GCF_013368585.1 of Megalops cyprinoides. Classification (NCBI taxonomy): domain Eukaryota; kingdom Metazoa; phylum Chordata; class Actinopteri; order Elopiformes; family Megalopidae; genus Megalops; species Megalops cyprinoides. The sequence goes on along the minus strand of NC_050584.1, from coordinate 60,900,833 downwards.
GAGCTTCGGGGGATCGATTCGCCTGCGGCACGCCGATTACCAGCTGCCACGCCGCATCCTGCGAGGGATTACCGAATATTCTGAAACCGGACCCCCCGATCCATCTTTCCACTCCGAGCCCGAGTCCGGGGCCAGGAACCGCGCCGCAGTGTCGAGTGCACCTGAAGACGTTTACAATGCCCGCAAGACCTGTAACCGCCGGCCTTAAAAGAAACACTGAAAAAGGGATTCGTTTTTTTTTTTTCCTGAAAACGTATTATTCCAGCCGTGCCGTGCTTCTGTAGATCGCATAGTATCAAATTTTTGGAGGTTTCTGCAATGTGGAAAAGAAAGAAAAAAAGAAAAAAAAAAAAAAAAAAAAAACTTGATCGCAATGAAAGGTATGTTTGAATTTCCACCGGGGCCTTTGTCACCTATGAGCCTCTTGTGATGCTGGTGCCATCTAGTGGCCGACCAGTCAAACTGCGGCTCCTGACATGTTTCCGTCCTCCCCAAAGTCCAGCTGTGGCTGGCTAGACATGTCCAGTGCCCCAGAAATGAAAGGCCTGCATGTTAGGAGACACACGCCGAAACTGTTTTGTCTTGATCAGTGTGAAACCCGAAGTAAGGTAATTATTTCAAGAGAAAACAGCTGGGAGGGAGACACAAACGAAAGGTATTATTTTTTCCATTTTTCAAAAAAAAAAAACAGGCCAGTCCAGCCCCAGCGTGTGGGTGGGAATATCCCAAATCCCAGCTGGTCACCACCAAGGGAGGGAAGAGCCGTGGAAAAATAGCCCCCTTCATCTGACACCGAAACAAGCTCGCTGCGCCCCCTTGGATCTCTTAAAAGACATGGGGCTCCAGGGCAACATAAATTAGTGCCTCAAAAGACAGGGCTGGGTGAATACCATGTTCTTGCTCCTATCTGGAGCTGCGCGGCGCCAGGCGGCCAATGAGGGGGTGAGATCGAATGCACAGCCCGACGTGGCTTGAATGATTCCGCATAAGGTCTCACGCTCCCAGGCCCCTTCCCTCTTGCGCCGTTAACAGATCGGGTTCGAGCGCCGCACTGCCCACGCGGGTTCGGGAGGAGGTGAACCGCGAGTGGAGATGCAGAAGTCATTTGGGCCGGGCCTCTCAATACTGGTGTTTCGTCGGGAGATTTGTGAATGAGGCTTACAACCGCCTCCTACACCGAGGACCAGGTTTTCTCTGGGTTAGAAGAATAATAGCTCTTTTCCACGTGATTACGGTTGGTGTTGACCTCTGCGCCGGTTTCTCTCTGCAATCCTCCCGTCTGGCTTGGCTCGGTCTCTACCCCACTAAAGCAGAAGTCCAGTCAGTGCTAACAGAGCAGCCCACAGATGTACGCTGGCTCCGTTTGACAGTGTAGCGTAGTGGTAAGGGCTCGTAACTGAAAGGTCGCTGATGTGATTCCACGCCAGGGCACTGCTACCCCTGCTACCCCTTCCTCAGCAAATATCCAGCAGCACATGGATACCATGTAAAAACTGTAACCTCTAGAAGTTGCCCTGGATAAGGGCATCTGCTAAATAACAACAATGTAATGTACTGCTTAACGTCATGTAGCATCCAGGCTACTGCTAACAGACTTCCAGTGCAGACTGAAGCTCAGGATCTCTGTTTAGTATTCAGTGTTCATCCCTCATCACATGTTAGAGGTGAAAGCAAGGAGCCCCCTCCACCAACACCTCTCTAGCCTGGTGTCATGGAAACAGGGCTTCGGTCCCAGGACACACCGGCAGCCTCGTTTCAGACACCCGGCCCTGCCACTGCGAAGGGACAGCTAAACACAGCCTACATGGGGCCCCCTTGTGGGCAACGCGGACATGACACGCAAATCCAGACCAGCCATCTGTGAGGCCCCTGCCAGGGGGATCTTTCCTGAGATGGATTCCCTTTACCACAAGTGCCCTTCAACCACCCACCCCACCCCCCCATTGGCATTTAGCAGATGCTCTTACCTAGAGGGTCAAGCAGAGAGCCCGGGGCTCCCGATGCGGAGAAGCGGTGACTTACACAGTGACTTACATCAGTCACAATGTCACCCATTTATACAGCTGGATATTTACTAAGGCAATTTGGGGTTAAGTCCCTTGCCCAAGGGTACAACAGCAGTGTCCCCACAGGGAATCGAACCGGCAACCTTTTGGTCACGAGTCCCTATGCTACACTGCCGCCCCAATTGACTCTCTCGCCCTGCAGTTTATTCAGCGACCCCCTCCAGCAGAGTCTGACTCCGGCTGGTAACGCCCGAGGCCGCGGCCATAACTCAGGCCGGAGGCTCGCTCCACTATTAAAGGCGTAGCGTGTCATTAGCGAGCACGTGCGGTTTCCAGACCCACGCCGCTGTCTTGTTTTCACATGTGCACGCGTGCGCTCCCATAAAGTTCATACGGTGACAGAGAGCACACGCTCTTCCAGTCAATAAAACCCCTGCCCAAATATTTGTGCCGTGATGCCGGTGAGCTGGGGCAAGACCGCTGGAGGAAACGGGGGTGGGGGGGTGGATGGGGAGAGAGAGGGAGGGAGGACGGTAGGGAGAGAGAGAGAGAGAGAGAGAGAGAGAGAGAGAGAGAGAGAGAGAGAGAGAGAGAGAGAGAGAGGGGGGGGGGGAGGGAGAGAGGGGGAGGGAGGGAGGGAGGGACTGAGGGAGAGAGAGATTTGAGGGCCCTGGTCATTAAGCAGGTCTCACAGCACTTGGCAAGATTTCGTCAAACCGTGAGGCTCCGGCCACCACGGGCTGCAGAGGGGAATTCCATGCGCCTGCGGCTTCGTTAACAGGCAGGAGAGACGCTCACACCCATAAACAGCGACCGCAAGAAAAACAGCAGTGGCATTATGGAGAAGGGGGAGAGAGTGGGAAGGAGAGAGCGGAAGGAGGGGGGGAACACAGTTCTTAAAGGTGAGTGGAAAGTGTCTGGCAGTAAGCAAAGATCGGCTAACATTTAATTAGGTTGTGATACCGAAACCAGCAAGGGCACCAAAGGGCCACAAAGACACAGAACAAAACGATGTTATCACCATTCCAGTCCACTAGGTGGCATTACTACTTCACAAGACAGAGTGACAGTACAGGGAAGTTGCTGAAGTGATCACTGCAGACGTATACACTAATCAAGCCAGTAAGGTCTAACACATTAATTGATCTCATGAACATCAGCAATAACTGAAAGTGTGTGCAATTTTACAACATGACCCAAGTGCACAACTGAACGTGGAAAAACTGTACTTAATCACACTGGTTCCTTTGTTGTTCTTTATGATGCAACATTATGACACAATTAACTTATTCAGCACTAGCAGACAAATAACTTTCACATAAAGAAGCAGAAAGGTGGCAAAAACACACACACCTATGGCTGCATTCGTGCACACGCACACATACACACACACACCATAGATACACACGTAAGCGCACACACACACACACACACACACACACACCATAGGAGCACACAGGCACACACGCATAGACACTCAGACGCGCACACACACACATACACATACACACGCAAGCTCATTGCTGTGCGCTCACTACATTTAAAATGGAAAAGTGTCTGATTCCTGACAGAACTCGTGTGGAAGCCAGCTCTGGATGTCTGCTCTGTTTGTGGAAAATACAACGTCTGAATAAAAGCCTTCTTCACACGGCTCCCCCGAGGGCCGCCAAAACCGTCACCTTGTCCAATCCTATTAGGCTGGTGAAGTTGTAGGGTCGGCGCATTACTCTCTGTTTACGGGGACACGCCAAGAGGGCTCCATTTTTAGTTGTTAAGTTTATGTAAGATCGGTGTTCATAAATAAATGTGCTGGCCAGGCCCGTTATTGGCTCGGAGCAGAGAGGGAGCGAAGATGGGGCCGGTCCGAGGCACGGCGGACAGACCGCAGGAAGCGGAGCATACATTCTACCCCACGGACTCGATCACTGCATCTCTTCCATAGGATTACGTAGCGCTAAACATACCGTGAGAGAGAGATAGAGGGAGAAAGGGAGTGAGGGGGAGGGGGGGAGAGGGAGAGAGAGAGAGAGAGAGAGAGAGAGAGGGAGAGAGAGAGGGAGAGACGGGGGGGACAGAAAAAGAGAGAGGCAGACAGCGGGAGAAAGACAGGGAGACAAAGAGAAAGGAAAAGAGAAGGAGACAGAGGGAGAAAGAAGGAGGCAGACATGAAGAAACAAAGAAAGAGAAGGAAAAATAGAGACAGAAAAGAAGAGAAAATGAGAGAGGGAGACAAAGGGAGAAAGAGAGAGAAAGGACTCAGAATGGGTCAATGATACTGGAAGATGAATTAAGGATGCTTTAGACAAAGCAGAGTCAAGGCTGCAATCACCGCCGCAGCAGCCAAATTCCTCAAACTGTGTGAAGAATATCATCCAAAAGGCTCTGCAAAATAAAACCTCTTTACTGATAATTCTATCATTACTTGTTTGCATGCCTTGAGGAAGGACGAGAAGGCTTTGACTTTAACCCACATTCCTCCCGTGGTTCTGATCCTAGGAATATGAGATCAATTCACAAAGAAAGACTCTTCTTGCGCGTTCAGGTTCGAGGGGCTCCTGTGCTCCACGGGAACGCGAACGATATGAAAGTGCAGGGGACCGTGACGCGATACAATACATTTTTAACATTTTAACGCCAGAGGAGGCTTGTGGCTGAATTAAGCCTCTCCACCTCACATCCCATGGTGTCTACAGGATCGGGTCGGAGGAGGGAGAGACACAGGCTGGTTACGCTTTTCAGCGACCAGAGGAGGCCATGTGCTCTTGGTGTGATTGTTAGCGCCGCTGTTTAAATGTGACTTTAACCACTGCATTAAAGGGTAGGATGCGCCTCTGCCTCCAGCTCTGCCGACCTCACCGCGCAGCACCGACGTCATTTTACCACCCCGCCAGGGTCTTCCTTTAACACAGCACACTAACAGGGCTGATTCCCCTTAAATAAACTACGCACCATATTAAACCTCTTCCTGCCGCGTTTCATTCAGTTACAACAGTGTAAAAGCAGATGAATGCAGTCCGTATGGTTACATTCTAAAAAAAAAAAAAAAAAAAATGAAAAAGAAAAAATAAACATATTAGGCGATGTTTAAATTCCTGGGTGCTGAACTGATTCTCTGCACGTTTACTTACTAAACATTATGGCAGCAGCTTTAAAAAGAAACAAAGACTTTTTAAATTTAATTTAATTTAATTTAATTTTTAATGTAAAATTTTTTAATGTAAACATTTTTAATGTAAAATCTTTAAAATGAGTGATAACCTCTCTCTGTTCACCTATGCACTTGGACACAACGTGATGTGCTGTGGCTGATTATTGAATTATACCTATCATTGACTGATAATGTTGGTCTTCCATCTTTAATCTGTGCATGATCTGTACACCTTATCTGATGCAGTCAGATACTACACTTCAAAATTTCTGTTTGTTTGCTTATTTTTTGACAGAGTGGTTTGGCTCGCTGTTCTGGAATCAGTCCTCCGCTTCAATATTCTCTCTGATTGTATTTTACCATCACCTGTCAGTTAAGTTTTATTATGCATAGGCATCACAGCATGAACACTGATAAGACCTGGCAGAGGTCAGCTTTTTACAGGAATGCTGCTCCAGCACTGTTACTACTGTGCCTAGGGTCCACACCCAACCTAGCCACAATGTACTTAAGCCTACATTATGAGTCATGAGTTAAAAAGGTCACTTTTTTGCATTCCTTACACAATGCAAAGAGTTCCCTGGTTGCAGAAATTAACAAAAAATATGCACGGAAGGCAAAATGAAGCCTTTCATAGTAAGCTGAGGACAAAATTATGTTGTGCATATAATCAAAGCTTCAGACTGCTCGTTTGAGAACTGGCTGTACACTCTACTGACAACATCAGTTAGACCACAGCTGGTCAGGGGCCACAAGGAAGAGCATGGTTATTTCAGTAGTGGTGACCACAAGGGGGTGATGTTGAACAATTTTTTTCCGCTCAAAGCCACCATACCGGAGCAAGACGACACAATACCGCTCGTGTCCACTACAGTTAATCCGCAGCTGCGCAGCAAGTTTCTGCAGCATCTGGATTACCAGGAACTGACAGACGGTGTTAATCAAACAGAGTATCAACCAAAAAAAAAAAAATCAACACATTACCCTCACATTAAAGGTAATGTGCTTAACACAATAGTTTACCACACTGCAAACAGGTCCGGCCGGTATGTTGATAAAGGCGTAGATAACATTCCCCAGAGGCAAAAGTGTGGCACTGCGCCGCATGTAAAAATTCTGCATGAGGTAAGGCTTTGCCTCTGATGTGTTCTGCGGAGAGAACATCGAAACAGTCTGCAGCTTCCAGGTTTCACTCTCACTCATCCGAACAGCACGGCAGAGACTACATTACATTATGTTATTGTCATTTAGCAGACGCTCTTAACCAGACTGACTTACATAGGTTACAGTTTTTTTTTTTACAATGTTATCCATTTGTACAGCTGGATATTCACTGAGGCAGTTTTGGTTTAAGTGCCTTGCCCAAGGGTACAGCAGCAGTGCCCCAGTGGGCCCCAGGAGTCCTGCTCCTTAACCACTACGCTACACTACTGCCCATCTGAGCTAGCGGGAGCCACATAGTGTTTGGAGCGCAGAAAATCAGAACCAGAGAGAAAGAGGCGTAACAAAGCAAACCCAAAACCCTGAAACCACATGCCCACTGGGGCGAGGGGGGGGGGCATAAAAAGGAGCAGGTTTCAATCACTGCTAACATGGAACAGGAGTGCCCCCCCATGAGTGGACACCACACTGCTGTTCACGAACTAATCTAATATGCTGCTGTTTTTCCTGCAGGCATTTCCATCTGGGGCCTCATACACTCCAGTTATTACTGTTTTACAAACATTTATTAGTTAATGAGTTCCAGAAAAGCTACAAACGGATATGCTACCATCAGAAAATCCTGCAACGATCCCGTCACTCAGATACATCTACATGAAGGCGTAGACAGAGAGGCACATGATATTAAGAGAAAGACAGAAAGTGCAAAGTTATAAATATTGTTAGAAATCATAAAGGAACGAGGAAACTCAAGTCTAGAAAAAACTAGAATCGTGTTGTAAGGAAGGAAAGGGCGATTATTCACCTTCTTAGTTTAGCAATGGAAAGCGCATTGTGTGATATATGAACCACTACAATACACAGAGACACACACATATGCGGAGAGACACAGATATATGCAGATACAGACAGACAAATGGAAATGCAGACAGACAGACAGAGACACACAGTCAGACACATGGAAACAGGGACAGACATAGGGCTCTTTTTGTTTGTGTTATGCGGATCCAGTGGAGATTTATTGATCGTCACAGCATGCGAACTGGCTGATGTAGCAGGCTCACTGAGCAAGGTGAGCCGTCCTGATGGGATAAAGATCAATGAATGCAATGATCCAGAAGCAAGCCAACATACACAAGCAGACAGGAGACGACAAGGGCAAGGGCAAGCAGATGGCCATCCCCGAGGAGGCAGGCGGATGCAAGCTAACGGGTAGACACAGGCAGACAGGACCGCAGAGCGGCTGTGAAGTGCAGGCTGAGGCCGTGGGCCGTGGGGGGGGGGGGGGTGTCAGGGGGGAGATGACTCACCTGATCAGTCCTCAAACTCCGGCTCTGTTAAGGAGCCTCTGGCTCATCACGATGCACGATCACACCTGGCACCTGGGAACCTGAGCACAGGGGAGCAGGGAGAGAGCGTTACCCAAGAGCCTCAGCTTACAGACCCCACTCACACTGCCAACCAGGTGGCTGAACACCAGGACAAAGCAATGGTGTCACCTCTCTCACACTGCCAACCAGGTGGCTGAACACCAGGACAGAGCAATGGTGTCACCCCTCTCAGACTGCACACCAGGAGACTGAACACCAGAACAGAGCAATGATGTCACCCCTCTCAGACTGCACACCAGGAGACTGAACACCAGAACAGAGCAATGATGTCACCCCTCTCAGACTGCATACCAGGAAAATGAACACTAGAACGGAGAGTGTTATGTTGTTACCCAAGACCCTCAGCTCTCTCAGAGCAATGATGTTACATCTCCATACTACATACCAGCAGACAGAACACCAGAACAGAGTGTTACAATGTTACCCAAGAGTCGTGACCCTTATAGCCCACTCATGTCTCACACCTGGGGACCTGAATGGTCCTCTAATTCAGTGTTTCATGGGTCCCATCACTGGTTTGAATTGTTTATAGTATGTGAAAATACTTTAATATTACAATATGCGCATACTGATGTGTCCATCAAATTAAAACAAAAATAATAAATAAATTCTTATTTTATAATTAAATCCGTTTGCTTAGATTCTGCCCAGGGGGGGTTACAACCACTCATTTTGTAATCCAGCAGGTAACTGTTATCCTAGAGGCAACCCTACTCATGGGTACAAAAAATGTTCTGAATGGGACTCAATCCCATGACCTTCAGGTACAGGGTCTGGTGCCCTAACCACTACACCCCTAACCTTTGCCTTAAACTGCAAAATCCCCCTGGCAATTTACATTTACATTTATTTATTTAGCGGACGCTTTTATCCAAAGCGACGTACAAAAGTGCATACAGTAAGTATAGTGACAGTACGGGGACAGGATGTGTACAGTTCCACAATGAGACAGTTCTCAGCTGAGAGCAAGGTCTGTTTGAGGACACAGTGCTATCTAATTTATACAGCTACAGGGTATAGGGCAACTAATAAGATCCGACTTCAAACAGCGCAATGAGTGCCAGAGATTTAATTTAAAGGAGCAACTGCAGACAGCGGAAGACAATTTACAAGGCAGCAACCTTGGGTGCAAGAACCTAAGTTGAACACTAGGTGGAGCTGACTGCACATTACTACAGACGACCACAGCACGGGATACGAGAACCAAGGGACAGGTGCATGCAGCAGAGATAAGCGCTCGAACAAGTGTTTCCTTGCTTAAAACCTGTTATGTAGCAACATCTCTCACTGAGGCATTTATTACTGTGAACTCATGAAAATCAGAGAGACCGCAGGTGCCGCGCATACCAGCACGCACACCGCCAGCGTTGCGGAGGGCAGAGAGAGGCGTTTCCGAAGGCGTCTAATTTATATCATGCGCAGACCTGACGACCTCTTGCGACAAAAGGCGAGGACGGAATCCGGTAAGACCGTCTCTTGCCAAACACTTTGCTATTCAAAGCGAATCGGTAGGAAGGACTAAAAGGGTGAGACTTCGTTGCTGCGCTTCCAACAGGCCATATATTATCCCCTCTCCGCAAACACTGGAGGGCTTTGTGTCCTGCAACAGACGGCGGGGGAGTCCAGCCCCTTCTTTATTGCGCCGCTAAATTCTGCCGCCCTTTTTGTTTTCCCCGTCCCGGTCTCCGCGGCACAGAAACTATTTTCAATTCAATTAATGCACAGTGCCGGGGACTTGTTCTCGGAAGCGGGGAATAGATGAGAGGGAAAAAAAGAACAGAATCACTTTGCCTTATTAAAATACCTCATTAAGTAGAAAGCATTCCAGATTACGCCGAACGGAGCGCGTGACGCAACTTTCTGTGTCGCATCAGCGCCAAATCCTTTGCCAATTAATCTCTGCTTTGTCGAGATTTCTGCGTGTTCTCTAACTGCAGATAAAAGGCCCTGAGTAATTTCAATCAAGTCTCAATCTGTCTCCACAGCCTCCTCTCCGAAGCGGACACAGGTAGCGCTAACGCCTGTCCTTGCCCGACTGTCATTCCCAACGCCTGGTTGCCGGGTAACCCACATTCTCCGCAATCCGAGAGGCGAAATGCTAACACGGAATGTTTTTAGACCGATACGTTACTTTACATTGTACTCGGTTACATTATTCATCCCCTGAAACGGCGTCCTTGCTCCACGCAAACTTTAGAGTGCTTTCAGGTTTACGTTGCTCGCATGTCTGATAAATCATTTACAGCGGGGGTCTTTTAGTGAACCACTTCAGAGTGGTCCATAACAAGTACTCCACACTGCAGGTGGGCTATCTTAAAAAGCGACTTCAGCATGCCTGCTGCATATAGGGCATGGAGCATCATATACATGGAAAGGCAAGCAGAGAGGCCAAGCCTGGGATGAGCTGCTGTGCCATTATGAGATGCATAATTTAACACCCTATTTGAAGGACAGCTTTCAGAGCATCCGTGCTGTGCGATGACCTTTGAGGAGTTGCCAGTTATCTGAAATTGCCTGTGGTGGCCCTCTCTGACTGGAAATGGGTTACAGAGTGGCAGGCACGTGCAAGCACTCCTGTACCCCCAACTCGTACTGTAGTGAGAATACAGTCACACACATATGAACACACATATAGATGTTGCAGTGTGATACCGACTTCAAACCTGTAATTGCTCTTTTGGGCATACACAGGCACTCTGACTTAAACACACTCCTGTGCCCCCAACTCGCACTGTATTAGGAACATGGCCCCCACAAGCACATATGAGCACACACACGCACAGATGTTGCAGGGTGGTACCCATTTATAAGCTGTAAGTACTCTTGTGGGCACCTACAAGCTGCAATTCAGTTTCAGATCTGCCATGCCCAGGCCCTAATGATTCTATAGGAGATACAGTGTGGCATGTCCACTATTGTAGCTTGTGATCTTCAGATGCTGAACTGTAAAGTCTAGACTGCAGCTAGAGTAGAACTAATCGTGACTGACCTTCCAAACCCATTGTGTGCGTGAAAAAACGACACCCAAAATCATAATCATGTCTTTTCTATTTACATTGCAGGGTAAAAGGTCATCTTAGGTCTTGCCATTTTAACCCTGTTTCTGCCCTGGCCTTCAGTGCATGTTGGCTCGGCAGAGTATCAGGGTCCCAGACAAAAGAAGCAGCAGTGTGCATCTGTGTGTGTGTGTGTGTGTGTGTGTGTGTGTGTGTGTGTGTGTGTGCGCAAGTGTGTGTGTGTATCTGTGTGTGTGTGTGTGTGTGTGTGTGTATGTGTGCGTGCGTGCGTGCGTGTATCTATGTGTGTGTGTGTGTGTGTGTGTGTGTGTGTGTGTGTGTGTGTATGTGTGCGTGCGTGTATCTATGTGTGTGTGTGTGAGTAACTGAGTGTGTATATATATATGTGTGTGTGTGTCTATGTGTGCGTGTGTGCGTGTGTGCATATGTGTGTGCGTGCACGCATGAGTGAGTGTGACTGATGGTGCAGCAGGAGAGTGGCACGGAGCTTGTATGCCATTGTCCATGAGGCTCGAATGCCAGCAGCTTGTAGTTTTCTCTGCACAGTCAGGACAGCAGGGCTGCACATGGGAGGCATTGTGGCCAGCCCCTGCGGCTTTCAGTAGGGCGCACGGAGCGGGACCGCCCCATCGGCCGCGGGCACGGGTGGCACCTCCCCAATCCTGCCCCTTTCTTTCATCCCAACACGGCCTAACGAGCCCCACCCCCTGTACCCAGCCCAACCCTAGCAGAGTGCCCCACTCCCCATCTGTTTCTCCCTCCTCAGATTACACACACACACACACACACACACACACACACACACACACACACACACACACACACACACACATACACACACACACACACACATGCTCCCAATTACACTCGCACACAAATGTGACTGCACACACAAACACACACACAGCGCAGGAACACGCACAGGTGTTCATACAGGAAAGGAAAGGGAGAGAAGGCAGAGCGCATTGCATTTTTTCTGTGGAAAACTACTGCATTTAAACAAAAAGAGGGACAGCACACGCACGAAAACAACAGTTCCTTTAAATGCCACACCAACTGGGCGGGGATTTCAGGTAACCCGATATGCAGCTCTGATTGTCCTACGAAAATAGTCTCCCAGGAATAATTTGCATAGAGGGTGTGATCTTGGAGATACTGGGCATTTCGTCCTGTTTTTCACCCTGGTGCTCCCAGCACTCCCTTGTTACTTGAAAGACTTTATGCACAGAATCCACAGTTGATGACACAACCCAAAGTTCATTCAGAGTTGGGAAAGCTTCTGCTAGAGTTTGGAGGGGGAGAAAATGCTGTCTTTTCTCTTTACCACAGGGATAACAAGGTAACCCTACCCTCAGAGCCATGGCCAGCAGAATTTGTGGCCTCTCCCTAAATCCTACTGCTAAGCTGCTTAGCAGTGACAAACAAACAATGGCATTCATGCTCTTTATCTGCAGCAAAGATGCCTTGCAGCGTTTTACCCCGCAGGCATTCCGAGTTCAACCACCTTCCTCTCAAATTCAGACACTTTTTTTTTTTTTTTTAATTAAAATCTGAACAGTCTTCTCTGTCCATGAGAAACCGTGCTTGGCTTCACTTCTTTCACCCTCCTTTTAAAAGCAACTGTACTTCCTTTTCAGCCAGTAAAAACCATGAACTTCGTTAAGACATTATGTGCATCACAGGTACCTGGGTCAGCTGATCAGGAAGATTATAAACACCCAGAGGAGTTCTGGGAGATGTAGTGCTTTGAGGTTGATGGTGCCTCAGGAACCAGTAACACAGATTCTTAAGGGAATGTGCTGGTGTCAGTGCTTCCTAATTTTTGTGGGGTTGCGTTTATCACCCAGGTCGTGTTAATTCATCTCCAACAGACTCTGGAGATAATAAACCCTCCTTAAAACTTAAAAAAAAAAAAGAGAATCTTGACGAAAGAGTGAATGTTAGGTGGGAGCAAGTGGCACGACAGCAGGGTGGATTTGTATGTTGCTCGTCACCCCTGGTGTCACATGGCCTGTGTGACTGTGATGTCACCCATCACCCCTGAGCGTGAGCCAGGGGAGTTTCTGCTGCAGATGCCTAGATCTCAGTGCTCTCCTGGACCTCCGGGACCAACCGGAGAACGGGTCAGACACAGCACAGGGCACCTGTACCGCCCGAGGGCGCCGAGTCTCTGGCTGGTACAGCATCGAACCAAACGCTGCCCCTAGCTATCCCTGTTCCAACTGTCACAGATACCCACCCCCTGCCCCCGCCCCCTCTGGAGAACAGTTAAATCAGAGTGCGATCACAGCCAGAGCCAGAGTGTCGCAACAAATTAACCTTGTGAACAAATCAAGAGTCACAAGTGGGTGTTTACAGTCTGAAGGGAGCGGGACAAACGCTCAAAGGAGAGCCAAAAATTAAGGGCCTCAATGGGGGGAAAGCTTTAAATGGCAAAAAAGGGGTTTAGAAACGCACACAAAAGGCGATGCGGGGAGCTGACAAATTGCATCTCCAGTTCAGGGAGCCGTTTGACTTGCTTTAGAGATGCACAGCGGGCCCCCTTGTGAATGTCTCTCGCTGCCCTTGGAAAAGCATCACTGTACTGTACATCCCCCCCAGCGAGCCGGGGCCATAAAGGCGCACATTGTTTAGGTCCAGACACCGGAAAAACAGCCATTTATTGCCCCCGATTACCATTTCAGCAATGCCAAAAATGAGGCAAAGGCAAAACACGCTACGTCGGGCTATCACTTTTCACCGCGCGTGCTGCCAGCTTCCAACACGAGCCAGAACAGCACAGATAACCCACTGTCCATAAAGTTCACAAACACACACACACACACACACACACAAACAATGCAAAATAGCATCCTCTCTCCAGATCTCTCTAAATCTCTTCCATCTGATACACACACACACACACACACACACACACAAGCACAAGCTCTGTGCTGCCCTGTTCATCTCTTCGACTTGTCCGTTTTTGTTCCGTAATCTGATAAAGGCCTCCGATCCAGAGCACAGTAGCGGCTTAAAAGGCAGCGAGGATTCTGCTCTATCTAGCACACAAGCCCTGCTCTGATCTCATGGGTATCACCTGCAGCCAGCCAGCAGGGCCCAAAAAAGACAGGGACATCAGCAGCTTCCTAAAAACTGCATCCATTTACAACCTGCCAGAGGGGGAATTCGGTCGAGTGTGTGGAGGGGAAAAAAAATGACCTCATAGGACCCTGGTTTCATCATTTTTAAAAATGGAGACAGAGGCAGACAGAGGAAGAGAGAGAGAGAGAGAGAGAGAGAGAGAGAGAGATAAAGAAGGAGACTGAGAAAGAGAAACAGAGACTACGAGAGGTCAACTGTGTGGCAAAAGAAAAATACCTAGAAGGTCCCTGACTGTATTGTTTTATTATTATTCTTTTTTTTAAATGAGGCAGAGAGCAAAAGACAGAGAGACATATAGAGGGGAGACTGAGAAGGAGAGAAGGAGAAAGAGACAGCTAAGAAACAGAGTGGAGATAGAGAGAGAGAGAGAGAGAGGAAGAGAGAGGGAGAGAGAGAGAGAGAGAGGCAAGTGGCATTCTCTCGGCCTGTGGTACAGATATCTGATCTCTGGGGGTCCTGAGCTCGTGACTCAGAGGATCTCCCCAAAGAGCCAGCTGGGAATAGGCAGTTCTCCCCCCTCCCTCCTCGCTGTGGGAATGTGGCAGACAAAGGCCTGCTGGGAAATCCCGTCAAAGGGCCCACCCCCCATAGCTGCAAAGCTGTGGAGAACAGCTCAACACACGTATGATGCCCTCTGGTTACATGGTCGAAATTTCAACTGGTGTCTGGAGTGTTTCTGAGGCCAGCTGAGGCCAGGGAAAGAGTCTGGACGCACTGGCTGTGTTTTGGTAGGCACAGTAGGGGGCCAGCCCTTCGCAGTGTGACCAATACATCAACCCAGGCACTTTCCCAGGGTTTAGCATCCAAATTAGCCTAATATAACTTTTTTCAAGTGAAACCAAAATTTTCCTCAATGTCCCTCTAGACTTGTACATTAAAAACGCCGAATAAGGTCATAACATTGACCCTTTTTCCAGAGAACAGCCCAAGGTGTCCTTTAAAACACTCGCTGACAAATTGAACTTGAAACTCTGCATCAATTCTTTAAAAAACCCTTCCCCCTGTAACTTGCACAGCACAGCAGCCTCTCTCATCTGAAAGCTCTCTCGGGCTGAAACGGGACACTTCTGGGCCAGCTTTCATTGAACGGTGGGGTGACACCCGATACGGAAGGACTCGCAAACGACTGTCGAAGTGAAGTAACCATGAATAGGTAATGAGGGCCAGGTGCGTGGAAGACAGATTGCAAACAGCGGCAAGCGAAGCCGCGACGTCACCGTATCCCCGTTGGGTCCCCGTTGTTGGCCAATTAACAACATGGGCTTAACTAAAGGATATACACTCTGATCTAAAGTTTGGCTCCACAAGATAAAAAAATGAGTCAATTTCCCTTGACTGTGTGTCTGGCATTGGGATTAGCTTTAGCGCTGACACGGACACAGAGGTCACTAAGAGGGACAGACCTGGAACAGCAGGACACGAAAATGAGGGTCTTCTCACCATCCAGGCCAAAACACATCAGCTCAGCTGCATATAGTGAGGACCTGGTATCTGCCCCTGCCCTCACTGGCCCAGCCCAACACAGCATGGCCCAGCATGGCCCAATATGGACCAGTGTTGGCCCAGCTCAGAACCACTGCAGACCAGCACAGTTTCCTGTTACCAAGCTGAGCCCCTGCTCCATCCTATACACCTGTCTCCTCCTCCCAGCTGTTCCAGGCTATTACCCTGCAATGCCTGCAAGTACTACACACACACACACACACACACACCCATAAGCCCGTACGTGCACACAGGCATGTACACATGACACACAGCTGTGCACACACGCCAACAGCTCCGCCCCCTTTCCAGCAACCAGCAAAGACACACCACTCCTCACCCTTCTAGATCTCAGTTTACAGGAGGGTTCAATACAGTGCCACACTGCCGCAGTCCCCCGTGTGTGTGTGTGTGTGTGTGTGTGTGCGTGTGTGGACGCGCCGTGTGAACAGATGCTACCCCCCGCCAGAATGATTTGTTTATGAGCCGTGCACATCCATCACGCCGCCCCAGCTGAGCAGACAGTCGCTGGCTGATCACGCCGCCCTCCACACCTGCACCCTCGCTGGGAGAAGCATCCCAGACGCAGCAGCCACTCACTCCCTCTCCGACGCTGCCGGAATTTTCCATCCATACATGCATTACGCGGCTCTGCGCTGTCTTTGACCTTGAGGAGGCTGGCTCACCGAGCACGCTCAGAAACATGCCTCGCGCCTCACAGCGGATCAGGGTGCAAGCCTTCTCAAACCAGGGCTCTGGGTGACAACGCACCTCAAAACATTTTCACGCCACTACAAAACAAAAACTGGTTTCTGCCACAGACTCCTCTTCAGTGAGGAAGACTGGTATATTCCTTTATTTTTGTTTTATAGTTCATTTTTCTGTACACTGTGCCAGAGATGAAAATGCCAAGCATAATGGCTAGACAAAAAAAAAAAAACAGCTCAACCAAAAAACAGAACTTTTCTGATTTGCCAAAAATGGCCAAAACAGCTGCTCCTGACCAGCGGTTATTGCTCTCTCCAGAGAATGCCAAGAGTTCTTGTTCTTATCAATTTTAATTTCCGTACTCACATGAACAACTGACATGTTTTAATATTGATGAAACACGTCTATGGCAAAAATCTCTACGCAAGAACAAAAAGCCACAAAGAAAACAACTTCACTTGCATGCCATTATTCTCTTATTTCCCCCTTCCGTATGTTTTACCCTTGTTGTGGGCAGCAGTGTGGTGTAGTGGCAAGGCTCATAACTGAAAGGTTGCTGGTTTGATTCCCTGCTGGGGCACTGCTGCCTAACTCATTTAAAAGCCACCTTCGGGCATTGCATAGGAAATGAAACCCTGGGCAAACATTTGGTTGGCCATTTCAGAAATGTCTAAGTCAGCCTTGAAACAGCCATTCACTTGTACGCCATTCATTATGTTCAAATGCTAGCTTTCCTTGGGTTTCACTTTAAAATACCTATTATTTCCAGGAACATTCATGCTCCCATTACAAACCACCCATTAAATGATAACTGGAAGGTAAATTAAATTAATAATTTTTACAGTTAAATTCTTAAGCAGCCTTTGGAACAAACGATGGGGGCACTTACATCTAATAGTATTTCAGCTCTGTTTTTGCACAGAGTAATTTTTTTTTTCCCAAATCTGTGCCATTTCAACTAACTGATTACCCAAAACATATGCTCTGAAGGGCCAAAACATACTCCCCCACCTCACCCCCAGAAAGGGGTTAAGTTGTTCTGTGAGGATGGTAGTTGGGGTGAGGGAACTGAGGGGTGCAACACATTAGGTGACAGGGCTAAACCAGAGGACGTGACCAAAACCAGACCGCAGCAATCTGAGAGTCCTCGGGACACCCTGCAAGCAGCTGATAGCTCGGGACGTCTTGCAAACAGCAGCACCTCAGTGGAAAAACAAAGTATCCACAGATCATCACTTCTAAAATTAAAAGCGGCTCAGGCTACCCGGTGGCGGCGTCTTTCCAGTTCTGGTCCTGGGGCACCCCAGTGCATGCTGGGGTTATTTTCTTACTCAGCTCTCACCGATGAAATCTTCTCGGCGCATCTGCCAGGAGGGTCATATTCCTTGGTGTTTTCGTCCCCACAGGAAACTGAGGTCATTTCACCCTTCGTGCAGTTTGCTGGAATATTATGCAGTTATGTGCAAAACGTCTTCATTTTTTGGTGTTATGTCACACAGCAAGTGCCAACTTGAAAAGAAAAAGGGTTTGGGAGATAATCCCTTTTAATCCTTGCTGCTCCAATTCCCTCTGTGTTTACTGAAGATTTTATGGATTGCTCCTCTCATGGATAGGGTCATGTGTAACATCTATTCATGATATATTAATTGATTTAGGCTAATTATACTTTTTCTATTCTACCTAAAAGCTCACTCAAAGCATTTTATGGTTTCTTTATGGTATTCTGAAACTCCACAATAACTTGTTTTCCATTATTGTTTTCCAGTAATGTTTGGGCGTGGGTTTCAGTAAGGGACTGTTCTGGAAGGCCTGGGTCTGTGGTGAGCTTCGGCACTTAACACAGACGAAGAAAGCAGAAGCCCCAGGGGCCGGGCGAGCCTGTCAGAGCAGGTCTCCTAAGCAGCGAAGCAACTTTTTTTTTGTTGTTTAAATCTGGAAGGAAACCAGGCTCATCTCTCCTTAGGGACTGACTGAGAGTCGAGTCTTTGTGCAAGATTAGACAAGAAAAATATTCCAATGCACTATGTGTAATCTTACGCGGGAACAAGCTATTTACCACAGCACAGTTTCGGTCAACACAGCTCAGGGGGGGGAAAAAAGGACTTCTGAATCTGTTTTTCACGTGAGAACCCTTCCACAAATAACTGTTTGGAGTATAAAAAGAAATTCGTTTTATTTATAGTTCTACCCTTTAACCTCAGTTAGTTAAAATGATCGTCTGAAGATTCATTCCTCATCACCAAATGTACTGATATAGCCTCATGCACATGCAAATTAGCCAGAACCCTTATTAAGGAGCCTGTGGAAGTCTGCCAGTGATGTCACAATGGCGAACGCTGTGGTGGGTGGCGAGAACCTTGTAGCTTTGCTGCTAGGGGCTACGAGCACATCTGTTTACACAGGGAACACTCAGACGATTTAAGGGCCAACCTTTCGTCTCTTAGCACCCATTTCCACACTCTGCCGTTGTTGGAAGCGCTTCGGGAGACCATCAGTCACCTTGTTTCCAAGTGTAAAACAAAAGAGACGGCCGATTCTCTCTGCAATGACACGTCCACCACACGGTCCAAACTGTCCCTTTCTCCATTACCCCCAGCTGTGCCTTTAAAAGCATGTGTGTGTATGTGTGAGTGAGTCAGAGGGTAACATCCTGGGAGAATGTAGGTGGAAACTCCCCACGGCCACCACGGGGTCTTTTCAAACGGCCCACCATCTCCACCTTTTCCCAGGCGATGACCAAACCACAGCAGGCTGCTAGCTGTGAGGGAGCCGGCCCCGCCGATGACAGCAGAGAGAACTCACCAGGGATGACGGCCACTCGGGTCACGAGCTCGTGACTGCCAACACAATGCTGCTCTTCACAGAGCTACAGGGGAGACAACCAATGCACCCCCCCCCCCCCTACAACCCCCTCAGCCACCCCT
Source organism: Megalops cyprinoides (assembly GCF_013368585.1). Taxonomy (NCBI): domain Eukaryota; kingdom Metazoa; phylum Chordata; class Actinopteri; order Elopiformes; family Megalopidae; genus Megalops; species Megalops cyprinoides. The sequence continues at coordinate 60,881,852 of NC_050584.1, read as the reverse complement.
CCTGCACACATTTTACAAAGATTAACAGAATCCAAACAGCAACCTCAACCTTAGTTATTAGGCATTTGAGGTTATTTTATGTGCTGTTACTTGAAGTCCAAAAGGGGGCCCTTGTATGCAGCTCTCTAGATAGAACTGATTCAGTTGAGGGATTATTGAAAATACGTTTGTAGTCAGGATAAACATTTAAAACCATCCAGAGCGCAAACCCAGGTCGATTCCTGCAATGGAGACGGACCAGCACTGAACATGCTGCATATCCGCACACCATGCAGTGCGTTTCCTTTTATTTGCAGGAAAACAGGTGGGACGGGGCTCTATTGCAGAGCAAATCACATACAAAGATACACTTCATTCTTCATCTGACCTGACATACAATCACACGTAATCCTACATGGATTATTACGCTGGAGAGATGACCGCGAGGGACATACTCCCAGCGTGCAGGGAAGTTGCTGTTTACTACAACGGAGACACGGGGATAGGGGGCTGGTCTTTGCAGTGAGAGAGCTGATGTTAAAGGAAGTTGGCATCATGTACGTCTCGTGCAGAAAGAAGTCCTCTGCCACATCGTAGTTTTGTAGCTCGTAGCTCATTCAAACGAGGGACAGAGAGCCGCTGGCGTGCCGCATAGCATGCGTGTGTGTGTGTGTGTGAGTGTGTGTGAGAGAGAGAGAGAGAGACCCATGGGAACAATGGCCTCCATTGTTGCAAGCCCAAAACAAACAGGAGACAGCGCCGCACCTGTCATCCCCACCCCCCTCTGCTAATCACCGTCACTGACCCAAATCAGCCAGGCAGGCGGAAGATCTTTATAAAGACATGGCAAAAAATGGCCGCCACCCTTCTTCCTCCTCCTCCTCCTCCTCCTCCTCGTCATTGCCTGAGACACTGCCGTGACACTGCATCGCTCATCAAGATGCAGACCATAATATGCCGCTGCCGCAATGTTCAGTTTCCTCATGAGGGGCTTCTGTTAGTGTATATGTGTGTGTGTGTGTTTGGGGAGAGAGGTGGGGGGGTCAACCCAGAATCGCTCACCTCTAATTGTTGCAGGCTGGTGAAATTTGAACTGTCAGTGATGGAGGGTATAAATACCCCTGGGAAAAACCATGGTTTAAAAATAAATCATATTCGCGGCCCCCGAGAAGCGATTAATCTGAAACGTCGGCGCAAGGGGAGACGCGTGGCTTCATCTCAGACGCTAACACAGACTCTCCCTGTCACCAGGGGGTTTGGGGCGGGGGGGGGTTGGGGGGGGGTGGCACGTTCTGAAACGTGGAGCCAGCAAGCTCTGAGTTTTTAACTCTGGGAGCTCCGTGCCGGGGCCACAGACAGTACAGCTTTAACAGAGTCACCGAAAGCCTGGAATTCACCTCCCACTTCCAGCCGGGACACACAAACAGACTCCCATGCCCGAACCCACGGCCTCCCATTCCACCACAGAAGAAGCCTATGAGAACCGAGTCGGTGGTGTTTTCTCAACAGCAAACGCGCACAGCGTCGGGGGCTGTGCGCCCGCTAATTACATTACATGCATTTAGCAGACGCTCTTCTCCAGAGCGACTACCAGTACAACAATACAACATAAGTGTATCCATTCAATTTAAACAAACAAAAGTGTCAGACCAGGCTAACAGCACTCCCAGACCAGTGAATGTAAGATTAACACAATTCAAGCCCTACCACAAGTTAACTTGCGCGCTCTGGCAAAAGCCAAGTATACTACTAATAATATTTCCATAAAGAAAGCGATACTCACATACGTACACGCTAAAACACTCAGCTAAAGGGTGCAGCGTCTCCTCTTTACGCTGCTGCAGGGGATTAATATGCTGTAATTATCTATAATTAGCAGTGTAATTCCTTGAAAGGAGAAGTAAAGGGGGGGACGGCCGGGGATTGCTGAGGAGTCAGAATGTTCGCTAATCCCCGCCATTTCTGTGAATGGCAAGGACTCACCGCCGCGCAAAGGCCGTTACGTAACGGCCCGAACCGCAGTTCATCCAAAGGCAGAGGCCGGCCCCAACCCGACAGCGGGCAGCATGGCTGGCCGTGAATGAATCTAGCATGCATTTCCCACAGTTCCTTTCACGGGGGGCATGTTTACACCCCTACAGACATGGACCTTTTACATTACATTACATTATTGGCATTTAGCAGACGCTCGTGGTGACAGTTTTTTTTTTCACGCTGTTATCAATTTATACAGCTGGATATTTACTGAGTCACTTGTGGATTAAGTACCTTGCCCAAGGATACAGCAGCAGTGCCCCAGCAAGGATATCGAACCAGCAACCTTTTGGTCATGAGGCCTGCTCCTTAACCACTATGCTACACTCTTTTACCCTATTTGTGAAAACAATGAAGCGTCAGTAAAGTCCAAGTGTCTATTTGCCATCTGCATTAGTTTTGCTCAGCAGACACTTATCCTGAGTGATTTACACAGCATATCATTTTTTAAAAATGTTATCCATTTATACAACCAGATATTTAGTGAGGCAATTTGGGTTAAGTGCTTTGCCCGAGGGTACAGCAGCAGTTCCCCGCCGCTGAATTGAACTGGCTGTTTGAGTTATGAGCCCTGCTCCTTACCACTGTGCCACAACACGGATTTATAACCCAAAAATTAGCTACATCTGACGAGTCTACAGTGGTCAGTCAGCTGATCTTGAGATCCAGAAAGACTTGAAAAACAGACATTGCTTGGAGAAGCATGCACAGCCGAACCTTGCCAGAACTTAGCTGGATCTAAGTAATACAGCACACTAGGGTTTCCACTGCCAGCCTTGGACTATAACACATCTAGATTAGTGCACACTTATCACACAGAAGACATTTTATTTTAAGGACTTCTCAAGCGTTCTTTTGAAAACAGTATGCCAGCAAGCTAATAAAAGCAAAAACTGTTGCTTTGACTATGCTGTTGTGTGAATGCAGGAGGGTGGCATGGTAAAACAACCTTGACTGTACCATAGTGTGGATGCAGGAGGGTAATGTGGAAGACAGCTTTGACTACCCTGGAATTGGATGAAAACCGCGCTTTGGCACGGACGTCAAGCAACGTAGCCTTTCTCCGCCACAGAAGCGTACAAATTCATACACAAGACCGATTGCATTCAAGCTTCCTCCCACGCTGCGTCTCCACAACAGATGTGCGACTCACCGAGTCCGCGCACATCCTCGTCCGGAGCGAAAGAAAAAAAAACCATCTCATCTGAAAGCGTTTTGCGGGAGGTGGTTTCGTCTCGAGGCTTCGCAACTCCGCGGGGCGAGCCGACGTCCCCGGGAAAAGAGGCCAGACGCGGCGATGAAAGAGTGGAGCGCTGCCGTGGCGCAGACACGGTGAACTAGAAACGTCAGACCAAACAAATCCATTCGGGCAGGAAGCACCCCGGGGGAGGAAAGCTAGCATATGTACTTAAGTCGGGCAGCCGCGCCGCTTGGTGCCCACGCTCCAGACTACCACCAGCTGCGAGAAACAACCTTCACTTCCACTGTTCCCACCTCTTCCCCTGCCACTGGCTCATTTTCTTTGTCTCGCTGGATAAGAGGGTGGCGGTGTAGCATAGCGGTAATGTGTAGGACTCATAACCGAAAGGTTGCCGGTTCAATTCCCCGCTGGGGCACTGCTGCTGTACCCTTGGGGAAAGTACTTAACGCAGAATTACCTCAGTAAATATCCAGCTGTATAAATGGGTGACATGTATAAATTTCAACCTATATAAGCTGCTCTTAATAAGAGTGTCTGCTAAATGGTAATAATGTAGTAAGGGCCAACCTTCTCTTCTTCTTTTTCAGATGCAACCTAGGACCTAGGACTTCCTGCCAGATAAGCTGATCATATTGTCGACATTCTGTCAGCAATGGTTTTTGGAAAAATACCATACTGCAGAGAAGAGAAAATACGCCCACGTTTCTGTGGGTGCCCACATATATCCAGAAAACCCGACAGGCCAGTCTGTATGATGAAGCTCAGATAACAGTAACTTCAGGACAAACAAAACTACCCAAGAGGCATTTCTTCACAAGCCACTCACATATCTTTAAAGTAAATGTTACAAAGTTAAATACAAAGCAATGTTAGGCTGCAAAATTAGTTCAACATTAGCTTTCTCATCATCTTATCTCAGAAATCAGTCTGCCAAAGCCTGAATAAACAGGTCTACAGTGGCATGCAAAAGTTTGGGCACCCCTGGTCAAAATTCCTGTTACTGTGAATAGTTAAGTGAGTAGAAGATGAACTGATCTCCAAAAGGCATAAAGTTAAAGACAAACATTTTAAGCAAGATTAGTGTATTATTTTTGTTTTGTACAATTTTAGAGTAGAAAAAAAGGAAAGGAGAACCATGCAAATGTCTGGGCACCCCAAGAGATTTGAGCTCTCAGATAACTTTTACCAAGGTCTCAGACCTTAATTAGCATGTTAGGGCTATGGCTTGTTCACAATCATCGCTAGGAAAGACCAGGTGATGCAAATTTCAAAGATTTATAAATACTCTGACTCCTCAAACATTATCCCAACAATCAGCAGCCATGGGCTCCTCTAAGCAGCTGCCTAGCACTCTGAAAATTAAAATAATTGATGCCCACAAAGCAGGAGAAGGCTATGGGAAGATAGCAAAGCGTTTTCAGGTAGCCGTTTCCTGAGTTCGTAATGTAATTAAGAAATGGCAGTTAACAGGAATGGTGGAGGTCAAGTTGAGGTCTGGAAGACCAAGAAAACTTTCAGAGAGAACAGCTTGTAGGATTGCTAGAAAGGCAAATCAAAACCAGGTTTGACTGCAAAAGACCTTCAGGAAGATTTAGCAGACTCAGGAGTGGTTGTGCACTGTTCTACTGTGCAGCGACACCTGCACAAAAATGACCTTCATGGAAGAGTCATCAGAAGAAAACCTTTCCTGCCACAAAGTTAAAATAGAACTTTTTGGCCATAATGAGCTATGGTATGTTTGGAGAAAAAAGGGTGCAGAATTTCATGAAAATTAAATACCAGCAAATTCTGAAAGCAAACATCACACCGTCTGTAAAAAAGCTGAAGATGAAAAGAGGATGGCTTCTACAACAGGATAATGATCCTAAACACACCTCAAAATCCACAATGGACTACCTCAAGAGGCACAAGCTGAAGGTTTTGCCATGGCTCTCACAGTCCCCTGACCTAAACATCATCAAAAATCTGTGGATAGACCTCAAAAGAGCAGTGCATGGAAAACAGCCCAAGTATCTCACAGAACTAGAAGTCTTTTGCAAGGAAGAATGGGTGAAAATCCCCCAAAAAAGAACTGAAAGACTCAAAAGCTACAAAAAGCATTTACAAGCGGTGATACTTGCCAAAGGGGGTATTACTAAGTACCGACCATGCAGGGTGCCCAAACTTTTGCTTCGGGCCCTTTTCCTTTTTTGTTATTTTGAAACTGTAAAAGATGGCAATAAAAAGTAATCTTGCTTAAAGAAATGTGTCATCTTTAACTTTATGTCTTTTGGAAATCTCGACATCTTTTGCTTGCTTAGCTATTCACAGTAACAGAAATTTTGACCAGGGGTGCCCAAACTTTTGTATGCCACTGTAAGTGACATACAGCTTAGCATTTAAGTACCCCGAGTATCATCTAAGCACTGCTAAAACAATATACAGAGGTTGAAGACCGTGTAGTATCAGTGCGGATGACATATAACTATCATAATAGATTTTCATTTCTAAAATTGCCAATGGCACATTAGGTTTGACTAAGGTCAGAAACCACCTTTAAACTTGAACAGAAACGTTTGAGATGGAAGAAGCAATCCTACAATACGCTCACACGCCTCAACAGACTTTTTCACAACGAGTCCCACAGTACATAACAGAGAAGCGACCACTGATTGGAGGATATATGCGTCTCTGCTGGCATCTCAAAGGCGCCTGGGGAGTTGCAAGGCGCCTGCCAGTGCTGAGACAGGGAAACCCCGCTGATAAGCCCACTCCTGCCAATTTGTTCTGCCTCTGTAGGGTCCTGGTCTTTGTCAGCTGACTGCGTGGCTGGGTCTGATCAAGCGCCTCACCTGGCGGATCCACTCAGGAGTCTCGGTCGCTGAGCCATTTGATCACCTCTTCACCACACGCAATCTCCAGACTTTCGTCTTGGCCAGAGGTTCACGGTAACGGGATAAGGTGATTAACAGACCTGACTAAGCTTCAAGTTCCTTGTAAAATAAGCAGAACAGGAAGCGGGAGAGGAAGATGAGGTGGTGGGCATCCAATTCCTGCTTCAGATGATCGGGCAACCTAGTATCCCACTGCTCGTAGCATGGGGAGCGGCTGCGTCCACATCACACATGCCAAGCCCTCACCTGTTGGGACCCAGCTCACCTGTGCCAAGAGTTTAACCCTGACAGCAGGAAGAGAGGGATCCAAAGACCAAAATCCCCCATCAAAGAGCTTCATTTTGTGCTCCGTAGGGTTTTAGTGGCTTTGGCTTTTGGGGCTACTCCAAGCTCCCCATGCAGCTTCCACGGTGAATGGAACAGGTTTGACATCACACGTCAATGATCAACTTGCTACTGAGAACACAGAGGCCAATCAGTGGCGGCTTTTATCATTCAGAATTAGTTATGCTCTGAATAAAACACACCAAGACCAAATGTGCCATTATTCAAATATTTTACCACAAGATCAGTAATGGATTACATGGACCTGTATTCAAATGCTTGGTAATTAACAAAAAAATGAAGACTAATCCAGTTTTATCCTTTTAAACGAATAATCATTCAAAGGAAGCTGAAAAACCCTGCACAAAATGATTAATTTTTGCTAATCTACCTGCCGGTTATTAAGTATGCTTTTTGCAGTAAGTCATCATTTAAGCTAAACTGGATTTTTACACAGGACGGGGAGGGCAGGGGGGGGAGCAGGGTATGATCATTAGAATATTCAAATTTGGAAGGCACAGAGTATTCAAATATCAAATGAATGAAGATCCCATTCATACCTATCACTCATGGGCGGCCACCATCACCCTGAGTGTGTGTGAGCAGAGAATAATGAGGCCCATGCTATACCAGACTGCAGTACATGTGGCATACAGGAGGTATAGTATGCCACGTGGCAATGCAGACAAGCAATCAAGCAACACCGAGTCAGGACCACTGACTAAAACAGTGATGCCCACAAGATTCGGTCCTCTAATTACACATAAACACACCTCCTTTCCAACGCAATCCCTCGGCACCAAGACCCTACGAGACTTCAACACAAAACCCACCGACGCAAGAAAATGACTTCCAGACTTCCAGGATTTACACACGCGTAGCATAAACGCCATCATCCTACAGCAGCCCCTTTCCTTGGCCAGCTAAAAATCTGCCAAAGCAGACTCCAAAAAAAACAAAAAAAAAAAAGTATTCAACTGGCCAGACGCTTATGTGAGCCATTCAGCCCCTGAAAGCCACATTAAAAAGGCCGCAAGCTGCGTGAGGTCACTACCCCCCCCAGGAAACCAACTGTCACAGGAGGCCACATTTTACAGCAGGGAGTGACGCACACGCTCCGGCCTCTGACTTACAAAAAAACCCCGCTGGGTCCAGGTGGTGGGATCGCTCCTGTCTGGCTCTCTGCTGGGCAGCGCCTTCACACCGGAAACCGGCCGAGGTACCAGTGAGAGGGCGGCCACGGTTTTCGGCTACAGGCAGGCTCACCTGGCTGTACAGGAGGGTGCAAACGCAGTCCCTAACCTGGCCCTGTCAGAACCCGCTCCCCGTATCAGCAAGGGGTGCCACTGGGCTCCACAGACAGGAATGTATTACTGGTCACCATCACTCTGTTAAGTGAGAGGGTGGGAAAAATAACACACAGGAACTTCACACAAAAAAAGAACAAATAGCCCTGCAGCAATTTCTCATGGAGACATAAGCACTTCCATGCCAGCCTCCTTTCTGTGGTTGCACTGAAGATGTGGGAGCCAGATAGCTTTCACAGCACAAAACACTGGGGAACATACAATGCAATGCGCTAGAGGAAATAAAAAACTCTTTATTGTTCCTCAAAACAAAACCTATGCAGCAGCAGGATAACAAAAAACAATCTACACATTATTAAATGATATAAAAAAAATATTATAATAAGGGACTATGCCTTCAGCCTACAGAACAAGGTCATATGAAGACTCACTCCCATACAACACACTGTCATGAGATAATATGTAGTAGCAATAACAGCAGAACTACGACTGGGGGAAAAAAAACATATCCATGTGTGGATTCATGTATGACACAAAAGAACATCCTTCAGAACAATCCTACATGCACACTTTAGCTGTTTAACAGATATTATAAGTGTAGTTTAACACTTGCATTGCAATGTGCAATACCACTTGACTTGTAGCAAAATGCAAGCTAACAATATTAGATTAGCATATTACAGTGAGACACTCTCAATGGGTGGGGTATACTGTAAATTAGCTTTCTATGTTGCTAAGTGTATCAAGCTAGAAGCTGAACAGCTAAATATATACAATATCAGCCCTTTCAAAAGATACTGTTGTTGCATAAAGTTAATGCACGTGATTCGGTTGTATTTGTCTCAGTCATCCAGTGTAAAGCCAGCAGGTGCACATTTTAATGGCACTTACCAGCTCATTCAGATTTGGTTACCCACTCCTCCCCGCCTTGTTGAATTCACATGTTACCAAGGTTAAATGTAAAAATAATGCTTCCTTGGAAATGGACCATATTAGAGGGGCTTATTTCTAGCTCTTCTTACTTAGTCAGTTCAAAACATATAACAGAAAACCGCCAGTGAAAAAAGGTAAGAACGTCCCGATTCTGTGTTCTGAGAGTGCAGCTTAGCTTTCATTAATGGAGCTACCCATGTTGTTTGCTTTAACCCTAAATAATAGTTTTTAACGATAAGTAAGCTCTTATCTGATGCTACACATAGTAACCGCTGTTGGAGAAAAACAAAACCAAAAAAAAAAAAAAACACACACACACAACAGGACCCACTCAAAACAGACTTTCCAAGATTCTGAAATTCAGATCAGGCGTGAATGCCAGACAGCATATCACAGACACGAGGGAATCTTACTCCATTGTACCATTCTGCTTCATTTCTGCTCATTACATTTTCAGTGAGTTAGACCATATTTTCATGGCAGTGTAGCAGAGGGGCAAGGAGCGGGGGTCATAACCGGAAGGCTGCCCGTTCGATACACCCTGTGAGGACACTGCTGTTGTACCCTTGGGCAAGGTACTTAACCCAGAATTGCCTCAGTAAATATCCAGCTGTATAAATGGGTAACATGTAAAAATTGTAACCTATGTTAAGCGCTCCTGATAAGAACATTTGCTAAATGACAGTAAAGTAATGTTTAATATTCCTCATTGTTATTCATGGGTAACAACTTTGCAAAGAAAGGTAGGCGAATGGTGCTGCCTGCAACACGTGTGTATGACTCGCACTGGAGTTATGCTGGTTAAGCTGGCATTCGCATTACCTTGTGGCCTGCCCCCTGTCGCCATGCCAACTGGCCAGTAATCTGCGGCTCTGACACACCGCAGCTTGCAGGGGGGAGCCCGTCTCAGTTTCGGAAAGAGGCGCAACGCTTCCATTAGCTAATCTCCTTTCGAAATTCAGCAGCCGTTCTGACATTCCTCTCCTGGCTTCCACTAAAAGTCGTAGAAAAGCCGTAGACTACCCTCTCTCTCTCCCTCTCTCTCTCCCTCTCTCTCTCCGTAATCTCTGCACCCACTGCTAATGTCCCTACATGTTACAGTCGCCATGTAACAGTTCGTTTGAATGCTTCTCTCATCCAACGCAATGATCAGGGTGAAAAGGAATTTCAGCTTTGTGCTTGAGCCCGTGTTTTCAGTCTCGGAAATCTGACTACTGAAAGCTGCGTATGCCAATTTCCAGTCCCGGTTGGGCTAAAGCCTTTGTTGTGTCTCTCAGTGGAATGACGTGAACCGAACACCTCCTCTAAGCTCTGAGACAGTGTAAGAAACCCCAGGGTAAAAACCTGCATGTTCCTCACAGTCCGCTCCTGGCATCTGCTAGAAGTTACAAGCCCCAGACTGATGGCATAACACCTCCTCCTCTTACCGGTGTTCTGAATCCAGATGGGAAACTATCCTGACCTGAAATTTGTCCCTCGATATTTCGTCACCCAAACAATTACTCGGTCCTCGGACCACGAGGGGAAGTCACAGAACATGCCATGCTCTTCACTCGTTCCCTGCCAGTCTGACTGACTCCCACGGTAACAGTGATTTATCACAAGTGGGCATAAAGGCCTGCACTGCAGTCACTGCCAATATGAACAGTATGTGTTGTGCTGAAGTTTTATATTTGGTTACTACTGAAGGACACAGGAAAATTTACTCTCCTTTTACTGCAAAAAAAGTTTTTTTTTTTTTTTTTTTCTACAAAGTTTTGTCCTCTGAAGAGTCTATCTTTATGTCATATTTATCATATCTTTCTATGATAAAAATGAAATGTTATGTATTGCTGAAGCACATCTCATGAATTAGGACCGACTCATAAGGAATGCCATCTGTAAAGTGCTCTGAAACAATTCTTCTGTTAAGAGCTCTATATCAAAGTCAATTTGACTGACTCTGTTTGTCAGTTCCAGTATTTCCATTACACTCCACATTTTCAAGTTTAAAGCTTTCTTCCCGGCCTGATCAGTGGCTTCCCAGCAGTCTCTCCCAAACCGCCCCCCCACCCATCCATTTCTCTATAACTCACTTAACCCAGTGCTTCAGTTCGCGTGTTCAGAGACTGCAGCTGGCTAGATAAAGACGGAAAGATCACTGCTGTAGACCATTACCATAGACATAGAGCTGTCCTCAGTGAGCCACACCCCACTTCCCAGCCACGCCCCCTCAAACTCAACCATGCTACAAAGACCATCTCACAACCCGATCTAAATTTAGACACGTCCCCAGTACAGCTGTGCTCGTCCCGTTTCTCCCCAGATTTCCAGAGGGGATGAAAGGTGAGGGGTGAGGGAGTCAGGGGAGTGGGGGGGGGGGCAACTGGGGGCGCAGGGGTCCCGACGCCTTTTCTTCTCAGCAGGCCTGGACCGTGCTGGAACAGAAGCTCCGTACAGGGCTGCATTTGACCCCCCGCCCTGGGGTTGGCCAGTCTCCAGCCATCCTGAGCGCGTATGCTGGACGTGGCCCCACGCAAAAGAGCAGTGTTCCTTCAGCCCGCGCTGCACAATGCCACACTGTCCGAATGCCTAGCAGTCAACGACGGGTTCCGCGGGTCTCTCTCTCTCACGCGCCCTATCGAGACGGGGGCCACTGATTGGTAATTAGATTAAGGGGGCCAGCGGGTCGAAGGGGGACCAATCTACAAAGGCGAGAATGCAGTGTATTGTTCGGGACCCTCGGCAGGAACATGGGAAATGTAGGGTGGGGGGGGGCGTAGAAAGAAAAAGAACAAAGTTATGTGATGTATAACACACACAGCGGCAACCCATGGGACACTGTGTTCAGGGCAAAGGGACCTGCGGTTTGCACACTTTAGCTTAGCTGCGCTCGACAGCTACTCTCTGTGTTCAGCTCTATGGCTTGTCCCGTTCGGCACACACAGGCTTCCACTGTGCATGGGTGCGTCATGTCCGTCCTGTGTATCCTGAGGTTATCTTCCTCCTTAACGAGGGGGGGGGGGGTTTCCCCCACACACCCAACTGGAATTCAGCTTCACAAAACCTTGCGTCCCCAGCGGGCCACCTTAACAAGAGAATCCAGCACCAACAGCAGTAATTAGGCACAAAGTGAAAGAATGGTCATTAAACACTGTTCGATGAAAAGGTACTGCACAGTCAAAAGCTGGCAGAGGCAATGGAGGTTTCAGCTTGGAGATCTTGTCTCTCTTTAAAGCTGTAAAGATGACAAAACAATGCGGTATGAAGGAAATTGCACAAGAGGGCCTAGAGGAGTCACGAGACACTAGTGTGGCCAAAAATATTTGGCGAAGATACCGCCGCGGGAGAATTGCACCTGCAAACTTTAAAACTGCTGCTGAGAATTACTGCAAGTTTGTGAGCCTGATCTGAATCGCTGCAAGTCAGGCCTACGGCTTGATTATTGCATTTTAAAGGACGAATGAAGTGAAATCCATTTCTGGCACCTAAACGCTCACAACATTAAAGGTAATTAAATGACAGGAGCCGGAGGAAGGGAAGAGCTAAACTCAAGGTAACACAGAGCACCTCCTGCTAATAAAAACAAGATGCAGGACACCTGCCACGCAGAAAGCAAGTAAGCAAAGCAGAACTAATTCTACAGTAAAATCATATTCAAATTCATTTAAATCCACAAAAGCTCTCTCTACTGGGCCGATGAGAGTCTCTTTCGGCCAAGAGATCCATGAAAGTTTGCCCATTCCCAATAATACCCTGAATCACTATAAAAATAATGACTCTGATCCAAGATCAATTTGTAAGGGCAAAAAGTGACTACATTGTAGCTGTCCATGCTGATTCTATCCACGTGATGGTCCCTCCTACAAACAACTAGCCGCTCCTGTATCTGTGAAAGCCCCTACTACAACCAATGGGGTCCTATGAAGGCCACTCCTACAACAATACTGGCTCCTCCCACATCTGTGATGGCTCCTCTCACAACAATACTGGCTCCTCCCACATCTGTGATGGCTCCTCTAACAACAATACTGGCTCCTCCCACCAATGCGCCTGCACAGCCATCCCCACAAGCAGGCGACCACAGACCCTTTTGATCCACGAATCCCAGCATTCTTTCCGCTATATTTATCTCATGCTCACGGCCGTGGAACCACTGAATTCTACCAAGGAGGTCCTTAGGGACGGCATGCAATAATTAGTGGCGAGCGAAAGCACTAGTTTCGCGAAGAGCCGGTCGTTTGATATAGGGCGACACACGCTGGCTTGCGGGAGGGCAGGGCCAAGGAGGCCGTTTTGATCTGGGAGATGTTTACATTTACATTTACATTTATTTATTTAGCAGACGATGTTTTCTGCAAGCATGCAGGCAGAGGAGCGCCGTGGCGTGCGGCCGGGGTCAAACGACGCCACGGCGATGCAAATGCACCGCTGTGAGAGAGCAGTGTTGTTAGCTTATCCACACAACTGCCAAATGGCTGACCGTTCTGACACACGCCCTTTTCGGGGACCATGTCAGGTTTCCAACTGACACAAGACCAAGGAGCCACAAATGCACAGAAGCCAATCAATCCAAACTCTGAGACGTCAGGGGAGCGTTGTTAGCCTGGTCTGACACTGTTGCTCATTTCAACTTGAACAGATACACCTCTGTTCTTTCGTGCTGGAAGTCACTCTGGATAAGAGCATCTGCTAAATGAAAGTAATGTAATGTAACGAGAGTTAGTAGAGCCCCCTCAACCAGATGCTGGCTATAGGACAACACAGCAGATGTGTTTGATCGCTAGGCCCACACGTCCCAGCTGGGAACCTCACAAGTTAGGGACCATAATGGAGGAAACCGAAAGCGCGCCGCCGGGCTACCAAAATAAAGGGCGTGGGAAAGGCGAGCTCAGGCCAGTTCGGCTCATGCAGCTCTGTAAGGCAATACTCTGAGGTATGTGCTCAAAGGCCTCAAAACACGTAGCCCTGTCTACACCAGCAGCAGACAAGCAGTCATAGAGACATTCCTCTGTTAAAGTGGAAGATACTGGAGGAGGCAGAGAGAGAAGCTCTCAAATTCAGCAACAGGAGGAGGAACTCTGCCTCTACCTGTGCTGTTCACCACCCCTTTCATTTGTTCCAGAGCCCCCTCAACCACACACACACACACACACACACACACGTGCGCACACATACATATACATACACACACATACACACGCACACAAGCGCGCGCGTGCACACACACACACACATACACACATATACACACACACACACACATATACACACACACACACACACACACACACACACACGCACGCACACACACACACACACACGGTACACGCATGCATTTGTTTCTGCTGTGCTCTCAGGGCTACACCCTTTGATCAATTAGAATTACAATCACATTCAAATGCAAACTCCTCCTAAAATGATCTCTGGGGACCTCGTAAGCCTCCCTCCCGAGCGTATTTGGGGCTGCGCTCCAGTGCGTGCCCCCAGCAGAAACCCACGTCTCTCTACATCCCACTGCGCTGAATGCAACATAATGGGGCTCCTTGTAGGCCGGTGGGTGGTCACATGTCAGCCACTGGAAGTTAGATTGCCGGGATTGTTCTCCACGAGAGGGACAGAGAGGGAGGAACGAGCTGGAGTAAACGGCACTGCCGAGAGCCAGGGGTGGAGGAGGGCGGGGGGGTGGGGGGGGGCAGCCCCCGGCACCCGGCACAGAAATCAACCAGGGGAAGAATGCGCCTAACGCATAACGGCTTTTGGCGTGGCAGGGGGATGGGGGCGGTGGAGGGGAGAGCCGGGGGCAACGAGCTCCGGGCCGGCGGCCGAAAAAATGCTGTGCGGGACCCACAAAAGAAGGGATTACTGCTAGAAAACACTGCAGCGGCACGCCCCGGGACCCGGGGGCTGAAAGAAAACCCGCCCAAGCGCGGAAGAAAGAAAGAAAACCCACCGTCAGCAGAATTCTGAAGGCCGGAGGAGCGGAGAAAACGCGGCGGCCACGGTCTGAAGACGTGCCGAACGCCCTTCTTCCTCTTCCTTCACGGTGATTAACACCGGCTCCTCACACCGCGGTATTACTGAGCCGAAAGGGCCTTTCAGATCGGCACCTACTGAACTACAGAATACTGTGGAACATCAACGGCATTAAGGACACAAAAGGTGACCTAGTGGTTAAGAGACTGAAGTCTCTTTGATAACAAATTAATACACTATAAATAAACTAATGAACAATGCTGGCCCCGATTTCCCTACTACCGGTCTTTAGAAAGGGGTGGTTCTGTGATTAGATGAATCCCAGGAAAAGAGTTTGGTTGGACAAAGCACTCCTCAGATTGTCCTTCCAAGAGCCACTGAGGAGGTGTGTGCTGGCTGCATCCAACCAAACGCCTTCACTGGGGTTGGTTCCCTTTCAAATACTCATTACATAACATTCGCATCATTTAACAGATGCTTTTATCCAGAGCGACTTACATACATGTAGGCTTAAATTGTAGGCACTTATACAGCTCAGTTATTTACAGAGGCAATTCTGGGTTAAGTACCTTGCCCAAGAGTACAACAGCAGTGCCCCAGTGCAGGAATCGAGCCAGCAACCTCTCGGTTCCAAGGCTCCCTGCTCCTTACCACTACGCCACACTGCTACCCAATGGCTTTTTTCCCCCCACAAAAGACTTCCTTTCAAGTTCCAACTAGGCACACCAACAAAGGCATTTCAAGCGCTAAAGTGGTAATTCATCTTCAGGGAAACAGCCGAGGTGCTCTTTAAACGATGCACTATGTATATGGACCTCCATGGTCTCTACCACAGGGGGAGGGTGGCTGCAATCTGATTATCGCCCCTCCAGATTCATTACAGACCACATATCAGGGAAACACGCTTGACCTTCAGAGGATCTGCGTTACCCGATAGGATGAGCTGAACTCCGAGAAGCGGGCGGAGGGGCGGGGGGGGGGGCGCTTTCAAACTCCAACATCTAATGTGTAAATCCTGACAGGGCCGGCCAGAGGCCCACGCTCCATCCCTTATCAGGCTGAGGGTTAATTAGGACCCGCGTCTACCAGTCTCTCCTCCCCGATGCGCGCTGCTAATCCCACGCGGCTTCTCCTCTTTCAGTACCGCCGAGCTCCGGGAACTACGGCTCAAGAGCGCCGGCGGGAAATTGCATTACTCCGCACACGGCCCGAGTTTCTCCGCTACACCTCCGTGACAAAGGGATGAGGGGACAAGCAAACACAAGAACAAATACGCACAGCTAATACCTTAGTGCCATTCGGCCGTCTGTTTATATAGAGGAGTACCGGCAGGATGTGGCAGAGATGTTAAAAGATTAGCTAACATCAATTCCGGCAGCAGTGTAGCACAGTGGTTAAGAAGCAGGGCTCGTAACCGAAAGGTTACCGATTTGATTCCCTGCTGGGGCACTGATGCTGTACCCTTGAGCAAGGTACTTAACACACAATTACCTCAGGAAATATCCAGCTGTATGAATGGATAACATTGTAAAAAAAAAAAAAAAAATCTGTAATGGATTTACACCGTTTTTGATAAGAGTGTCTGATAAATGCAAGTAATGTAATGTGATTCTCCAGCCCTCTCTCCTGCCAAGGGGAACCTGTCCTGTGGCCCACCACAGTCAAGACAAAATGTTTACAAACACCTTCTCCTCCGGTTGACAGAGTGACAGATCTTCGCACCGGGTGAATATCTATTTTTACCATCGTTTCCAGCTCTGCAAAGAGCTGAATTATTCACAGAAGGCCCGCAGAGAGAGACCCGTCGTCGTAATGCAGGGGGACCTTTCATGGAAACCCTCTTAAATATTTAATCAAAGAATAAACAAAGCAACCGCCTGAGCCGCGCTGTAGCCAGCACGCCCGCGGCTCGCTCAAACAGGCTGACATCACGCACCGTGGTACGAAGCAGGTCTGACCCATTCTGCCGCGGTCCCATCACCTCAGATGAAGGTCAAGACTGTTACGGGTCAAACAGTCATTTGCAGCCCCCCACATAATGTGAGAGTGGAGGAGAAGTGGTGAACAGCTCTAGCAGAGGCGGAGTTCCTCCTCCTGCTGAATTTTAGAGCTTCTCTGATATCCCCTCTGCCTCTTCCAGTATCTTTTACATTACATTACATTTATTCATTTGGCAGATGCTTTTATCCAAAGTGACTTACAAGTGAGGTACAACACGAGAAAAAACCATAAGGAGTCAAACACCATAAGGAGTCACCATAAGGAGTATCTTCCACTTTAACAGAGGAATGTCTCTATGACTGCTTGTCTGCTGCTGGTGTAGACAGGGCTACGTGTTTTGAGGCCTTTGAGCACATACCTCAGAGTATTGCCTTACAGAGGTGTATGAGCTGACCCGACCCGAGCTCGCCTTTCCCACGCCCTTTATTTCGGCAGCCCGGTGGCGCGCTTTCGGTTTCCTCCATTACAGTCCCTAACCTGTGAGGTTCCCAGCCAGGACACGAGGGGGGCCGAGAGATCAAACAGGCCTGCCACGGCGTCCTGTAGCCGGCCTCTGCTCGGTGGCCCGGTGCCAGCGTTCTTCGCCGCGTTCCCGCGGTAACTCAACACCGACAGGGGGGGCAGGGGGGAAATGAGGGGCCAGACTCGCGGCCCCAGAAAGGAAAAGCGCCCCCGTGGCTTAATCTGCCCATGTCCGAAAGTGCCGCATGGCGAGGGCCCTGTCATCCGGCAATTACTGCACAACAAAGAGGGGTGTCGGGTTGCCCAGGCGCCCCTTTCACGCCATACCTCTCCGAGAAGCAGCCCGACGAACCGACAGGGGCAAAAAACGACGAGCCCGTCCAATCATTCACGACCCTTTAAAGTGACCAATCATTCACGACCCTTTAAAGTGACCAATCATTCACGACCCTTTAAAGTGACCCACGGCGCTGTGGCCTGACAGGGACAGAAGCCCTCGAGGGTTTCTCCCTCTGCGCGCTTGAACCGTGGCCCGGAAAAGGAAAAGCACGCTAAGCACGTGCAGCATCCTAAAAATGCGGACAGCCGCGCGACCCCCCCTCCCCCCCCACCACCACCATGACGGGTCAGGAACAGGCTGCTCCTGCGTGGGGGTGAGAGGGGCGCGAGGCGGGACATCACCATGTTTTGTCTGGGCACGGTCACGAACTTTGAGGGAACTCTTGAGAGTGGTGACAACACTGGCGCGAACTCCCTCTATGCCCTTCCGCTACGCTGCAGCCCACGTGTCTGAAACTCATTCACTTCATCAGAATTTAGCACAGGTGCAGCACTTCTGCACACACCACTTTTAGGTAAGAACTTTGGCCTTTTAATACCCCTTGAAACTTTTTAAATAAATTAATTACTTAAATTCTACATGATTCCGGTTTTCCTGGTAGAATATCAGTACACTGCCAACTAGTGTTAATGCAGTTAAAACAATGTATCCTTTGTATTGAAAGAAGATGTACGGATTCAAAACAAAGCTACTGCATGTCATTTAGGGACTGTCTCCACACAAATCAACAGACAGCAATGTGGACAAAAAACACTCTCACCATTGCACTCCAAGACCACCCTATCATTAACGACCTCTAAATGACCTGCAGCTCACAAAAAGGATTTGTGAGACTGCAAGTCACCACGGTTATCGTGGTGCGGCAGCTTGCTCCACACGCTCATTCAGGGCCATTCCTGTGTGACTGTGTGCCGAAACTGCACCACGGTGCCTCAGCCCATTACTCCACCTGCAACACCAGCCCGTCAACAGTTCAGCTCTGCTGACAAGCAGGACATTCACTGAGAAATGGTCAGCCAATGCTGGACCAACATGCAGAAGGCCATAAAACTAGCCTATGCGTGACTCACACCCCTGTGGGGGGGATTACCTTGCAATCCAACCAGTAACAGGGCAAAGAAGACATAAAGGGTACAATGTGTCATTTTCCCAGGTGCATTTGTCCCTTAACCCTCCCGGGGGGAGGGAGGGCAAGGGGGTCATTTAAATTTAAGGTGTCACTACAGCAGGTTTACAGGGTGCTTCCTCTTCTGTGTTGCTCCTGGCAGCCTGCTGGAACCTTAGTTTGCATCCACCCCATCACCCAATTTCCCACAGAGTAATAAAACCCCAGCCATTTACAAGCAGTGTGTGCAAACTGGGCTGGGACGGCACCGAGATTGTTTAGCGGCTTCGCTAACACCCTCACAGGGCTGGTGGTATTGTGCAGATTGCTGTGAGAAGCTTTCTACAGCATTCTACTACTTGCCTTTTGAAGGTCAAAAAAACGTCCCTTTTCTTTCAGCAATCTGGACAAGCAGTAAAAGTGTCAGACAGCGTGAGGACAGCTTTTAAAAGGGAACATGAAGCCGGAAAAGACTTCGCAAAGGCAATTCATCAACTCAGTCCTCGGCAGATTTCACAGCCATCGTCTTGCCTGCGCGCGTGGGGGCCAATAGCGAGCGAGCGAGCGAGCCGGGCCGTTCGCGAGCTCGAGCGGAATGGAAAATGGGACGTCAGAGCAAGTTTCCGAGACGTGGTCCAGGAGCGAGGTGAGAGGGGTACGGCTTAGGGGCGGAATGGGGGGGGGGGGGCAATCTGTGCAGTGACTGGCATAATTTAACACGACCTGCACCAGGGCATGCTAATTCCTCCCCATCCTACCCCTCCCCCCACAAATCCTGCCAAGTCACATGGCGCAAGCTGAGTGATCACCTCTGACTTTCAGTAATCAGCACCTCAGGCTGATTACAACCACTTGACCTCTGACATCCCCCCCCCCCCCCCCCCCAGCATCCTGCCCTCGATTGGGAGGGGCGGGTCATGGACACCTCTCCGAAATTCCGTCACATCTACCCGACGCTACTAAAGTCACAGGGAGAGGCAGACACAGGCATTCCACTGGACTCCCACGATGTGTTTGGAATGTGCAGATTCCAGCAGACTATATCAGAGAACTTTGTTCAATTCCTAAACACTCCTCCTTATCGGACCTGCATTTCTGGGAGTTATTTCTGTTGACACACAGAAACACTTTCTGTGAAATGTTTGCAGTCCAACAGAATAAGTGATATAAACTGATAAGGGTTAAAAAAAAAAAGCTGGAAAAAGAATGAGAAAAAGTAAAGCTCCAACAACCTACCAAACCAAAAGATCAAGCTACACAGCATAGCTATTCCTGCCTTTTTTTTTTTTTTTTGGGGGGGGGGGGGGGGGGGGGCAAGATCCCCCCAAAAAAATTAAAATATTGTTATCATTCGTTTCTATATACATTCGTGTTTCAGCTTAGACAGAATCTCAAGGTTCTGTAAGCTGTTAAATGAAATGTATGTCAACAGCATATTTCTATATTTAAGGAGTTTAATTGAGAAACTAGGCAAACTAAATCAACCAGTAACAATACAGATCAATAACCAGAAATATTGTTACACATACAGATCTGTATTGCTGCTGTCATCATCTTAAAATGATGTTTGCAAAATTATTTTTTAAATTACTACATATTATTTATACTGATACTGATTATTATGATTGATTCCAACAATGGAACAAAAAGTGGTGTGTTTCACAGTACGTCATGAAGGGTTTGTGTTAAATACAGTTTTTTTTTTTTCTCGTTTTCCCTACCCTGCCATTCTCTTATTGATGTAGCCAGCTGGGCACCTTCGACGCTGGTTAAGTCACTGTAATTATTGCTGAAAATAGGTTATATATTCAGATTTATGACACCTGTCAAAGCGATGAATTAAGTTAGCTCCAGTTTGGCAAGCCACGTGATGACACTGAACCCTCAAAAGTAATTTCACGTCTCCAGTTGTGTTTAAAATATACCTAGATATAAATATACTACACAGATCAACCCAATCACGCAAGCTAGCCGGGGTAAATTGCAATGCATATAAACCAATGCAGCGATAAACCTTTCTTGGCGATCTGGCGTATTCACGCTTGCGGTAAAATAGTCTTGCAAGAATATCATAAAAATAAATTGATAAGTCTAGCAGTTTCTGTTAGGTCGAATCAAATGTATTGGAAAGTTTTGTATGTGTTGAATTCCTAACTAGCTGGCTATAGGGAAAGTAAAGCAAACTACTTTCGCGCTAGCTAGCCACACTTCACAGCTAACTACATCGTGGGAACACGGCGCTGTCAGTGTCAAGCGCCGTGTCAACATCTTGGCTACACGCAGCCAGGCTGCCTTGCAGATAGTAACCCCCACCCACTCCCATTACAAAGGGATTAGCGATGGCAGAATCTATATCATGCAAACACATTGTTACCAAGCAAATCGCGCAAACTTTAAACTGGAAAGGTAATTTACCTGGTTACCAAGTAACCACTCAGTAGCCACCGTTAACGTACTTGTTGGATATAACGTATCGATTCAGTTAGCTGGACAGCTAACAGCTGCCGGCTAGCGCCAATTTAACTTCAGGCGTAAGTGCAATAAAAGACATAGCAAGCTCGCTATCTCATACAATACAGTGTGCTAGCAGGCTAGCTACTTACTTGGTTTTTTGTTGTCAGACGGCTCACAGTTACTCCCCTTCTTACTTTTCAGCAGAGTTTAGTGGTCGTAACTTCAGACCGATTTTGCCAAGCTAGCACACTGGCTGATCCCGAAGCGAATAAATTCAGATCTTTGCTCTTCTACAATCCCCGATCGTAACTCGACCGCATCCTTGTTTTCCTAACGCGATCCTTTCAAAGCGATACGTCCCGTCCGACCCTCATTCAATGGATTAACCTGGCGGAAGTCAGACCTCAATCCTTTCCGTGATTGGTCCCCACTCGACCGAGAAGGCGGTGCTAATTTCCAAACCTGCTTTACCATTGGCCCTTTCCGCTCTTCAATTACTCACCTTCTCCCGCCCCCTCTCCTGTCGTGCTTAACGCAAAGCTCCGAAACTCAGTGTCAGGTGACTCGTGATGCTTGTAAGTAAATAGGATTTTGGCCGTGTTCAACACAGAAAACAACGTCATTTTTTTATGCTAAGCAAAATTTGATAAGTCTAATACTTTTGCAGGGGGAAGACTACTGAGAATATATTTTGTAACAATTAGCTACAAATCCGAAGTATGGCTGATATGGCCCGAGGCAACAAAGTCAGCAATTACCGGTGCAAACCGTGAATTACTTTTAGTCAGGTCTGACAAGGTCTTAACGTGTAATGAATTTAGAGCAAATGAAAACAAACTCACTCCTGCATGTGATAAGATCACTTTAACTGTTGCAAGCAGTGCGCGCCCCCAGGAGTAAAAATGGACACATTCGACCTGTCAAAATCAGAAGAGCGAGGCTTTTTGCATGTCGAAAATGGGTAACAACCAGGGTGCGAAATACGGGGGGTCCGAGACCCCTTGATTTACACTTGAGACCCCCTGAAAGCCTCAACGGCAAAATTTTAGGGGGGGGGTCTCTGGAAAACTCTTTAAAAAATTATTTGTCACTTGCAATTGTCACTAAAAATGTCATTTAACTCTTAAAGCCCGACAGACTCAGCCTGCGTCCAAATTCACATCCCTTCTTCTCATTGAATTGCTCCTATTCATCACTAACGATGCTATAGTTGCTTGTCTATGCGATGAAGCGTTGGCGAGAAAAAATAATTTTGAAATTACATAAAATTTAATCATAGTTACAATCTGCATACAGCTCTGCGTCCATCTCCACACCCATTACTCTTGTTTGAATTACTCATGAACTCCTCGTTGCATAGATATGGAACACATCACAAGAAAGAGCGGAACCGGAGCTTTGTAATGATGCTAGTCACATAGCCTATCTGTAGCCTACATACCGAAGTAATCATGTTATGAAGACAGATCAAACTTCTGAAAAGTATTATCTTTTCTAATTTCTTCACCCATTTCACACTCCTGCTTCTCGGTTGTATAAGTCACGAAGTCCCCATCGCTTCACAACGTACCGCATATCAAAATAAACAGCAGAACTTACCCTTTCCAATGATAGGCCTACTAGTTGTCGAATAATCCGGTTTTGAAATCACAGCAAATTTCTGCATTGTCACCAACATAGGGCTGACATTACATCCCACTTTGTATGAAAAATGAAAAAACACAAACTTCCATAATTTGCATGGCAAACTTTATTATGAATAATCATCATACACGAATCTATAAGTTTTGTATGTTTGTCTGACGTTACCCAAGTTGCCAGATCGTTTATGAAACACAATCCATACACTACACACAATTATTTATCTACTATCCCCCCCCCGTATGGCAGGTATGGGTAGGGGGGACCCCTGATTGCCACCGGGTATTTTGCACACTGGTAACAACCCAAACTCAAAGACAGCCCTTCACATGCTGCCAGCAAAATCATGTATCAGAGTCATGGTATGTTTAAACATGATTCGCAAAACACCCTTAGGTCCTAAAGCATTAAGTCTAAACTGAACGCCAAGCCCCTCTACTGGATTGAACAGGATTGGCTGGGCCGCGTCGTGCACTGTCATGAAGCTATGCGCCGCTGGGCTACAGCAGTCAAACTGTACTAACTCCTTTCAAACAAAGTTCAGTAAGATATATGAATGCTAACAAAGAAATTACATAGGTGTGTTTATGCGGATTATATCAATTTAATTTATGTAAGTACGCAGGCATTTTAGTGTAGACATATTATTTAAACTAATCCACCCTCTGATGAAGAGCGAATATTTCACATATTTTTTCAAATGTTTAAATTCTCCAGTTGAATTATTGCTGTATAAACATTATGTTTTTCCCATTGATATAAGCTTTAAATAAAAGGTGTAACAAACGAAAAACCATCCCTATCCCTTATAGTTGTTTTTCAAAGTAAGGACCGCACCACGATGCATGTGAATTAAATTCCTGCCCTCATCAACCAAGAGGACAGTGAATGTATGTCGCCCTCTGGTGTTCAATAAAGCAAGTATCAGGGATTCTGAACTTCGATTGTTTGGAGATACACATATTGTTCTGAGTTGTCACTTATCAGTTATTTCAGTTACCCTTCCGTTCAACCAACCTTCAGAGTTAGAGGAATAGCAATATCGTTTTCTCTGGTGAAAAGGGCACACCTGTGGTAATTTATGTCATAGCTACAAGACTACCCAAAAAATAGGACTACAGAAAATATATTGCACCTCTTGATCTCATTCTGTGATTTTTTGGGAACACACAAAACATTTTCATTGCAAATATCCCACATAAAAAACAGTACAGAGTAAGTCTGGACTTGTTGTCTGCTAATTTATTAAATGCTGAAGTTTTCATTATTAGATAACTTTCCTCAAACTGAAGTTGTCATTGCTTTTTGTAAAATTCCAAGGGAAAACAAAAATGTGATTTAACTACTGGAAGGTGTCACCAGTGATGGGGCAAGGGTGATAGGCCGAAAAGAACAGGATATGGAGCCAACAAGTGCAAAAATCAGCAGCACATCCACAAAAATGTTTGGTCACACAGAGGAGGAAAATGGCCAGCATAAGCACAGCACATGTGCGGGCTCAGTTTCTCTTGGAGGACTGCACAAAGGGGGTTGAAACACCAGCACAGCTTTTAAAGAGAGGGAATGTTTAAAGAATTACCTGAAATACCTGAAATTAATTTAACTTTCCTCACAACATAATCAACACTGGTAGAAAAGATTAATAAACGTTCCATTCCAAACGTGTGCGGCAAATAGAATGCTGAATGACATAGGGTGTGTAAGAGGAACTAAAGCATCTCTGGATAGAATGACTGGCATGTGGTTGCCACCAAAAACTTGTCTCTAACCTGAAAGCATGCGTTTTAATGGGCTTTTCACCAAAGGACTATCAGTATGTAAGGGAAGTGGTAAGCAGTGGCGTGAGACAGAGAGGAGAGATAGGGTGGCGCAAATGTTTTGTAGTGATATAAGATCCATAACACACAATAAAGCACCTTTATAAACACTCTTCATGATGACAGGGGATGTTTTTTCCCCCAAAAAAGCAGATGCACTTTCCTTGAGAGATTCCCTTATATTTTTATACCGACCATTCACAAAAGGTTGAAATAAACTTTCACTCACTCCGAATAATTGCTGATTAATGTTCATTTTTTTCAGTAGACTGTTTGGTTTTAGGATTGGGATTGCAGGTATACTATCTGCCAAGCACACAGACAATGAAGAGCTGAGTAATTTAAAAAACAAGAAAATCATTGGTGACAATGGTTAAAGTAATATCAGAACGCTGACCAAATGGGAGCTATAATGGTGATGACCAGGAACATACTTAATTTGCACATTACTCTTCAAACCTAAACCAATTCCTATAATGACAATTTTTCTGGAAATTGCCAACAAAGGGAGCTATGCATTGTGCCCTCTTGACCTCTGACCAAAATGCATTGTTGGCTAAAGTGCTGATGACAGACTTCCTTTGTGATGAACAATAAGGCATTCCTCTCATTTTGGCCGTGCGGACAAATCTTTAAAAAGTATCAGGTCAGGGTCTTTGTGTAGTTCTTCGCCATGGTACCCTTTTTTAACCCATCCTCGCAATGAGGAATATCAGGCAAGAAACACAAAACATCCAATGACTGCATGTGTGTAATTAATTCTAAGCCTTCATACTTTTCCTCTGCCTTTGTTTGAAACATCATTTCACTGGTGGGGGTGTGGAATATATTTGTGGTGTGGTAAAAGCTGTTTTTATGGGCTGTACTCTTCCGTGTATGACCTGTGTTGGGTGTATCTCAGTAGAAACACTGGGCAAGGTCCGCACTGTTCCACCGATGGGATTCAGAGACTTCGCCAAAGTACAATCATCAGCATTCCACTTCATGTTGCGTTCGCCTGTAACGTTGATGCAATACCTGAAAATGCCCACCAGATGTCACAGTAGATTAATATGCATGCCGTTGCTGTCAATAAATTGCTAAAACCTGAAATGAAAAAAACATTTTAAAAGGCTAGTTTATGAAGTAGATGGAGTATCAATCGTGATTTAAATTTAAATGGGTTGCAAATTGTCAAACATCGTACAAATACGTGTTTTATAATTGTCAACTTGGTTAATGCTTCTATATGTTGTTTAGTTATTGGGATAGCAAGTATACCAGCCAGCCAGTTACTGCACAATGACAAGACAAAGTGCTGTAACCATGAGTAGGTACAGAGGTACCATTATACCCCCTTTCAAATACGCCAGGAGATGGTATTGATCCTGCTAGTGTCTATTTTATTTATTTGTCAAATCTTCTGCAACGCGCTGTATTCTGATAAGATCTTAGTATGAACTCCTAAAAATACAGCATTACTGTGCTTTACAATTTTTATTAAATTACTGTGCATTGTCTTGATTCTAAAATGATCTGTTATTTTAGTCTTATTTGTCCGTGCTGAAACATTCAGTGGACCTGCACTTGTTGCCCATGACTGTCTTTATGATATGATACGTCATTTTTTCTCTCTTCAGGGTTATGAACTAAAGCGCATCAGCAGGGAAGTTACGGGTACGAGTGACAAAAACAAAAAAGCAATCAAAGTAGTGGGACTCTGTAAGTACGACTGAAATATATTTTTTTAAGCTTCAGAGACCCCCGCCTCCACGCCACCCACAAAAGGGAACATTAAGCAATATTTTTAAAATGCAGCAAAATATATTTAAAAAGAAAATTAATAAGCAGACGACCCACTAATGCAAAGTTTGCCTCTGTAGTTGAAACAATCGGTAACGTCGGCAATTGAAGTTATCAGCGTATCCCGGCGAAACAAAATTTCTCTTTCCATCTACCGGATAAAGCCAGCCGACTCCAGTGTCCCGGATGTAGTTGTGGGCGGGCGGGGGGAGGCGGGGCGGCAGCGGGGCTGAGCTTCACTCTTGTGCGGATAGAGGCTCAGTTTAGTGTGTGCGACGAGTGGGAGATGGACCGAGGGCGCTCTTCCGATTAGCCGAGCCTCTGAGCTTCTCACTATACCCCGAACTATTGAAATAATAGATGAGATCGGGTCGCTCGAAACAAAAAAAAGCAAAACAAATAAGTAGCCCATCTTTCACCTCCACTCCACACACACTAACACGGCATTGATGGTAATGTATGCAAGGAAACAACCGAGACTCAGCGATGGGTAAACAAGCTCAATGTTTTATATTCAGATTTTTTTCCTCTTTCCCTTCTCCGCTTTTGACAATCCGCCATTTTTGACTGAACCAAAATAAGTTACTTAGCTAAGGAAGCTGTTTCGATCTCTGCTGTTTCCTGTATCATTTTACCTTGTCGATGTGTTTTTAAGCTTGCTAAAACATTTATTTCTTTCTCTTGTAGGTGCAACGACCGAAGGGATCCTCAGCCCTATCAGGTATAAGAAACAGAATTAAGATTAAAAGGGGGGTTGCTACTCTAGCGCAGGCTTTCTGATCACCTACAGGCCTCAGTGCGGAAAAAATAAAACGAAAAAGTAGCTGTTTTGGTTTTAATACGAACAAAAAGGTGTTCCCCGCGCAAGACAAATGTTAGGTTGTGTTTTATGTATGAAGTAATTGGATTTGACCGTCGATCCTAGCAGCATTTGCTGTTTGTTTCTTTTTTATTTATCTTGATAGGTAGCTAGTTTAGCTGCTAGCTTTAGCAAGCTAGCTAGTTAACAGTAAGGCCTGGTTGTATACCATCTCCTGGCTGTAAGTCTAGCTGATGCAGGCCAGTAAACGCTCTTTGATAACTCAAATTTACATATTTGAGTGCATTTAGTATTAAAAGTTTAATAAAAGTTTGCTCGAAGCATCCTTAGGCGTATCATGCTAGGTGGCTAGGTAGCTATTTCTCTTAATGCTTGACATTTGTCTTGCTAGGTGCAGAATAGCTATTCGTATTATGTAAAGTACTACAGATCTTCTTGATAACGGTGTTCGTAAGATGAATATAAATGACTGTTGTGGTGTACAGACATTTTCAACTTGCATGTGACGTAGTTCTCTAGCGTTATGATAAAACGCTACTCGTACGTGGTGTTATCAGATGACAGTGCTTTATGTTCGCGTTATTTTCTCTCTCAAAAAGCGCAACTTACCTGAGCGACTGTGTTATTTTCAAGAAAATGTCACCTGCATTGGTGGCTAAATCGATGAAAAGTACATTATCGCCTGTCCAATGTAACGTTATAGGGGAGACCGAATGCCATTTTCCCCTTTCAACCAGTTGTGTTGACTGAATGCTTTGAGGTGTCCGATCTCTTGTTGCAGACTCTTAAATATCCATCAAAGAGCGATCACCGCCATGAGAAAATGCGGGACTCCTCAGATCCCTCTCCTCCTTGCAAAATACTTCGGCGATCTGACAGTCCCGAAAACAAACACGGCGACGGCACAGGGCACACCAGGGCGAAAGCAATCCACACGCATCGGGGCCGAGAGAGAGATGGAGGTAAGAACAAGCCGCGCTGAACCCGTCCTTCGAACTGCACATCGCAGCTGTCAAAAGTAGCTTTCATCTTTATCGTGGTCTGAAAAGGACAACATCGAAACATTGCCATACCATTCTTAGTTCTGTCCTACCACATTTGTTGCAAAAAATGACAATTTAATCTGAGGCAAACACCGAAATGGAAAAACTCCCCAGGACATGTCAGGGTTTTCTAACTTAAACTGGTGATGTGTTGCATGTATCTCTTCAGGGCAGCTACTTTTTGTGTAAAAGGCCTGCTACCTTAAGTAGTCAAAAAGACAGATGTCAGTAGGGTTACTGGTAGAGAAAAATATGACATTAGTTCATTACTGAAAGCCATGTGGATACAGGGAATCCCAGAAATGGCAAAAAGTTAAATTAATTGTTCAGTTGATGCATGCCTACAGTGTCACTTAAACCACGGTATGCAATGTGGTTTTTTAGGTTAAAGTTCAGTACATTGCCTATGCAACACTTTTTTGGGGTGAAAGGGTGCTGATTGCATGATTTAGGCTGTACATTAACCTCATTCTCTTTAGGTCTCCACTGAGAATAGTTTATGTAGCATGTATGAAGTTTAGTAGTTTATGTAGTATGTATGAACTTCTACATGGCTTGCACGTATGCACAGTCATTGAGCGATACAAGCTAGTTGTCTTTTCAGTTTTGTTTTGCAATAATACAGCTTTGCCATCCAAGTTGTGAAGAGTCATGAGCCCAACAAGCTTTAGAACGCACCACAAAATATTCTAAAAGCAAGGGATTGATTGAAAGTCATATCCCCCCCCCATTGAATAAATAAATGGAAATATGGATAAGTACAGTATCCTGTTTCACTGCAGCATAGAGAATGGCCCTGTACACTTTTGTGGCATAATGTAATTGAATACGTATGGATGAACCCCAGACATAAGGGGAGCGTTGACAAGCCCCCCCTCCTCCTCCATCCATGTGCCCTGCAGTTGGCAGTCATGGCTCCTAATGCTGATGTATTTTCCTTCAAACAAAGCACACCATTTTAATGTAGTTTTACAGGGTGGTCACAAATGGCAAATATCTCCGCAAGGGTCCGGCAGTGTATGTTCCGGGGGGGGGGGGTGCTTCAGGCACTCTGAAAAATAATGTACTTGTTGGGCCTCACTTGCAGTTTTACAGTAGCGCCGAGTAGCAGTTAAATTATGTAGGGAAAGGACAGAAGGTCCTTGGAAAGGAGCAAAACTTTTATTGCTGTGTCTGAAAGCAAGCCCTAGTCTGTGTGTTGGTAATGACAGGCAGTGTTTGTGGGCTTGCTGCTAGGGGTCCTTACCACTGGCATGTTCAGCATCACGTTTCAGCTAATGCTATCGTGAGTGAAATTCAGGGTGCTAGTAGTGTTTTTATTTAAGCCTTTAATACGCTACTGCCCCCCCCACATTTGCTACATGACCAGCGCCTTGCGCTGTACGTTAGTCCGTGACTGTTGTTCTTGAAGCACAGCCTTTATGCTTGCAGCCAGTGTCCACCACGGGTTTCTCAGATTTCTCAGGGAACGCTGGTCGTGCTTAAGCTGTTAGTGGCGTAGATCCAGTGTTTTTTTTTTTTTTAAACATGACATTATGGTTTTTTTGCTTAGCATACACTCTTGTCCAGGTCTTTTCCAGTTGTCAGGTTTCACAGAGAGCAGTCTCCCTGCCTCCAGCTACGCTTCCATTAGCCTTGTTAGCAGCGGTGGTGAAGGACCTGCACCCTTCTGCTACCATCCTCTCCCAGAATGCATTGCAAAGTGAGATTTCGGTCTTGAGCTTAACTTACAAAGTTATCTGAAGTGGTAGACTAAAAAAATATAGCTGTTGGTGTCTGTTGGTATTTTGTCCATTTATGTTCAGATCAGCCGTCATATCTCGATTGCCGTAGTAGCAAGGTATAGTGCACCTGATTCTTTGAACATGTGGCCCAGTTCTCCAATAATCACTGTTTACAGGGGGAACCTAAAGGAAAGTTAAAGCAGAAATGGAACAGTTCTGGTTTTCCAGTTTGCTTCGGAAAAACCGTCTTGGACCGAGACGGCATCCTCTGCGGGGGGTTGCGGTTCTTGCGGGTCTTTCTCTGTGAAAGGAAGTCCTCAAAGGGTCAGAAGTTTGTTTTAAATTCAACTCTGGCGTCAAGCGTGCAGTCTTAATCTCTGTGAAATGCTAAATGGCTGCAGTTCAGCCCCCTCAAAGGCTTACTCAGTGTTGCTTCTTCTGTAGTTCACTACTGTAGGTTTAAAGCCCTCATGGACTGCAGATGCATTTCATTTTTAGCTTTGAAATTGCATTGAAAATTTCCTAGACATACCAGTAGTCTAGTATTTATGATGAACAGTTCAGTATTAGTTCTTAGTCCAAAAACGTACCTGGTATGTATTCATACAAAACATAAATCCTGTATGTTAAAGATGTGGGTGCATATGCTTAGGTTGATGACCTCCACCTGAGTCTGAAGTTTCTTCTTAAGAAGCTATTGGAGGGTCTACTGTGCACTGTTTTGCTTTATTTTCATCGTTTAGATTTTGTTTTGAAAAGACCCATTACCGCTGCGAGAATAGTCAGTTTCCTACATGAGACGTCATGTTCGTAGCAGAGTAAGGACTTCATCACTTTCCCCGGCTGGTGTCACTCCTGTTAGCGACTCTGTCTCCTTTCTGGCTGGCTGTCAGCGGGGCCGTAATTTAACTGACTAATGATTTAAACATTAATATCTGTGAGACTGCCTCATCGGTAGACTGAATATTTCATATTACCTAAAGGTAGTCTATTCACAGCGCTCCAGACATGGCGCCGTGCCTGGTGTCTGAGATCATATCGGCTCACCTGAGCATATATTTAAAAAATATATGCTTAAAAAACCCTTAAAACGGGCATACATCAAAGAGCTGTTTCTGTCACTTTTGAAAGAAGGTACCACTTTATGTCCTCTGGTAAAGCAATATGCGTGTGCAAAGTTGCATGCTTAATTAGGCTACATTTGAGTTAACAACTTTCTGGGTTAATGCTGTTTGAAGTATCCGTATGTGCTACGGCTCTGTGTTGCCAGACTCCTGTGTGCTTGTGTCAGCCTCACCATCTATCTTGAATAATCCTGTATTCACCTCTCATCGTGAATGGTGTAAGCTTATCAGGCTCAACATCGACACATCTTAAGCTCTACAGTTCAGCATGCAGGCGTTCTTTTGTACATGTTCACATTATTGCCATGTACATTTGTCACAATGCCTGGTACTTGACACTTTTTGCAGTAGGCACTTTGGTGGTTACTGAAGGTGCCGCCTGCGTTTTATGCCGCTAGCGTGGTTGGTTTACCCGTGCGCATCGTCAGCATTAAACATCTGCCAGTTAGCCTGCATGCACTCGCAGCCGAGCACATAAACCCACAGCATGGACCCTAAATTCTCTGCACATGCTTCTGTTTGACTTGTTTTGGAAAGCAGTGCTTTAAACCACAGAGTCATACTGCTGTGCTGGTGCGGTTGATAGGGCACGCTTATAGAAATGAATGATCATCCAAAACGGGCGGCCGTAACGGGACGGGGCTGACCCGCAAGCTGTGGTTCTGGAACCTCTTGATAGTTCTAGAACATCTGATGGCTCTGCCCCATGTTTGCATCTGTGTCAGTTTGTTGCGTCGGAGAGCAGTGTCACTTTTGATCCATCTGCTAATTCTGTATACTGAACTTCCCAGCTGCCCCTGAAATGACTGACTGTGGTTGCTTGGTTAATACGATCTGTTGGGCAGCACTTTTTAATAGTCGTGGTCGAGATTAGTTTGTGAAGAGGAGAGTTTCCATTGCTTTTACATCACAGGCGCCTGTAGCTGGCGGAGACCGTATTTGTTGTGCTTTCCTCACGGTGGCCACAGCTTTCGTCAACATCGTTTACATTGCATCACAGTCTTTTCGTTTGTTCTCTACAGTGCACTGAATATTCAATGGGACTAGTCAGGGCCGTAGCACTTACTTCATACAGTGATAAAATTGACTGCATGTCTGAGGTGCAACCAGAATCTGCATGAACCCGCCTCTTAATAATAGGATGGGAAGTATCAGTGGGACACTCGTGTACCACCAGTAGGACGGCTGTCTGTATGGCGCGTCTCCAGCAGAGAGCCGTGAGAATCATGGTCATGTTGATGTTATGCAGTCTGTTTTATGTAGTAGGAAGGGTTCAGTGGAGTTCATCATGAGGCGATCTGCAGGTGTTTAACTTTGCAGCCATTGTAAGGTCCCCTATGCATTCCCACATTAGGTAGACCATGCAGCGGAGTCTGAGGCTGGGTGGGGGTTGAAAGGGGATAATTGCAGGCCAGCCATCGCTCTCTCATTGTGGCGATACTGTTGGTGTGAAAACAGATGCCGCGTGACCCTCGTTCCTCCCCCGTTTTACCTTCCCGTTGAGTAGGCTACCTGCCGGGACGTCGCCGCCGCGTCCTCCGGGCCCCGCCCCGCTGGTGCGGTCGCCATAGTTACCAGGGCTCTGGCGGCGGTGCCTCTGCTTCACTCTGCGCCCGAGGCAGCAGGTGCTGGCTGGCTGGCTGCCGCCCCAGGGGCTTCTGGGAGGCACTGTCCCTGTGCCCGCCCTCAGTCTCTAATGTGGCACAGTTTTTAGCACTCGTTTTTCATCTTTGACTCATTTACCTGACCTTAGTCCGCCCGGCCCTCCGACCTGGTACCCGTTTGCTGGGTCTCCTCCGCTCCAGTTGCCTGGGGTCATCGTGGCTGTTGGGTAGAATCTCCCACCAGAGAGAGAGGCACCTGCACCGTAGACATTCATCTGCAGCCCTTAGCTTTAGGCAGAGGGCAAAGGCTTTTCTCACTGTGGAAAACTCTCCAGTTAAACTGTACATCAGCTTCATTGGGGCTTGGCTGCCCCTTTCACAGTGTTTGTCTTGGATTTGGTATCTTGTCGCTAGGGGGAAAGGAGAATTGCCTCTTGTTAATTCCAGCTTTGCTATGATTGAGTAAGGCAGGTTAATGACCACCGGTGAATCCTCTCCACCTCTTACAGACCAGCTTCCTCAGTGCAGTTTCGGATAGTGCTTCGGATTTAGGAATGATATTTGTACTGCTGGTTGTTTTTTCTTGTGTGCTACGTTGTAACTCATTTACAGAGCACAAAGAAAGTAAAAATTGGGCTCAAATCTGTCAAACATACTGTAATTGTTAATGAAGTACAGACAAAGGAGGCAACTGTGCCCCCCGGGCGGCAGTGTAGCATAGTGGTTAAGGAGCAGGACTCGTAACCGAAAGGTTGCCGGTTCGATCCCCGCTGGGACACTGTTGCTGTACCCTTGGGCAAGGTACTTAACCTACAATTGCCTCAGTAAATATCCAGCTGTATAAATGGATAACATTGTAAAGAACTGTAACCTATGTAAGTCGCTTTGGATAAAAGCGTCTGCTAAATGAATAAATGTAAATGTAAATTGTATAAATATTCTTCATTCAATATATGTTCTCCATCATCAGATCTGTTACTTAGAAATAATTATTTCTTATCACATCAAACATTTTGAAGTGTTGGGCATTAATGATTGCAGTATAATTGTTAAACTTAACTAGGCAAATAAAATGTAATACATTAAAGAAGGACGCCTTTAACTGTAAGCTTCAATCTATAACTGCGAGCGAATGCCCTTGAATAAAACAACGCTCATGCCACAGTCAGAAAAGTCTGTAGAACGCCAAGCATCCATTGGCTGTTGTGAAGCAACATCTCAAAACAGCATCCTTCAAAGAAGACTTCTGTGTGCTTATTCTCATAACGACTATCAGCTAACTACAAAGGGGCAGCAGCCTTATATGTAGCTGTGCCTAGTTCTTCAAAGCATTATTGAATGAATGCTTGCTTTCCTTTTGATAACAAATGGTACAGTTAAAACCCAGGTGGAGATTTTACTACTTTTTTTTTTATTCAGCAGATGCTCTTGCCCAGAGTGACTTACATACATGTAGGTTACAATTTTTATCCATTTATACAAGTGGATATTTACTGAGATAATTTTGGATTAAGTACCTTGCCCAAGGGTCCAACAGTGCAGTGCACCAGCAGGGAATTGAACCAGCAACCAGCAGCCTTTCAGCTATGAGCTCTGCTCCTTACCACTACACCACACTGCTGCCTACAAGAAATTGACTCATGGTGGTCTAGTACAACATAGTACAGTGCTACAGATTAATGGTGGTCTGGTGCAGTATAGTACAGTGCTACAGGTTCATTGTGGTCTAGTGCAGTGTAGGGATCTTTTCATTTGGGCGGTTTAGTTGGTTGTAGCGCAGATAGCCAGAGATGAAATGTGGTAAGTGCCTGGGAGCAAGCTGAATTCTGCCAGCACCTGGTTGGGGTACTGTGGGTTTTGTTGCACCCCCTAAGTGGCATGTGTGGTGCCTGCGAGCTACTTAGGAGACGTCAGTGGAGCTGTGTCTGTCCTCCAGTCTGTCTTTCCTGCGTGAGTGTATTGGAGGGTAGCGTTTAATATGCTTCGGGGCTGCTCTGTGAGCGCAGGGGTTGCACTACTCTTAGTAACTATTCTTAGCATGGTCTTGATAATTACTCTTAGCATTGTGATGCATTTATCTGTAAGTCGATCTGGTTAAGTGGCGTAATGTAATGTGCAGATGAGGTTAATGCAGTTTAACTGCCGATTTCAAAACGTGTGTGTGTGTGTGTGGGGGGGGGGGGGGGGAGGATTATAAAAGATTAAACGTTTCAGAACATCTGTCAAAGTTTTTGACACCCTGTTGATGTGTGTCGAGAGGCGCACGGTGACAAGAACACGGCATGGCTTCACGCGTGCGAGACCCCGTTACAAACGTGCGGTACAACCAGGCGGCGAGGAGCAGCTGCAGACCGCACATTCTCAGGTGCCAAACGCTGCATGTTCTCCAAACCATCCCAAACAGCAGTTCATACAGCTCAGCGTATCAATACTGTCAGGGACAGAGTCACGTGCATCTCCAGCCAGGTAGACGCAAGACCATTTCTTAGTTGTTTTCCCACCTCGTGGACGCTGAGACACTGGTTTTCTGACAGGTAGCTTTAAGACAGTGTTTAGATTGCTGATTGGCTGGCCTTCCAGGTTGAAGGTGATGATTGTGAAGCTGACCCCCATCTGACACGTCTGAAAGAACAGTCTGCTGAAAAAAGACTGGAAATGGCTGTGGGACTTTGATTTATTTATGGTCTGTTTACTTCAGGAGAAGGTCTTTGGCTTTTAGTCTGTCCTGGGATGAATGCAGATCAGTAGTGGCATAAAACTAAAATGCTTGTTTTTGTCCGTTTGTCTGTGTCCATCTTGGAAAAGGTGTCTTCCTATTCAAAACGAGTGCAAACCTGTATTTATTGTTTGAACAGGATTACACACAGTACTTGAAGAGCTAACACATGGGGCTGGCCTCTCACCTCTCACCTAGTCTACAAAGATTTTGTGATTGTGGTTGACGTAATAGACTAAAATGCAAATAACTGAATTTTGGATTGAATATCTGGTCTACAGGCTTGTTCTCACTCGGGGATTTCACATTTACTGATTTAATGGATTGCAACCAGCTTGTGTTGTTTTTTTTTTGTTTTGTTTTTCTCTCTACAGGGACCAGCTATTCTCCACAAGAAAATTCACACAATCACAGCACCCTCCATAGCTCAAATTCACATTCTAATCCAAGCAAAACGTCAGACGCAGTAAGTATCTTGTTTCCTTTAACAGCTGTTTGCGACATGCAAAATCGGTGCTGTAAAATGCATCTGGATTTTAATTCCCTGTCGGGCTCTGCACCAAAGCTCATCAGTGACATCGTGTTCATGGGAATAGTGAATAATCCGTTGTGTGTTTGTACCAGAACAGTGCAAGCAGTTGTTTGGATAAAGGTTCACTGGCTAGTTTGTGAGCCCTAATGGAGAGATACCGCAGTGGGTAGAAGAGCAGGATGAGAGAGAAGAAAGACAGAAATCAAACCAAGCTGAGTATATGATGTAGCTGGGGGAAACGGGTTGACAACTGCAGAGTTGACTTGGAAAAAGAATTTTTAAAAAGAGTGAAAACAGCTAGTAACTGTACTGGAGAAGCCTTGCTACAATGGGTGGCAGCGGTAGAGGTTTTTTTTTTTTTTTTTTTATAAATAGGGAAAGAAACTGCCAGTTCTAATGTAGAGGCCTTGCTATAATGGTAGCATATTTAATAAAACCCGCCAGAAGTTTGAACACACCCATTTTTCTATGAGAGCTTCTTTGAGGAGACTTCGCTGGGGCGGAGTGTTGACAGCATGGCGATGCATGAATGAGATTTTTTTTTGGTGGCAGCCCGGCTGCTGGCAGGCAGTGTGACCTCCTCCGCGGAGGGCTTTAAGGACACGCGGTAATGATCCGAAATGAGGATCCCCGCTGCGCGTTCCCCGGGCCTCGGCGCTGTCCGTCCCGGTATCGCGCCAGGCGGCAGCCGCTGAATGTCCTCCTCTCCCGCGCTGGCTGCGTCACGGAGGTGCTGACACGGCCTCTGTGGAGCTCAGACCTTCCCTCCACCCCCTGCCTGTCAGTGGGGACTGAGCTGAGGAGGGGCTCAGCAGAGCGGGGAGGGGTGCTGCTCGTGCAGCTTTTAAAGGAACAGCACAGTCTCCCCCTCACTCCCTCTGCTCCACCTTCTTCTCTGCCTCCTGTCTCCCTCCCTCCATCATTCTCTGTTTTTTTGTCTCCACACCGCTTGTCCCCTTGCTCTCTCACTCCTGTTTTGGTCACCCTCTCTTTCCTACCCCTCTCTCCCTCCCTGCCTCTCTCTCCCTTTCTCTCCTTCCCTCCACCCCTCTCTCTGTTGTGCCTCTCACCCTCTCGCTGCCTCTCTTCCCCGCTCTCTTACTCTGATTTGGTCCTTTTCTCTCCCTCCTTACCCCGCTCTCTCCCTCCCTACATCTTTCTTTCTCTCTCTTTCTCTTTCCTGCACCTCTCTTTTCACCTGAGTTCCTCTCTGATTTGGGGGGGGGGGGGTGATGCCTCCCTCCACCTGTGGCTCCCCTGGTGACCTCCCCTCTGTGCCAGTGCCAGCCCTGTAGGTCTGTAGCAAAGGGCGAGAGCAGTCATCCCACCTGGTCTCGAACCCAGGTTTACGGGGTACCAAACCTGCAGCTTGACCACGACGCCAAAGAGTCAGGCTCGTTGGTATGGCAGTCAGAGCACACACTCAACCGTAGTGACAGCACTCTGTCACAAGTTCCCTCCCTGCACGCCTCCTAGCTGGACCACCACTACAGGCTGAATGCACTTCTGCCAGGTGTCATTTCTTTGCCTGAGAGTTGTGAAGTATTTTTCTGTGGAAAAGGTGTAAGCAAACAAAACAAGCAAATTCTATCCTGTCTAGTCAGGTTGCACTGCGCTCACGCTCAGTGTTGTTAGCCTGGTCTGAAACTGTTGCACATTCAACGTGAACCAACGCACTTGTGTTGTTTTGTGCTGGAAGTCGCTCTGGATGAGAGTGTCTGGGAATGTGAATGTAGCGTAATGTACATCACATGTACACACATCACAGAGCCCGTTGCTCTCCAGAGCACCAGTACTGCCTGTGGGCAGCAGGAGGGGTGAGACGAGGCTGAGGAAGTGAAACACACACAGCGTGTTAAAACTGAGACGCCCGCCTCTGCGGTACACCCGCCGGGCTGTGGCATGTTCTTTCAGTGAGCCGTCAGGGCAGTTGACACAGTGCATTTTCACATTGTTAGGCAGGGTACAATATTTGTGTGGAAAGCCGTTTGTTTTTTTTTTTGCCAAAATGTGTGTGTTCCTGAGGAATTCTGTCTGAATTGTTGAGGAATCGTATTTTTAGCCACACTCTTGTTCTGGCACAAGGGCAGTAGACACTGCGCCCCCCCCCCCCCCCCCACACCGCTGTTAAGGCTCTCCTCTGTTGCTGGCCAGCCCATGACGTGCCTATCTGCTGGTTACTTATTAGCAGTGTGGCGTGCTCGCTGTCAATAAAGCCTGCACATTGTCATTGTTTAAAACAAACACAGACCCTCCGGCCGCCAGCTCACATCCTAAAGAGTCAGGTGATTAAACGTAGCACCAGAACGTTTTTCATTAGAGACAGACCTCACAGGCTTTGATTTGTCAATGTCTGCGGAACGAAATGTGCTAAAAAGGGCTGAATTGCTCTCCCGTCACCACGTTTAATTGCAGCCGGGTAAGCGGTCGGGACAGGTGTGTGAGAGAGGAAACACTATACTCCGTTCTAGATTTTATTATTTTATTTATTTATTTTTTTTGGTATGGCAGTTATTATTTAAATTTTCTTTTTTTCTGTGATGTTCTTTTGATGGCTGGCCTCTTTAGTCAAAGATGACATTTGTGAAGCTGATCTCTAGCTGATGCATGCTAAAGAACTGTTTACCAAAAAACTGAGACTGAGGAGGCTTTGCTGTGCTTTTGTTTTAATTTATTTTGAAAATTTGAAAATCATCAAACGCGTCCTCTGCTGTTGATCAGCAGGCAGTAGTATTATAGCTGACCACAACGGTGGCTGATTGTTGTCTGCGGAGAGTCGTGGTCCTAGCAGTTTCTCTTCACGCAGGCACTAAAGCGCCCCATCCCTCAGGTTGTGGCCTCAGTGAAAGTGATGGTAACCTTTCCTCATAGTCATGCAGTTAGAGCAGGAAAACTGGCTGGGCTGGATGGAGACATACAGCACCAGCTGAGTTTGAGAAATGCATCTTCTAAACCTCAGAGCCCTGGAGCCTGGGCTGGACTGGCAGTGCCACAGCAGTGATGGACTGAAACCCGTGACCTCCGGCGATATGACTGTGGAGTTAGCTCAATGGTGACATTTTAGGTGTCCCCCCCCACACCCTTTTTTTTAACCCCTGGCATGGACTGCATTTTTGATTGTAAGTTCTCAGCGCACATCTGCAGAAACCCAAACACCGAGAACTTACCGTTTAAAGCGTGTTCGATACTGGAAGGTGTCATTTGGGTTACATTTCAGCTGCAGTTTGCGTGGCTGATCGTGAGATCAGTTAAGACAGAGTAGCTATGGGTTTAATGGGAGCCCCTCCCCTGCCCTTTTGAT
The DNA here is from genome assembly GCF_013368585.1 of Megalops cyprinoides. Taxonomy (NCBI): domain Eukaryota; kingdom Metazoa; phylum Chordata; class Actinopteri; order Elopiformes; family Megalopidae; genus Megalops; species Megalops cyprinoides. Next base: position 60,842,780 of record NC_050584.1, on the reverse strand, counting down.
GTGACCAGCAGAGCATCCTCTCATCAGCACACTCACACTCAACATGCCATTTCCGGGACTTTGCTTCCATGCCTACCGTTGGCCTGGCAAACCCCTGGGCCTGGTCTTCTTGCGTGGGGGGGGGGGGGGGTCAGGTTTCCATTCCCTCTGAACCCTAACATTCATGCTGCAGTTTCATCAGTTGTTAGGATTAAAGTCTGTAGTTTGCTCCCTCTGCACAAGATGAAAAATATTTCGCACTTTTGCACAATCCTGAAACTCATCTGCCGTTTTAGGAATGGGGTTTTTCATCTGCCCAGCAAGGTTTGTGTGGCCTCTTTTTTTAAACACGAAAACTTGGGATGGGACTTCTTAAAACTTTAAGCTTAGGTAACAGAGCTCAAAAAAGGCTTCTCTTAAAGAATGACGGCGGTTTCGAAAACACCTAAATGAGCAGTCGTCTGTAATGTGTGTAAAAATTATTCTGGGGGGGAAAAAAATGAGGTTTTCTTATCTGGAGTTTAAGGCATAAGGTTAAAAAAACTTCTGCTGTAATGTATCGTATCATTTCCTCAAGGTTATATTTCCTGTTTAAGGACAGGAATAGTTTCATACCTGAGGTTTGAGGGTAGCTCTGGCAGTTGGAGAAACATGCCCGGCCCTCTCTTTGCATGGCTTTGTTATGTGAATAGGAAGAATTGCTGCACAGTTAAACTGACAGCCATGCATCCTGGCACCCCAGGTCACGGCACGTCAGGACCGGCCCAGCGCTTTGATGTCACAGGTGCCTGTTAATATCTCTGTCATCATGAAAGATACTGTAGACATCTGTAAATAGTTTATTGGCTTTGATTCGTAATACTCGTTCACCTACACCCTAGTTGACTGTAGGCTTTCTTTTCTTGTAGAGTGTACAAGATGGGACAATCTGTGGTAAACACAATCTGTAGTGAAGTATGGCACAGCCCTTTCCTGTATTTTTATATGTTTGCTTAAAATTGGGGTCGCATACAGTACCAGTCAAAATTTGACACACAACTCGTAGAAGGGTTTTTCTTTCTTTTTTTTATTCTCCACATTTTAGAATAATCGTAAAGGCATCAATAGTATGAAGTAATGAACTATGAACTATGCATTGACAAAAAGTGTTAAACAACTTCTCTTCACATCTCAAAACTATCTCATATTTTATATTCTTCGAAATAGCCAACAACCATTCCAGTCAGAGCAGTTTGGCTCTTGAACTTTAGGAATATTACTGTTATGCAATGCTCAACTGCAAAGATTAATAAAGCAAGGCCAAAGACAACACAATCCTGGATGATAATTGCACAAGAACTGCTTCAGCTTGTGTATGTATATGTATATATATTTGTATGTATTTCTTTTACCTTAGGTACATCTTGGGGACTGTGTGAATAGTTTTATTTTTGTTCATCCTACTGTATAGGAAAAATTATAATGAACTGTTGATCACAAAAGAAAGTAGCTGACAATATTTTTGAATTTTTTTTTTTGAAAGAAATTTATACATAGGCATCAACTTCACTGTTTATATTTGTCTAAAAAACAGATTTCTTTGAATGCATGTTTCCCAATATCTTAATCACGTGTGTTCAAACTTTTGACTGGTACTGTACGTGTAATAGAAACGTCTTCACTTGCATCGGAAGCTTTACATCTCGAAGGTCTCCCTCACTGGTGAAATTCAGTACACAGGAATGTGCAGGGTAGCTCTTTTAAAGGCACGCAGCTTCAGGTATCTTTTTGTCTTCATTTATGGTTGCAGTGATTCCTGACCAATTCGGTGTGCCGGCACCAACCGCATAGATCCTGCGACTCTGATATTGCAAGCTTTTGCATCATTTTTGATCCCTGCCTCAGTCCTGTATTTTTTTTTTCTTCTTTTGTTGTCTTGTGTCTTAGTCATATTTACACTATAGTATGCTTTGTTCTCTAACTCTGCCCCCTCATCCCCGCAGCCTTATGAACCTGCGGATGATTGGTCCGAACACATTAGCTCTTCTGGGAAGAAATACTATTACAACTGCAGGACAGAGGTATCGCAGTGGGAGAAGCCCAAGGAGCTGCTGGAGCGGTATTTCTTGTCCTTGTTTTTTCTTTATTTTTTAATGAGAACCAAAAGGCCTAATCCTTTTCGTTTCAGCCCGTGTGACTTAAACGTACATAATTGTTTTGCTCTTTTTAAATTTTTTTTCCCCTTTTCTGGTCTCTTGTGGTCTCTGCAGAGAACAGAGGCAGAAAGAGGCCACTAAACTGGCGGTTGTCAACAGTTTCCCCAAAGACAGGGATTACAGGAGGGAGGCCATGCAGGCGACGACCACCAGCGGATTCACCAGTACGAGTAAGTACAAGGCCAGAGCTCGGAATGCAGCAAGCCTTCACAAACACAGGGAGAAGTGACGTTTGACTCGCGTTTTAGAGGGAACTGGTTTGGTCAAGTGTTTCATGCTACTTTAAGTATGGCACGGTTCTGCAGTGAGTAAGAATCCTTTTTTGACATGTTGTAAAGGTGATCTCTCTCTCTCTCTCTGTGCGTGCGTGCGTGCGCGCGCGCGGCAGAGGGAGTCGTACCCGGCTACATAGTGTTGTGATTCTAGGAGCGCTTGCATTTCATTTGTGAGGCGCATGAGGCTGCAAGAGGAACCAGAAATAGGTGGAATGTTGCTCTTTTTCCGTTTTCTGTCAGCCGCCACCTTTTTTTTTTTATTCAAATTTTTTTTAACCACACCATCTCATTCAATGTGAACAAATGTGGAACGCTCCAGATATGCCAAGGATGTGTCTAAAAATGGTTTTCTAAGACGGGTGGAAATGGTAGGGTGACATGCTGCTGGGGGTAGGGACTGACTGACAGGCAAATGTGCTCCTGATCCAGTTGAGCTTTTTTCTTCTCTATTTTAGTCTCTTTTTTTTTTTTTTGTCAAGCTGCCATTACTAGTCAGCTTGGGTCTAATGACATTTTTGGAATTTATTAGAACTTCATCATGTTCTGATAGTCATCGTAACAGTTTGCTTATATGTGCAGGTTTGATTTATTTCTGAAAGAGGGTGTAAGCGATAATTGTTGAATGTTTTATAATTCTAATGTTTTGCATAACTGAGACCTGTTAGTCGTTGGAGATGGCTTATTGGCTTATAAAGTGACTGTGAAGTTACAGAATTTTGGGTATGTGATGTGTGGACTTGAAAGTCGGAGCAGTATGCATGTTTAAAGGCCTTGTTTTGAATCTGGTATTGTGTGAAGCGGTTAGAAATGCCCAGCAATTTCAGTGACTGAAGAATGAGCATTCTTAATGACTCACTGGTCATATGACAGTTGTGAAGCTGGACTCTGGCGGACGTGCACCAAAGTGCTACTCACTGGGAGAACCTAATGCTAGTAATCATTTACATTTACATTTATTCATTTGGCAGACGCTTTTATCCAAAGCAACTTACATAGGTTACAGTTCTTTACAATGTTATCCATTTATACAGCTGGATCATCTTGTCTGAATTAGTGGAGTCAAATTTCACTTAATGCAAACTGTTAATGACAATAATGCAAAATTGGTGCTGTGGCGAAATTGTTAAATATCTCAGAAAACCATTCGTATGTTTGACTACGTGGATATGTCTTATAGTGTTATAACCACAAGTTAATTGGTTGCTCGTGGTGCTGTGCTTTTGGCGTCTTGTATTGGACCAAACTGAATGTGGTAGGGATGTTGAGGAATATCTGGCCAGTTGGTTAACAATTACTGTCTGTGTAACTGGGAACATTTAACTTTTAACACAATAATGCTAACTTGTGAGACAAGAGTGTACATTGATCGATCCTGGTTTTTATGAGCCAAAGTCTGAATCGGTTCTCACAGAAACTTAGAGTGAGAGAATGTCAGAATTGCCTCTGTCTAGTAAACCCAAAAAGTTGCCCTTTGCGAAAAGGCAACAGTCGAGTAGAACTAAGCAGGGAAATTTGCCATTCGTGCATATGCCTAAAATTTGAAGCCATTTAGGCTTATAAAAATTATAAAACTTCTCAATCCATATAAATGTGGTCGAGACTAAAACTGCATTTGTTCTACATGTTGTGGCTGTTGAAGCCTATGTCTGGGTACAGGGTACCTCCAAGAAGCTTGCCGTTATTCCCCTTAAGGAATTCTGTGTTTGGCTACAGTTCATTTGTGTCCATTTACCTTACCTGAGTGGGTTGACTCAGTAATTAGCAGTAATTATTGTGTGCTTTTTTTGGACTGCCTTTTTTATTGAGGGTGCATTTGTTTGCCGGACACTGACAGCCAAGCTAGAGTCTAGATATTCTCATAGAAGGTATGCCTCCACTGAGGCCAGTGGTATTATTCTCTTGTTGTTTTTGCTGTAAGTTGTGGTGTGGTTCAGGTTGGCAGTGAGCAGAAGTTTAGAGGGATGTAAACGTTCTTCAGATTGATAAGATCTCATTTTCTTCTCTCTCACTTTTTATTAGGGCTGGGCGATATAGCCGTCGCGATACATCTGATGGCTATTTTTAGCGCAATAACGGCTATCCCCGGCATGTGGCGTTGGGTTTCTTCCCGTATTGTTTTCCCTTTAGTCATACCTGATGCGGGAGCGCACACCTAGTTTTCCGAGGCCATGTGAAATGCTTCCGGGGGGGAAAAAAGGCCACTTGCGTCTATTCAATGTTGATATCACAGCAACAGCACTATGCTACTTCCATGCGGTATGTAGAAACACATGGCTACAAAGATAAAGAGTGAAAACATATGCTATGTGTTTTTCAAAGCTTATAGGTAAGTTAACCAACATATAGATACAAGTAATATTTTTCTGCCTCGGAAGCATTTCACTGAGCTTTGGAGGTGTGCTCCTGCAACAGACTAAAGGGAAGAAAATACGGGAAGTAACCTAACGCCCCATACTGGGGATAGCTGTTATTGCGCTAAAAATAGCTATCCGATATATCGCGAGGGCTATATCGCCCAACCTTTCCTTTTAGCAACGCCACAATGCTGTGATGTTTTTAAACATAAACTGTCAGTTGGTTTACATGATTTATATTTGAACTAGTGAAGAACATTTTATGGCTGAAGATCAACAGTATAATCCATAATGTTTGAAATAGCTTAAGGTGGCTACTTCTCCATATATAAAAATGGCAAATGGCTTATTTTTTAAGTTTTCACTGCCTTTTCCCTTTCACCCCCATTATATGCTCATCACCGTGTTTAATCAGAGTGTCTCTCTGTGTACTAACTTTCGCTCCACTTTACCTGTGAACACGAGAATTGGCAACTCCCTCAGACCCGCTTTTTGTTATTAAAATGAAACAAAAGTGCCCCAGTCATATTTCAGGTGTCCATCTCCTTTCTAGAGAGGGGGGGGTTCCTTCTCCAGAGGTTATTGCCATAGCTCTGTTGGCTGTTCTATGATGGTGGCAGAGAGGGACCCTGATTTGTTAGCCAGACGTGTTGTTTGTATCTTTAGAAATGGAGAAATACCCCAGCTGGAAGAATAACCCTGTGAGATTGGAGCCCTGCATCCATCCTTGTCAGGTATGGATGGAACCAGGACATTTTGGGTGGTCAGAGATACCAGGGGTTGATACTAACTTGTGCTGATGTGTGCTCCCTGTGTACCCTGACACCGGTGGTGACCCTCCATTGCTACCTGAGTCTTTTAAACTCTTTTAAACCCTTTCTGTGATGTGTAAACTTGCTAAAGCTGGAGGGAAGACTTCTGGGAAAGGATCCTGCAGTCCACCAGTGTTGTGGCTGTTGCAGTTGCAGGGAAAGCTTCGATTTTTTACAAGTTTACAGTGTTTGTGTGGAAGTGAATCCACAAACAGGGTGCAATGCCACAATGACTAAAAGTCATGTTTGCACTTTTTGTGATACCCATATGTTTTATATTGAGATGAAGGAAACATTTCAACCCTGAGGGATTTTTGTTCTTTACTAATTAATTGGTCTCTCTCGGTGCTCTGCTTTCATCTTTTTTCTGACAATCTTACAGTCTTGCAGTGTTACAGTCTGACAGTCGCCTGAGTCAATGCAATTAGTAACTGCAAATACGTCAGATGGCAGTTGGTTTGTGGTGTTACAGGTTTCTTTTAAAAATGTTTGATAGAGAATTCTTTGACTGATTGGCATGAGACCAACACATGCTGGTCTGAATGAAAAAACAATCATTACTCCCGGGTATTGCCCTTCCTGTGATTAGTTTGGTTAACAATATCCAAAAATTGGCTAATGGCAATTTGGCATGCATAAGTAAGTAACATAACCGAGGGTTGTCTGGTCCAAGACCTCCTGGAGCTATTTTTGGGTTGATGTTGTTTTTTTTTTTTTTTTTTTTTACCTTTTTTACTTACAAAGTTCAATGCTGTAAATCCAAACCCCTCAGAGCAAGAGATGGCTCTTGTGGGTGTGTCCAGGTAGAGTGCATCAGAGAGGTGCTTTCATCAGAGCAGTCATGCTGGGAATTCAGTCTGCGGTTCAGCTGTCAGTCACCTGTTCAGGTAGACTCAGGAATGCTGAAAGATCCATTCTGGCGACCTCTGTAATGGCATACCTGCCCGGGCTGTTGCTTTTTTTTTTTGCATACCCACGAGGTGTTTTGGAACAGAGGGGCTCGCTTACAGTGACGCGCAGAACGAGTATGCAAATATATGCCTACAAGTAATGTTGCCCATTCTCTACGGTGGGTCCCTACATCTACTTCCTCTGTTCACTTGTAGAGTGATACTTTCTTGTCCTCTACACAGCCAAATGTTAGACTTGTGCCCAGTTTTCAGCTCACTGAAGGCTGCCCATTTCCAGTGCTGCAGAAGTTTTTACTATTTAAATGATTTTATCAGTCGCTCTGTCTGTTGTAGAGCTATGGGTGTGGTGTTGGCTGCAATATGCATCCGTAGATATTGAGACGTTATGTATATTTATCTCTTGGGTGGTGAGGTACCGAAATACCAGGTCTTAGCTCATTTAGTTAGATGAATGTTGCTGTGTAAAATATTATGATTCTGATGACTTGGTTATGTTTTTGCGTACAGCAGAGATAAAGCTAATTTGCTAATAAAAATGGGACTAGGGAGTAATCTGTTATTTTTGTAGTGTCGCCCACACTTGATAAATATGACGATATCCAGCTTCTGTTTGTTTTCTTGAGGCCAGCATCTAGGCCGAGCAGATTGAAGAAGCTTGGAGACTGATTGGGAGGATCAAGGTCGGCGGAAAGGAAGTTTCTGACGGGCTCTCATCTGTCATGCTGTCCTCCATAGCAACGCTGGGTGTTCGGCTTGGTTACCGAAAGCAGGCAGTGAGACTGCAGACACCAGTATGCCAGTGACATGCAAAATGGCAGTGGTAGCTCTGTAGCAGGGGTGTCGCAAAGTAACGTTACTGATGCCGTCCTTAGAGCAGCACAGTCTGCTTCCCATGTGGCATTGGAGGAAAAAGTGGTGGCATTGTGAAAGAGCCTCTTTTTTTTTTTTTTTTTTTTTTTTTTTTACATTTCGCTTTGACTTTTTACTTCCATAGCAGATGCTCTCGGCAGAGTGACTGAACAGGTTTTATGGCGTTATATTTATTTAGTTGGATATTTATTGAGGGGTTGGCCAGATGAGTAGCATTGAGATCTTTCCCCATGTTGGCCTGTATCGGATGGCGTTAAAAGCTATACTTGATGTCTGATGTTTAGACGCTCCTTTCTCTTGCTCTTTCATTGGAGCCAACTAGGTAATGGAAGCTGAAATGCGCATTGCCAGTTCGATTCCCTGCAGGGGCATTGTTGCCGTACCCTCAGACAAGGTACTTAACCCAGAATTGCCACGGTTAATACCCAGCTGTATAAATGGATAACATGGGAAAACATTTGCCTATGTAAGTTGCTCTGGATAAGCACATCTGTTAAACAACAATACTGTAATGTAACAAGTGTGCAAGTGGATGGAGACAGACCTGTGTGTCCGCTCTCCTCCTCTCTCCCCACCAGCTGCCAGTGTAGGCAAGGGGAAACACTGCTCCTCATTGCTCAGGGGTTTTCAAGATCCATATCAGGAATTATAATTGCTGAGTTGGTCAGTTTTGCTCAACTTCGTATTCATGGATCCGGGGTGTGCTGAGTTGAAAAGGTGAACCTGGTCTGGAAATGGAAATGCGTGTTCCTTTGGAGCGGAGCAGGAATGTCCTGAGATGGACCGGTCTGATAACGGACCAGTCTGCACACGCAGGGCAGTTGTGGCTGTGGCATTGGTTGGCTCGGCGCGCATTCTTTCCCAGGGTGGCTTACAGTGCAAGTCATTGTACGTCTGAAATCTGGAACTCTGCTGAGGGAGAAGTAGTATCCGGCCCAAGGCTCAAGGATCTGCTACATAAGCATGGCCTAAGAAATGCTCTCCAGTGGAGACCAGGGTGGGTGACTCTGACAGGACAGTACTGAGTGACTTGAAGGCTGAAGTATAGATGTTTATTGTTTGTGGTGCTAGACACCAAAGCTGACGTGTGGATGTCTGAGGGCTTGAGCAGCCCTGTCCCACGCATTCCTCCGGGCCTGTCACCGCGTTCACATTGTGGACGGTGCTCTCTTCTTGAAAGGCGCTTCCTGTCCAGAAAGGAGCTCCCCTCCTGTCAGATATGGGCCTGCCTGCTCCGCAGTGTCACTGACGCACAGGTACAGCTCGTACAGCCCCGCAGTGTCCCCGGCTGCTTACTGCAACTCACGCTGCTGAAAGAAAAGGAGCTGTCAGCCTGTGTGTGATTTTGTGTTCCTGGCAGACTTAACAGGCCGAAGGCAGTGAGTTCTGGCACCTGAATATTCTTTAATGCAAGGTTCGTCCTCTTTTAAGTGTGTGTGTATGAGAGAGAGAGACAGAGACAGAGGGAGAGAGAGAGGGAGTGTGAGTGAGAGAGTATGTGTGTGTGTGTGTGTGTGTGTGTGTGTGTGTGTGTGTGAGAGAGAGTGTATGTGTGAGTACTCTGGGAAGGTAATTGAACACTATAGCTCGTAAATATGCAGAGAAGCTGTAGACTGCTGTAGATGTAAAGCCCCACAGAGGTTATGGTGTGACATGGTGAAAGAGCTGGTGGGCACGCCCCACATTAACTCTCTGTAGTGTCTCCACGCTCCCTCTGCGAGCTGGCGATTGTGCTTCCTGTGAATCGCCCGATTGCGCTCGCTGCGCCCACCAGGCTGAGTGCAAGTGTATTGATGTGGGGTTTTCATACCCGTGTCGGCCGCTGAGAGAGACTCACTGCGAGAGCTGTGTGTGTGTGTGTGTGTGTGTGTGTGTGTGTGTGTGTGTGTGTGTGTGAGAGAGTGAGAGGGGTGAAGCGAAGGGTCAGAGCCGCGGCTGTTTGTCGCTGCGTGGGTAATGGCGGCGAGTGGGCGCTCGTTTGCCGGATTGTTGTTCCGGGCAGCGGAGCGTTTGCCCGATTGCTGTGTCGGGAAAAGCAGAGGATCCCGTAATTGACCAGTTGGAATTAATGGTTGAAGTTGGGTATGGCACAGTTGAATATGATGGTGAGATTCACTGTCTGAAGCGAGAAGAAGCCTCAGAGAAGCGACTCACTGACTGTGGTCACCAGCAGCTCAGCAAGGCACTGACCTCTAAGGGTGAAACCTAATCCTCTCACTTTCTCTCCTGCCCCCCCCGTGTCTCCCCTGTCTCTCTCTCTCTCTCTCCCCCCCTCCTCTCTCTCTCCCCCCCCCCTCCTCTCTCTCTCTCTCTCTCTCTCTCTCTCTCCCCCTCTCCTTCTCTCTCTCTCTCTCTCTCCCCCTCCTCTCTCTCTCTCCCCCCCCGCTCCTCTCTCTCCTCTCTCTCTCTCTCTCTCCCCCTCTCCTTCTCTCTCTCTCTCTCTCTCTCCCCCTCCTCTCTCTCTCTCTCTCTCTCTCCCCCTCCTCTCTCTCTCTCTCTCCCTCTCCTTCTCCCTCTCTCTCTGCAGAGTCTGCCCCGGCGGATAAGCCTGCGGCGCTCTCCTGCACCTCCCAGCCCCCCTCCTCGGGCGCGGCCCTGAACCCCGCCGGCACGCCGGCCTCGTCCGCCGCCACGGTGCCCGTGTCCCCCGTCCTCCAGTCCCCGGCCCCGCCCCTGCTGCAGGACCCCAACCTGCTGCGGCAGCTGCTCCCGGCGCTGCAGGCCACCCTGCAGCTCAACAACGCCAGCGTGGACATGTCCAAAATCAACGAAGGTGAGCCACGCCGCCTCGCCCCTCTGCTGCCGAAGGGGGCATCTCGGGGTCTCTCTAGGCATGGCCTAAAACAAAGAACTGCTTCAGCTCACTTGAGGGGTGGGGGGGAGAGAAAAGGCCTTTTTTTGTAACTTTCAAATTCAAACACATTATGTAATTACTCAAATTCCTCCACAAATTCTGGGCGTTGCGGTTCTACCAGATATGGTGTGGTTCTGACTCCCGTAGGTGGGGGGTGGGGGGGGGGGGGTAGAGAGCCAGCGTGCGGCCCTGTTAACCCAAAACTTCGCTCACTGGAGCTGCTGCATCCTCAGATTGCATGTAGAGGCCATTCTGTTCTCTGTACGTAACTGTGCTTGGTTACCCTACACACGCTGTGCTTTTTAAAACTCTGCATCCTGCTGGTGCTTGAACTGTCCAATGCCTGGGCTCCCCAGGCCTGCTGTTTGGAAGCCCGTGCACTAATGTCGGAATAGGGAGTCCCCTCTCACTGATCCCAGAGCAGCAGAGCACACTGCCAGGCCTGCCTCTGTGCCTGCAGCTCTGCTCTCCTCCACCAGAACGGCTTGTAACTGTCTGCTCCTGCAGCTGCTGTTGAGAGAACGTATTACAGCCTTTGGCCTGGCGATCCCGACCTTCTCTGTGTCTGTCTCCAGTCTGTCTGTCTTGCTGTGGTTTGGGGTCAGTGTGCACAGCAGGGGTTAGCTCATGTAGAGGAAGCTTGAAGGTTTATGGTGGTGATGCGCCGTGCTCGGAAGTGCAGAAACCTAGGCCACAAAGGAAGATGTGACACAGGCCTTTGCCATTAGCCTGATATTACAGGAAACATTTTTTCCTCCTCGCCCTGGTTTCGCCATTAGAAGTGTGTGGAAACCCACAGCAGGTTCCAGATGCCGGTATTAGAGACTGGCGATAGGAATGCTTTGAACTTGTAGTTTGGTGGTGGAACGTGGAACACCTAATGAGCTTCGATAACCGCAGTGCAGCTCAAAGGAATTCCAGCTGGGTTCATCTTTTCCATGCAGACTTCCATGCAGACTTGAGATGGCACCTTTGAGAGGGTCGTTTTGCTGGGTGGCGATTTGTGTCATGCGTTCAAGAGGAGCTGTTCAAACCTTTTGTTTAGGCTGTGTTTGATTAGTAGCTCCCGTACCGTGGCTCACCCTGGGCAGTTTCATATTTTCAAATGCAGATGGAAGGACCCCCCCCCCACCCATGCCCCCCCCCCCCCCTCCCCCCCCCCCCCCCCCCCCCCCCCCCCCCCCCCCCCCCGGAAAAAAACTACAGAGGGCCGAAGTGTCACTTGTTTGTTTTGAGATTAAATTGGGTCGCTGGCTGACTTTTCAGTGTAAAATGTAATCCTTCTGCTGCCTTATATTTTTGTGTCTGGATCTAGAATAGTTGCATCACTAGAAATGGATTTTTTTTAACCTGTTTCTCTCTTTGCTCACTTGTAACTTGACGATCACAGCAACTTGAAGTTTTCCGGACGTGTACGTTTTGGAAAACATTGTTTAATATCGCTTTTAAATTATATTTTAAAGCCACTCACAGAGGTGCTTGTAAGGTTTCACTGCTGCCCAGCTATAAAGAAATAATTGTCATTATTAGAATCTTGCCAGGGTAATGGTATTTCATCAATACGTTTACAGCACCAGCCACCACCAGCACATAAAAGCTCACGTCTTCTCGTGTTCTAACTGTGTGGCTGGACTTGCCAAAAATGCAAATGTATGGACTTGAAGTTGAGGTAGGGAGGAGAGGAGCTTTATCCTTTCTGTTGGCCCTTCCATAGACTTCCTTCACGGGAGCTTTCCCACTGTCTGCACCTCAGACTTTGGGATCTTTAACCACAAACCGTAAACCGTCAGCAAGAAAGCGTTCAGGGTACCTGTTTGTATTTCCGTTTTATTTTCCCTCACAGAACCACTCCCGCCCACCTCCGGGCCCAGCAAACAAGGGCAGCAGACAGTCTCCCACTACAGGAAGTGGAAAAGTAAACGGTTATTCTTTGAGAAATAATCAGCCCTTGGGTTGACATAAGCCTGGCTAACTGCACACTCATGCTTACTCTCCTGTCCCGAAATAGCCGTTCGCTGGGAAGTTGACATTGCCAGTACACTCTGCTTGGTCAGGCAGTGACTCAGTGGGATAAGCACTTTTGCCAGTCTTTGCCATTCCGGCATGCAGCAGTGAACTTCTTGGGTATCTGCTATTTTGAAGATTGTAGCTATGAGCTAGAAAATTGACCTAGCAAATTGGAGGATAAATCGGTGATGAAATTACTCAAAACTTCACTCAGCCTAAGAGTGAAGACTTCCCCAAGAACCACTGTCTGTTATTTTAGAACTTTCTAAAATATTTTTCCTTACTTTTTCCTAACTCACTTGATTGAATGTACCTGTCTGTGGAGCCCAACAGCTCTGTCTGGTTCAGTTCTGGTTTGCTAGCATGGAGTTGAAGTCATGAAAATGGAACTGTGTGTGGATTTAGTTCCACATTTGACACAAAAGACAGTGGGAAAGTGGGCGGGGCCAGAATTGGAATGGGCTTTTAGAACCCTTTCCTGGTTCTGCTTCCAGCAGAAGCCACCGATGTTAGCAGCATAGAGTGATGGCCTTGCTCATCAAAGTTCCTTGTCCTGTGCCACGTAACGTCCCAGATGGCGTTGGTGTGAAGTTGGGTCCACAAAGCAACGCGTGGGTGGAGTGGCAAATTGGATTTGAAGAGGGGAACGTAACGTACTCCTGGCAATGTTAGCTTCAATTACCCGTCACCCTGCTGTCCTGCTCTCTGAAGGCCATTCTCAGTAACTTCCCCAGTAGGTCCATGAGGGCGAAGCATTGTGCTAACTGTGGTGCTGTGAACAGAGGTCAGGGAAACTGGGAACAAATCAGGCACTTCTGACCGTTGTTGGAGTTAGTTAGTTCATTGTGGTGCTAGCCTGGTCTGACACCAATGCTCATTCAGCTTGGAGAATGGATACGCTTCTGTTCTTTTGTGCTGGAAGTCGCTCTGGGTAAGGGCGTGTGCTGAATTAACGTAATTTAACGTAGTGATTGTCCAGGTTGGGGCGTTCAGCACTCCGTTGGAGGAGCGCTGTTGACGGGAAGGATCAGTGTAAGCACGGCGCGGCGTGTAACGAGATCAGCTAGGGGTCAGAGGCCTCGAGTGACAGACGGGCCCTCAGGACGTGACCCCTCGGGGGGGAGTGACTCGGCTGAGTCTCGTGTGTGTCTCGATCCACAGCATGCAGCTAGGGAGAGGAGAACGGCCTGTGGTTGCTCTTTTAGAAATTCTGGGTTCCGTGTTCTCTCCCCCTGGTAGCACCACATCTGACGATGTCCGGGGTTTCCCTCAGTCAGCAAAAGTAAGCAGCAGAAGGAGTCGCTGAGTGCAGCCTCACCTGTTTAAAACCTTAATGAGCCCCTCACCAGAGGGATCTCCTACCTGTTCCTCCTCTTGCTGAAGATACTGCATCCCTGCACATCTGTGTTCCGCACGTATTCCAGCAGAGAAAATTAACACATTTCCTAAAAACCGCCCAGGGAATCTAATTGCTCTGTTTGCACCGAGTGTGTGGCTTAAGTCGGTACTTAAATTGGGTGTGAAGTGTTCAGCGGGGCTTAGCCTTGCTGCAGAGGGGCCATTCGACCCTGTGTTGAAGCGCCACTTTATGTATCTCTGTTTCTGTTTTTTTTTCCCCTCCCCCCTCTCCCTTTAGTTCTTACAGCTGCTGTCACACAAGCATCATTACAGTCTATGCTTCATAAGATTCTCACGGCTGGACCATCCGCTTTCAACATCACTACTTTGCTTTCCCAAGCTGCTCAGCTGTCCACACAAGGTATGGCCACAGGTGAAGTCCCTTGCGCTTGAAGGTACACTTTTTGAAGTGCTGTGTCAACCTCCGTAGGGCGAGGTTTTATCGGAGTGACGTCTTTGATTTAATACGGGAGCTGTAGTTTGAGATTCAGTGTCTAGTTTGGAATTTGGAAATGTTTTGGGTTAAGTAACTTAATTCACAGTCCTCCTTACGTCTTAGGTTTGTGTGGTTTGCGTCTGTGAGTGAAAACCTTACTTCCTGTAATGCAGAACTCAGGGCAGTTAGACCTTAATCTTCATCATGCAGCGTGGGTTAAAGTGGTCAGAATGGCATACAAAAATAACTGATAGCGTCATCGATTTTGTTGACTTAATTCTTAAGAAAACTGCCTGAGTACTTGGGGTAGTACCTTGGAATGCCCCCGCTTAGGTCAGCACTGCAGCTAACAGCTACTTAACAAACTAACCCCTCTCTGTTAATCAAGCAAACCATGATGTTTAATCCAACACAGGGGTGTAACTTCAGTTGTGTTGAGAATATCTGTGACACTGTCATCCAAAATGTAAGACAAAAAGGCATCTCAGGTTGATGTGCATGAATGAATCCATATTAGAAATGAATTTTCAGATGTGAAATTGTTTTTTTTCCCCAGTATTGTAGACTTGACTTATTGTTGAGCGAGACTGCACGTTGTTGAATGTGGTTGAAAATTGTTCTGTTTTTTCCCGCACTGTAGATATGATCAGAATGAGCACACTGTATATTGCTGAGTGTGGTGTGAACATGCTCATCTCTGTATCCCCTTCTCCCCCCACAGCCCAGCAGTCCAGCCAGTCCCCGATGTCCTTAACGTCGGACGCCTCGTCGCCCAGGTCGTACGTGTCCCCGAGGATAAGCACGCCGCAGTCGAACGCTGTCCCCCTCAAGCCTATGCTGAGCACGCCCCCTGTATCGTCGCAGCCAAAGGTACATCATTTTAGACCTTAACAAGCAAGCAGTTGACATGCTTCTCAGCTAGGGGAAAAAAAACAGTTATCTGAAATCTGGTGTCTTCCTCCCTAGTTAGCTCTCCACGTCATTTTTAATGGCAAGTCAGCACCCAGAATCAGTGATAATCACCTGCTTTCAAAATTAATAGATTTTTGTGATGATACTGGTACGTTTTTAATGGTTGGAACGATTGAATGCATGCAACCGTACCAACATGTTTACGATTGGTTCAGCCTGTTGCTCCGAAGGCATGCCATGCTGGCCAGAGAGGTAGCTGAGCCAATGAAGAAGTGCACTGATTACAAGAACCACTCGATGGGACCGCGCTTTCCAAATCGTAGATGAGCGTAACTCCATCGACTAAATCTTATTTTATGTATTACAGAGAATTGTATGTATGTATATATTATGTTATATCATTGGCATTTAGCAGACACTCCTATCCAGAGTGACTTACATCAGCTACAGGTTTTTGCAATGAAGCCCATATATACAGCTGGATATTTACTGAGGCAATTGTGGGTTAAATACCTTGCCTAAGGGTACAGCAGTAGTGCCCCCATGGGGAATTGAACCAGCAGCCTTTCGGTTCTGAGTCCTGCTCCTTCACGGCTATGCCACACTGCAGCCCCATGTATAGTTCAGTATATTCATTTAAAATATTTTACTTGACTAAAACCACTCTGGTGCTCAACCCCAATTGTAAATTAGTTTTAGCTAGTTTCCATCACAAGACTTTGAAGGCAGGAGATGCTTTAGAAAATTAACCACAAAACTCAGGGAGACATCTCTAACTCAGGGAGAGGTCTGTAAATATGCCCCACTGTTTCTTACCAGATTAAGTGTTGATTGTTTCTTTTATGGAATGAAACCCCTCCATGGAAGCTCAGCAGAGTGATTTCAGTCATAACTGTTACTATTTGGTTATGATCTTCTTGAGTGTTACACAGCTGTCTTCACAGCATTGCGTAGACGTGTTGAGAGCTTTACCTTTGGGCCTGGCCCTTCAGCGGCGAGGCTGCCGGTGAGCTGGAAGTGTGCTCTGTGTGTAACGCCGTGTCCCGGACCCTGTCTCTCCAGGTTAGTACGCCGGTAGTGAAACCAGGACCAGTTCCACAGCCAGTACCTCAGCAGCCCGCCCCCGCTGACAAACACGGACAGGAAGCCGGCTCTCCGCGCAGGCTCCAGCGGCAAAGGTGAGCCAGAGGGCCCCAAAGTGCGCACGCTCTCTCTCGCACGCTCTCATGCTCTCTCACACACACACACACACACACACACACACACACTCTCACACACTCTCAGAGGCCTTGCTCCGCATCCCCTCGCAGGCCTCAGCTGCATGCGAGCTGTCTCCACGTGACCCGGTGAGGAGGTGTGGCTTCCAGCTCTTCCATCTCCCTGACAGCTCACGAGCTGCTGACCCTCCAGCGCCTTCAAACCTTTCTGTCATTTTACCCACTGGAGCTTATCTCGCGCTCGTAAAGAAATGAGCCAGTTTGTCTGCCAGATCTGTTCATTTTCAGCTCATAGTAGCGGAGAGCATCAGAAGATGATCAGAATGAGAATCAGACTTTATTGGCCAAGTATGCTTATACGCATACAAGGAATTTGACTCCGGTTCCAGTTACACATGGAGTAAGGATGGAATGAATGGGGTATATGAAAATGAATATGAACAGCTGCTGTCCAGTAAGTTAAAGTGTACATGAGTACAGGCTGTGAGTCTGTACAGTTATTAGTTATAGACACCTGTTGCACTGTGTTATATACTGCCATAGCACAATGAGTATGATACAAAAAGTGTACCTAAGTGCAGACTATGGACCAGCTGTAGCTGATGTTGTGCTGTGCTGTCCTGGGAGAAAGGAGAGAAAATTTGCAGTGAATGTTTCAGCTGAGCGTGGAGGGTACATGTGCTTATTTTGTACTGTTGAACTGTTTATATAAGGCCTGTTGCCTAGCCAGATGAAACCATTGTGCGCGACATATTGCAGCTATGGTGATTTATAGAATAAATACACCTGCTTGCGTTTGATTTTCCTGGGCAGACCTACTATTATATCTGTGTTTGGTTATTATACAGTTAGCCTGGGTCGGGTTTCTGTGGAGAGGCCTGTGACTTGGCCCTTGGATAGCTGAACCTATGCTGGAGGCGTAGTCGGAAACACTGCTTCAGTTTGTATGTTTACCTGGTATTTACTGATGCAGAAAATGGAGGAGGATCGCGTGCCGCTTTGCCGTTATATTTTTGTAACTTGAAATTAAGACCTAAAATTGCTCAGTCAAAGGGAACAATGTAAGGCAGTAAAAACAGTGAATTTTTTTTTTTCAAATGTGCCTTAAAATGTGGTTTTGTGGCACCATCTTCTGGTGCCTCCTGGAACTGCAAGTCAGAAGCAAAGTTTAAGCGTGCTTTCCAGTGTTCCACACCAGGAGTGTCAAATACACATAGTGTCAGCGGGTAGTTACGCACTAAAAGGTTTCATGTAGCTTTCCTGAGGATTTTACACGGTGTAAGTTGTTTGAATTAACAAAGGGTTTCTGCCTGCAGGTGCACACAACAGAAGAAACTCAGATGATTAAAAAATGTTTTGAAATTGTCCTGTTACTTTTATATGCTACATACAATATCATTTTATTTCAAATAAAAGATTTCATCAGGAGTAAAGGAGCTACATTACATATTTTACATTGTCATTTAGCAGACGCCCTTATCCAGAGAGCCTTACATCAGTTTTTTTGCAATGTTATCCGTTTTTACAGCTGGATATTTACTGAGGCAATTGTGGGTTAAGTACCTTGCCCAAGGCTACTGAAGCAGTGTCCCAGCGGTTATGTGTCCTTAACCCCTATAGCCTGTACTACTCTGCTGCCCCTAGCACAGTTTCAAAATACATGGAAGAGCCCATACTCAAGCACTTGACTTCAACATGAGTTGTGAACGGTGCTTATTTTTTCCTGCTGTTCAGCAGTCAGAGGAGTCCTTCGCCAGGTCCAAATCACGTCTCGGCCTCCGCCGGCGCCGCCGCCAGCAGCAGCAACAACGGCAGCAGCGCCACCTCCAGCACAGCGCAGGGGACGGCGGGCGCGGCCTCCCGGCCCACGTGCGGCCTCACGCCCACGCTGGCGGCGCACTTCAACGAGAGTCTCATCAAGCACGTCCAGGGCTGGCCTGCCGAGCATGCGGAGAAGCAGGTCTGTCTGACAGACTGCGAGTGTGACTGTGTCTGTGTGAGTGTGACTGTCTGTCTATCGGTCTGTGAGTGTGACTGTTTCACTGCGAGTCTGACTGTGTCTGTGTCTGTGACTGTGAGTGTGACTGTGTCTGTCTCTGTCTGACTGTGAGTGTGACTGTCTGTGGGTGTGACTGCCTGCTTGTGAGTCTCTGTCTGTCTGTCTGTCTGTCTGTCTGTCTGTCTGTCTGTGTGTGTGTGTGTGTGTGTGTGTGTGTGTGTGTGTACTTGTGTGTCTGTCTGAGAATGTGACTGTGTGCATGTGTGTCTGTGAAAGTGCCTGTCTCTGTACGTATGCGTGTTCGTCTGTCTTTTGCTGGGTTCCTGTGCCTGTCCCAATTCAGATATATTGAGATATATGGGAGTGCATGTAGTTGACATCTCTTAGTTGTGTAGGCTGTCTAGTTTCAGGTTGGCACAAGTTAACTTGTTTTAGTGTTTGAATGGTGGTGTGCTCATAGTTGCTGGTCTGGTAATGTAGTTACCCTGGTCTGACACTGTTGCCCTTCTAACTTGGGTGAATACATGTATGTTGCTCTGATTGAGAGCATCTGTTACTTGAATGCAATGTAGAGTCTGTGCATGTGTGTCTCTGTCGGCAGTTGTTGTTGCAGATTTTCCTCTGCCCTGTCTCTGCTTTAGGCTTGTTGTGTGTCTGTCTGTGTGTTAATGCGGGGAAGTAACGCATTTTTCTCCCTCAGGCGTCACGGTTACGCGAAGAAGCCCATAACATGGGCAGCATTTACATGTCAGAAAACTGCACCGAGCTGAAAAACTTAAGGTCTTTAGTCCGAGTGTGTGAGATCCAGGCGACGTTGCGGGAGCAGAGGTGAGCTCAGTCTCCATGCGTTCAAAAACTTTTCCGTTTAAAAATTCACAAAGTTTTCAAATTAACTTTGACATCAGAATGACTTACTCAGCAGAGATAGCAATTCTTGTCTTATCACGCTTGTCAGCGTTAGATTAATGTTAATAGGTTATGTAACTGTATAGTGGCAACAGGTTAATTTTTGCTGTCATTGACGCGGAGGTCAGTGTAATGACTCCCATCTTCTGCCTGACTCAGGCATGCTTTTGATACGTGTATTTATCAAAATGTCAGCTTGAAATAAAATTGCTCACCTACCACTTAAGCTCCATGCGGTAGCCCTTACTTGAGCCACTTTGAATTGTGGGTGTTCAGTGTGTGCTTTTTTCTTCTGGTAAAATATTTTCACTCCAGGTGATAACTTACTGTTCTCTGTTTCTCTCTCTCTCTCTGTTTGCCAACAGGATACTATTTTTGCGACAACAAATTAAAGAACTTGAAAAGTTGAAGAATCAAAATTCCTTTATGGTTTGAGAACTTGAGGAAAGTGATAATTGCACATGGTTGGAAAAAAAAAAAACCGAGAACTTTAAAAGGTTCTTTGCCCAGTCTTAACACTTTGAGCTGCAGTTCAGTAGTCTTTGGACCGTTGGGCTGGGCAGGGCGGGGCGGGGGTGGGGAAGGCGGGTGGGGGGGGTTTTGAGGGGTTGATACAGGAAATATGCTCTGTATGGCCCTCAAATGTAGATTTCTTGTAGATGTATCCATGTTGTAAATATGTTTTGTAGAGTGAAGCCATGGAAAGCCATGCCTGTCTGAGCTTTGACATCCAAGCCTACTTAACGCTGAGGTGGCTCGGCGTTCAGCCCCTCTCATGTTAACTTTGTCGGCAAAAAAACTTAAGCTTTCGTGAAACGATCAGAGAACCATTGCCACGAGCCTCGTGTAAAATGAACATGTGGTTAAAAAAAAATGGTGGAGGACGTGAGAATGTCAGTAACTGGGGGCTGGGTTGAGGGGGGGAGGTAGAAAAAAGACAGGTTTTAGATTTCCTTTATTTTGAGAATAATCAGAGGATAATTGGGTTAGTGGCCTCTGGCTCAACAGTAGTGTTTTTTTTTTTTTTTTTTTATTGTTTTGGCCCTTCCTCCACAGTACGGAAGGTTTGTCATGTCTGGTTGCAATGGTTCAGGGATCCGCTCCCTCTGCCCTCCGCGCCCGCGTCTCCTACAGTTTAAACGAAAGAAAACAGTGCCTGGTGGAGGGCAGTGAAAACCCCCGCAGCACCTTCTGAACCGTGTGGCGAGAGAACGCAAGTGAGGACCATTCCCAAGACTGCCCTGCCCCCCTCCTCCGCAGGGCGCCACCCACTGCTGACCCCTCCTCAGAGGGCATTGACCCCCTTTTTTTTTTTTATTTTAACCCCCCCGTTTTGGTTTCCGGTCTTTCCAGCAAGTTTTTTTTTTCCTCTTTTTAAAACTGTACTTTTTAACATGAGGTTGTTTTCAAGGCACCTTGGATCTACCAAGATTGCATTCCTATGTACAGTTGCTAAAGTAATAATGGAGTTAAAAAAAAAAGTTTATTAAAAAGTTGCAGTGATTACTTAGTATATCAGATATGTTGTATTCATAAATTATTGCTACACATTTCCTTCTCCCCTCTCCTCCCCAAGGATGACATGACCGTGCTACTGGGACACACAAGCTCTAGGCTCCGCGGGGTTGGCCGGCCGGTACCGAACCCCACGCAGTGGGTTCGCGGCTCTGAAAAAGACGCAAGGTCAAATGTGAAATGTATGTATTGTAATAAACATGCTAAACTAAAGTGAGCACTGGTTATTTTTTTATTTTTTATTTTTTTTTTTTTAGCTTTCATTTTATTTTCAGAAAGCTGATAATGCCCAAGGGAAATACATGTCAAGTTTTCAGCCATCCTTGTTGAAGGGTCAACCATATTTTCCCTTTTTTATTTTTAATTTTTTTTTTTTTTTTTTTTGACTAGATTTTGTATTTCCAGGAGGGGTGGTGAGTAGAAGAAAATTCAACAAGGATGTGCCTGATCTCTCCTGTGCCGGCGCTGTTCGTATTGTCATGGCAGTCTTTTTGTCTCGCTCAGACCCTCCTTCTATGAGTGGGTGTTTGTGACGTAGCGCAGTGCCAGTCCTTCGCTGACTGTTGTCCTCCGCCATCCATGCGCCTGAGTGTGTAAACTGGAGCTCACCACTGTTCAGACACGGTGAAAGAGCTCAGCTTTGTATATTGTTTCCTAAAGTATATAAAAAAAATAAAAATTATACTACCACTGGTTTTGTTTGCTTGTTCCGTCCTGCCAACGAATGCCCAATCGCAATAGGCCTACCACACCTACTCGGAGTAAGGATCGTATTGGAGAATGCAAATTTTTGTGTTCATATGAAGCATAACGAGCTAATTTTCCAAATTCACGATGTTATAATAATTTAAGGTTCCCAATGAATTGTTTTGCTTTTGAAGACAAAGCAATCGTGCCCAATGCTGAGTCAGGGTGTTATCGGCTGATGTAGTAAAGATGCTGAATTCTGAATTCAGTGATGGACATTGAAATTGCACTATCGCCACTGCTACTAAGTTTGTTCTAGAGATATCCTAAGTTGCGCTGTACTAGAGCGGCTAATCCGTTTTTACACAGCGTGTCACACAATACGTTTTGCCTGCGCCTTTTGTTTTATGGAGATGGCGAGCTTTCATTCACATGCTTTGCTTTGCAAGGACCGAGGAAACCGTTTTCTAACTGAGGAGACATGAAAATTCACTTCATTTGGATGTTGACAATGACGCATCAACACGCATCCTGCAAAGAGACTTATACAGATGCAGAAGTCAAATTAACGTCTTCAGTAACGACTTATAAATTCGGTGCGTAATCCTTCGTCACTTCAGTGGATCTGTTCTTAAGTCAATTATCAAAGGTGGGGGAAACCGAAGTTAACAGGACCCTATACTTCTCATGACAACGAATTGCAAGTCTGGCCAGAGGGCCACTCCCTCAAATCCACATGTGAAGATTTACCGTTGGCGTACAGTGTATTTTGTGTAACTCTTGTTTTTGGAAACGATATAGTCTTGTTTGCTTACCTTTCATTGCTGAGTTTCATAGACAAAGAATGCCCGCTAAATGATCAACTGGGAGTCACAGAAAGATTACTAAAGTCTGTTAGAATACGAATGTAGGCCTAAGTAACGTACATTAAAATAACCAAAGGCTTGTTATGGGCTATGTGTTTGATTCTGCCTGTTTGAATGAATAACCTTCACCATGGTCAGTGAGTCACCACGTTAACATTCCCCAAACCTTTACAAAACCGATACCCCACATAAAAGCTTGGGGTGGAGGGATGAAACGTTTGAAGATGTTGGTTTGCCCTTTGTGAAGGTGTGGGAGAGACACATAAGGACCTGCACAGGTGACGGCGTGATCAATGTCCCGTCTTAGGTGAGGGTGTCTTATTGACATTCACCCCGCAAGCGTGTCTCGATTTCTTTATTTACATCCCAAACAATGACCTGTCTGCACCGGCGTCACCTCAGTTCAGGTAAAACGGTTTCACTGCTGCTGCCGAGACGTTATATTTCCAGGACTACACATTTTAGCAGTTGGCTACAATACACATGTAGCGCCATACAAAGACAAATGATTCATGTATCAGTTAAAGTCTTGACGCAATCAACATTTTTAAGGCTGATTCAGAATTAAACGCGTGCCAACTTGTAGCTTAGTTTTCAGAAACGGTTAGGCCAGTTCATTGATCACCAATATTAACCAAACGACTTAATCTTGGATCTCGAAAAGCAGTGGCTACTTGCATTTATTTGTTGGTCAACGTTAAGGACAAATGTGATTTTAATCCAAGCCTAGGCTATACAATGCAGTGTATGCGAGTAATATTAGCCTGTAATTCTTTATGCATTTGTCCGTGACAGTAATGTGGAGACTGTTTTATCTCTGCTAAATATCCGCTGGCGGCTTCTGACGGCCGTTTGATACTATAGCACTTGATAGGTTCCTGTGGCGACAGATTAGGAGCTGGGGTGTCCCAATCACACCTCGTTCAAAGCGTGGCGTGTCGAGGCCCACGTGCCGACGTGCTACAACAAACATTGTCTCGCCTACACAAATTACACCCACCCAGCAAGTACAAAGAACATATGCCTATGCCTCATTTCCATTTCCTCGCATACAGGTGAAGCTTTTATACAGGGCCTTGCACGTGGGAATACGGTTGCCAAGGAACTGCAGAGTGGAGCTAGATCATAATAGCGAAGAAAAAAAAATTCACCAGCTCCTTTACCACTGAGCTCACCACATGAACTAGCATTTTATGCAGTCCGACGTAGGCCTACGTTAGTTTTTCCTGCACGCGTGAGGCCTTTATATCCCGATCTTGAGAAAATATTTTCCATTCTTAAAACACCAAAAATAGGATAATGCGTGCAAGTTTTTTAAAAAAATATTTTTTGCAGAAATAGCATTCAATTTTGAACAGCAGGTGGCAGCATTTACTTGCGTCAAAATTCTCGATTGAATTCTGCGCGCGTTTCGTTTGTGTGCACTCCTTCGCCACATCCACAGATACCACCATTTGGAATATTTTAAAACCATTTTCATTGTGTAAATAAGAACCTGTTTATGAAAGTGGGTCTACATTTGAAATACAAGTCGTGTAACTTATGTTACACCCAAGTTTGATATTAAGTTTCATAGACGCTGCAGCACATTTCACAGTAGCCAGAATTAAAGGAAAAAAAACACGCATCCGTTGACGATGTCAGGAGAGATAATTGTGTGAGGGAGGACGTGTCATTTGGGCCCACAAGTGTACTGTGTTTGCACTATCAGCAACTGACAACGTTCTTCCCCTCTCTGTCTGTAAGTAAGCCAAGAAGATTGCCGCTGATAACGTGCTACGTTCACCGCAATTCAGAGAGAGAGGGGAGAGGCGATGGCGAGGCAGACAGACTGCGTGCAATTAAGGATTAGAGAGGCGAGCTCTTGCAGTACGAAGTATTGGTATAGTTAGAAGTTTATGGTGCCTGATGCAAAGCAGATCTTGAGCTGGCGCCTCAGCGTCATTACCTACAATTACGACAATTGCTGCCTATCCAGTTATTTTCGTGCGCGCATGTCCCCCTGAGCGGAATTGCTCGTTTCACCCTTTGACACCGGTGATGGCCATCTATCTATAAGGCATGCTTTAACTAGGCCTGAATGTCAGTGCCTCAGATCTCTCCTAGCACATATAATGAAAAATTCCGGTCGCGACAAATGCGAAGGACGAGCTTAGTATATCACCTGTCCTTTAGCGTTTAAAATCTTAAGATTTCAAAGGAATTAAAGGAGGTATTCATTCTCAAACGCCAACTGATTCGAGACTATTAAACATGTCAATATAAGATCCGCTTATAATCTAAGGGAAAATAGTATATATATTAAGTGACCATAATGTAGTTATGCACACTCTGCGCTTACGCAATTTTAAACGCGGTTGAAATTATATTATGGCTTTATTAAACGCAGACACGCTGTTCTGTAATGCTTATTCAAGAGCTGCTGCTTTACTCTATATTATCAATGTTTAAATGTATTTAAATTTATATTAGTTTTAAAGAAAATGTTCACTTTGACGTTTAGCCGCAACGACATTTGTTGTCGTTTCTCTCTAGCTTTCATGCATATCTTTTCCTTGTAAATAGCCCAGCAACCTTTTAAAGTCATTGTTTCATTTTTCCTCTCCATGGACGTCTTCCTAACTCCTTGCCAGTCTTCAGACAGTACACTGACAATGCATTCAACATATCACCGGGCGCGTCGGGCTGAGTCTTGATATCGATCGCGCAACTGTGTGTTTTGCATGGGGTTGTTTTGGGGATAATTGACCGTCAGTCTCTGTCTGCGTCGTCTCAGTGGCGCCATGAGCCTTTTTGGAGTGCTAATTTCACTAACCGCCTGCCTGCTCCTCCTACAATATCCATTCGTACATCATCAGTCCATCTGGAACTCCCTTTCCCGGCGTAGCCTGGGGAACCTGTTCACCTTTGTATCAACCTGTTCCGGAGAAGAAAGCCACCATACGGAACACGACTACAACAGAATCACACGATACAGAATGCACAGTCACTGTCATGGACTACAGAAGAAGGAAAAAAAAAAGCTCCAAAACTCTCAAGGGATATAACTCAGTGTAATTATTATTTTTTGTTTGCCACCCTTACATATGAACCAAGAGACGCCCAGTATGTTATCCATGAAAATGATGCTAAATGATGCCGAAAGAATTTGCAGAACAATTTCATTCTTTTACTAAACGTCTTGCTGTATAAATTAATTTGATCATGCATAACATATGCGTGGCTTTATCTTAAAATTTAGACGCAGCTAAAACCACGAGTTAATAAAAGCTTCAACCGGTTGTGAGCAGGCAAATATGAAACGAAACAATACGCACGTTGAAACAATAATTATACCTGGCGTCAGGCTGTATAATTAATCGGCTGTCTCAAAGTACGTAAGGCGGAATGATAAATTGTCCGACTGCGCAGAGAGCCAATCACAGCGTCTATTTTCCAGAATATGTAAATTTAATTAGGTATGACCCAATGGGATTCTTGGAAGGCGGAGCCGTAGTTAGGTTGCGGTGGGGAGCGGATATTTCTTGAGCGCTTTCAAGATATCAGGTCGGCTTCTGAAGCAGGGAACTGGTCGCGGAGGAACTCACGCTTCTTCGGCTTTGGATTATTGTATTTCTGAACATAATCACCGTCAGGGAGTTAGCCTACATGGTATCGTCTTAGACAGTACTTAACCAGTAGTTAATGTTTTTTTTTTCGTCTGGTTGCCCAAAATCTAAAGAAATGTAGCCCGTTTTCTTAGAATGAACCAGCGTTGTGATTCTTAAGAGAAGTTTTAATGCAGGACGAAGTTTTTGTTGTTTTTGATGGTGTTTTTAATCCACATTGGAGGATTGTGCCAGTGTGTAAACGGGAGATCCAATGTTTTCTCTCGCATTCATGTAACACTTAACTACGCGGTTTTCGCTAAGGATCAAGATACCAAGAGAAGACGACTTGAAAGTAATTTGATTTTCGTAAATGGATCGCCATTCCAGTTTCATTTCCATTTGGCTTCAGTTGGAAATTTGTGCCATGGCTGTTCTTCTAACAAAAGGTAAACGACGATGGTGGCATCAAAATATTAACCTAAAGTCCCCATTGGAGTGAAATATCACCGGGGGGATGAAGTTAAACGGGGGTCTAACTTTTGGGAAATTAAAAATGACCGTAGTCGCGTGCTAACGATATAGTCACCGCTGGCCACTTGTTAACAGGTATGACTTGAATAACATTACGTGTAGGTTCATCTAATGTAACGGCGTAGCCGTTAATTGGTGTTAATGTTTATGGATATATTAGTAATGTAGCCAATGTTATGCTCGTCTGTGCAAACCTGCAAATTTCATTGCCTGCAAATCTGCAATGCCTGTGTTCAACTAGCCCACGTATCAACGTGAGTAATTGTTACACTTCGTGGATTGTTTGTCTAGTTAACGACATTCCTCGCTGTCAAGACGCTACGTTTGTGGGCAGCGAACGTCAGCTCATTATCGTGTAATTGCTGCAACAACTGATTGACGAAGTTCATGCAGGCCCAAACGCAGTGCAGTCCCGTGCAACATTTACCTGTAGCGAAGCAGTGACGTAAAGCGCAACATTATCACGTGAGAAATTACATTAAATATATATATATATATTTTTTGAGTAATGGTCAGCATTACTCAAAAAAGAGAGAAAGTGGCCTGGACGTAGAGGTAGCATTTTTGTCTGAACAAGGAACAATGAAGGCTATAATCTGAAAGTTGTGGGAGAAAACGACTGTTCGTCAAAGGCCCACGTACCAAGACGGACTCGACTGCTGCACCAACTGCGGAAAACGTGCATTTTGAAGATAATTGCTGTAAACGATTATAATATCAAATTCTTTGCAAGTACACCAAGTTTCCGAATTTGACTTAAATGCAAAATATGTATCATTTGAATGAAACTATTTAGGCTACACAAGTCTTTATTCGTAGGGCAAATGTGGAGAACATTAAGTAGGATGATCATATTCCTATTGTATGCCTGGTCGTTTTATTTGCTTGGTGAATTAGTCTGGTTAGCGGAGGGAGGGAGACCCGCACGCTGCCGTTCCCGTGTCTTAGGTCTTGTCGTGTCGCTAATAATGTGCCGTGTAATCCGAACCTCTCAAAGCGCACACACCCAGCCCACAACAAACCCTTTGCACACAAAAGCCCGTGTTTATTTGTGTTTGTGTCTGTGGTCCTTTAGTCCGGGCACAATGGTCATCTGCCCCGATAAATCTCAGGGTGGCGACAGTTCGATGAAAAGGAAAACATTGCTCATAATGGACGTGGACGTATCACTGAGCTCCTTCGCTACTTCGACACGGCTATATAATATGAATGCTGCACATTACGACGAAATTGACGCGAGGAAGGCATCGCGCCCTATACACTTCAAAGTAGTTTGCTAGCGGCTGCACAGCGAGAAAGAAATGGTCGTTTTTGTACTCCAGAGTTTTTAGATGTAATCTCAATTCCCACACCCCCAATCCTTGCTGCAAGTTAGGTTGCGTGCAAACCGAGAAAGGAGACTCCTGCGCCGCTCTTTCACCCCCTTTTTTACGAGTTTCCATTTGGGTTGAAAGAAATTGACTTTGGCAAACAAACCACTAATTATAAGCTACACGGTTCCTGTTTTATAATACTGACTAAAAGGACCCCTTTGCACGAAAATCTCTTAAAGTAGTCTGGTAGCTTGCTTTCTGAAAAGATTTCTTGATTTAGCACAAACATTGGACGCTTTCAGATTATTGTGCATTTTCCACGCGACTGTTTTTTTTTTTGTGACTGGGGGACTGCCGCTGAATAGTTCAAACGGGACAGTGGGATAAATTGACTTCCGTTTCAATAATTCATTGGTTAAAATGAATGATTTTAAGTGGGAAAGCAATAACTTAATTCTGGCAGAGAGTAACACCGTGTGTGGCTATTACACAAGCTCGGGCAGACAGGTTTATTAGGCTACAGTTTTCTATTTTTACAATCGAAACATTGTTTTGCTTTGCTAGTAAACGGACTGTCGAGGCTACCTTTTAGGAGCCGTATATTTTCCGGATAACATTAGGATCAACACAAGCAAAATAAAATTTTCAGCAATCAATGAATGAAGGTCGACAGCTTACCCTATCTGAACTATGTGACACAATTTGTGTTTCTTGGCTTAACCCTGATAAAGCGGCTCTGCAGACCCCCGTTTGACTCCCCATAACTGCCTGTAATTGTTATACCACAAACCCAAAGTTACATGCGTGTTGTGTATCTATCTTGACTTGTCATCCCAAATAGGTTTTTAAAATGTGTTTCCCTTTTTATTTGCAGGAGAAATACGGTGTTACTGTGATGCGCCGCACTGCGTGGCTACCGGCTACATGTGCAAATCGGAACTGAACGCTTGCTTCACCAAGGTCTTGGACCCTCAGAACACGAACTCTCCTCTCACCCACGGGTGTTTCGACCCCACGGTGACCTCGGCTGACATGTGCAGCTCGAAGTCCACAGATCGGACAGGGGGTTCCTCCGCGCTGGAGTGCTGTCACGAAGATATGTGCAATTACCGAGGCCTCCACGATCTCGCGCAGAGCAGAGGAGACTCCTCAGGTAAGGCAACCTTTCCTCAGTCCATGTACGTCGCAGGAGTGAAACTGAAGATCGAAGTCAGACATCTTTTTACAAATCAGTCCAACTTTAAATGAGGTTCCCGTGGATTCTTTAAGGGAACCGATGGGGATCGTTTAATTATTTCCATTGTAAATCGACAAAAATCTGTCGCACGTGCCCGCGTTTTCCGGCATGTTATTGGCCCACACGAAAATAATAGATGTGTTGACCCTTGCACAATTTGTAACACGGAGAGACCGTCTTCTGGAGCATGAAGGCCTTTTTAAGGAAAACTAATGAGTGCAGGTAGCAGTGTGGGAGGCAGTGGAGTTTGGGGAAACTGAACCAGTTGGAATGCTGCAGGCCACAGTGTCTTACTCAAAGGTATAACTAAGTAAGACGCATTGTTTAAGTGAACATGAAGCTGTATATATGGGTGGTGTGCATGTAAAATAAATGCTTTGTAAGTCATGCAGGATCAGGGCATCCATGGAAGAAGTGGATTCTGTAATGTAATGTGAAATATACCCGGGGGGGGGGGGGGGGTCATTTGGAAAATGGTATTATTTAACTTGTGTAGGTTTTTTTGTGGGGGGGGGTAAGGTGGCTCAGATCGTGCTCTGTCCTGAGGGCCTGTTTTTTTTTTTTTTTTTTGTTCTCCGCAGACCAGGGCGGCAGGTACCAGCCGGAGAACAGCCGGAATCTCATCACCCGGGTGCAGGACCTGGCGTCGGCCAAGGAGGTGTGGTTCCGGGCGGCGGTGATCGCGGTGCCCATCGCCGGCGGGCTGATCCTGGTGCTGCTGATCATGCTGGCCCTGCGCATGCTGCGTAGCGAGAACAGGCGTCTGCGGGACCAGCGGCAGCAGATGCTCTCCCGGCTGCACTACAGCTTCCACGGCCACCACGCCAAGAAGGGCCACCTGGCCAAGCTGGACCTGGAGTGCATGGTGCCTGTGACGGGCCATGAGAACTGCTGCCTGACCTGCGACAAGATGCGGCAGGCCGACCTGGGCGCCAACGACAAGATCCTCTCGCTGGTGCACTGGGGGATGTACAGCGGGCACGGCAAGCTGGAGTTCGTATGATCCACCCTCCTGGGGGGGGAAAAACTGAGATGAGACTCGCTCTGTGGAGAGAGGAAGGGGGGGTGTTTTCTTCTACCCGCCTTTCCCTTCTTTTTTGACGTTGATTCCATTGAATTCTAAATGCGTTTTAAAATGGGAAAAAGACAGAACGAGGGCAAGCCTTGCGGTTTTTGCTAAGGAGCACTTTACTTGAAATAAAAGCCGAATCAACGCGGAGCTGTCGTTAAAACTTGAGAGGCCGGGGGTGGGGAGGGAGGGAGGGGGGGGGGGACGCTTGTCATATGCCCAGAGAATCCTGGACTTTTAAATGATCGCTGAAGGATTCCAAAATTTGTCTTATTTGCACATTTGTTAAAAAAAAAAAAAAAGAAAAGAAAATAGGTTGTTTTGCTTTAAAGGAAGCTAAATAGAAGAAATTCACACTGACACCAGGGTACAAAGGACTTTTGAGGAGTAAAAAAAATGAATTGATTCAGTGTTAACTGTAGGTGTGCACACTCCTCTGTGTATGTTTATTGTAAAGATTTTAAATATATATTTTTGTCGGTTAACCTGTTTTTGCTGTGTTTCTTTTGTCATTGCTTTATCCCCCGTGTCATTCACTAGTGCACTTCTGAAATTTGACTGTAAGATAAAGGCCTTGGCAATTAATGGCATTGTGATCACGACTAATTCTTTAGCTGCCTCTTCCACTGTGTGTCCATTAATCTTAAGACAATATTTTCCAGCTTTGTGTGACCGAGCAGGGTATTGCTCTGAATAGGCAGATGATCAGGACAGGGAGCCAAATTTTGACATTGTTACATTAACATGCTTTTTAGCATGTTTACATTCAAAGAGAAATAAAAATCTCCTCAGTTCTTTTTTTTTTTTACTTTGATTTAAATGGTATTTAGGCACTCTGATCTCTGTCAAAAGAAAAAGAGGAGGTTATGAGGGAAAAAATAGGAAAGCATCCTGCATTCCTGGTTGATTTGAATATAATTTTTATTGTTAAGTAAAGTGGTGGTAGTGTCTTAAATTGATTAAGAAGCTGAATTTCCCCCCTGTAACTTCCATATGAGATCCTTGTCCAGATGGTTTTTTTATACTTAAAATACACACATATATGTATGTTTCAGGGTGCAGGCACCAGTCTTTATGATCAGGCAGCCGCAGTGGTCTGATGTAATTATGATGTCATCAGTGGCCCTGGCAGTCGCCCCAGTCATGTCTTGTTTCACGGTAGCGCCACACATCTGACTGACTCACTCTTGAACCCCCTCCAGGGGTCAGATTTTTGGGTTTCAAACAGCTTTTTTGCAAGCTTTTGCCTGGGTTTATTCTGGAAGTGGTAGTGGTATTTGTGTGAAATTTGCTTTAATGCCCAGTAGTTCTCCCCAAGTCATTTTCATTGGATGGACTTGTACAACTGCACCCCATTTGCAGTAAGTCTCCCCTGAAAGTCTCTACATGCAGTTTCTAGATGGATGTGTCTTTCTTGGACTATTGGAAGAGAATTTCAGATATTTGGAGTATGTTAGCACATTTTTGTGAATGCTTTTATGACCCCAACCTTTTTGGCACGTGAAAATACGTTACCCAAATTCCTGACAGTTGCATTTCCCCTTTCTCATCCATTGTATGTATCCATCCATGCTTTACCTGTCTTGCAAACTGACATATATTCTGCATAGTACACCAGGAGAGTCCCACCTTGGAAATAGAACATGCTATCACCTACATTCATTGGCTTCCTTGTCACTCTGGCCTGGTGTATGTTAGATAAACAGCGTTAATGATGACGTCAGAACTACAAGTGTCATTTTCATTATATTGTGGAAGTGCACTCAATTGAGAATTAAGAATACGATTCGGGGAGAGTGCGTTTATCGTGGAGCAGATGTTGACTTGCGTGCATGTGTGGCAGTGCCACTGTCTCATCTTTATGATGTGGTCCAGCCTTATTTTACAATATGCTCCCTCAGACCTGAGAGGGTTGTGTACTTAGCATGTTCGGTGTGCTTTAGGGGTTTGGTTTTTTCAGTATATGAGAGACAAAGAGAGCCAACATACTGGTGCTTGCAGTGGAAATTTTAAAATAACATGTATGGTTTGGTTTCTGCTTTGTGTTGTACCTTTTTGCAGCATCGGCGTTTGTAAGTGAGTCACTAAATAGAACGGATACGGTTGGGAAAGTGAATTTTAGTTTCTGAGCCAACGCTGACTTAAAAAAATATACCAAAACATCAGACAACGCTTCAGGTAAACTTTTTCTTTTTCTTCGATAACATGGCAGACACCCCTAATCTTAACATTGTTGAGGTTTGGCTGTTTTAATAAATTGGTTAGAATTGTGACACACCCCGTGCTTAGTGGACAGTTGTGGAAGATGCTGGTCGTGGGCTAACCTCCCTTTTAGGTGTTTTTCACTGGAGGATTAAATAACTGCAGCTGCTCTTACCTCCAAAGGCCTGAGCACTGCAGCTGACTGGAGACTGCAGCGCCTGTGTTATTAAATACACACTCGCTCCACTGAGGGCTATTACCTCCGCAGTAATAACAAACCCCCTCCGTTTAGACAGCTAATGCGCTCACTGTTTGCTTAACATTGTCTCTCAGCGGTGAGCGGCCCCGCTTGCCGGTACCTGGCTGTGATGTTTAGTGAAAGGCGGGTCCGCGCGTCTCTCCCCAGCGCTTAGGGCGGGGTGGGACTGCGTGTAAACAGCACTGTGGTATTACTGAGAAACCAGAGGCAAACAATGTGTCTGCCGTTCTGCACCGAAAAGGGTGGTGGGGCGAAGGGGGGAGGGGTGTCCACACCGTTGCTTTGGCATGCAAATTGAGCTCTGCTAATTGCTGTTTTTTGCCCTCTAGAGCTAAACTTGTTAAACTGCGACTTCAGACAGTGACCAGTAAATTGCTGTTATGCTGATTTCTTAAAAACATTTAAATTATTGTTATTATGGAGATTTCCAAAGATGTGTAGTGCAGACTATAACTTGCAGTTGGGAAAGAGGTCAGGGAAATAACAAAACCTTTATTGTACTTTGCCATTTTCATACTTACAATCGTTGCTCCAGCAATATTCTATCTGTCAGCTCACAATGAATGTCCTCACACTGTGATAGACCTTTGCAGTTGAGTGTGGACTCGTTCTCCCCGCACTGTGGGCATACAACACAATACATTAAGCATAATCTAACATGCACCCTGATAATATTGACAAGCAATCAATGCACACCTACCTTCAGCTGTAACCTTTTTTTTTTTTTTTCTTAGAATACAGAGTATTGCTCTTTTTCCTTCCCGGCCTCTTTGTGGATGTAGAATTAATTATACGGCTGACTCCTGATAATTGCATATTGTTGGGCCTGTTGTGACGCCGCCGGTGTATGCACACAAGAGTAAAGCCAGTGAGATTAAAACAGGACCAGCTGCATACTCTCATAAAACAGAGCATGCAATTACCGCATATGCAGTTACAGGGAGTTGGCTACATCACCCTGACACAATGCTTTTTATCAGGGCCACATCAAATGTTATTTCAGGTACTTGCAACAGCCAACCCTCTTTGGTCTGTGCACTCTCAGCAGGTTCTGTTAAATGCCTAAAATAAGTCAGACTAAACATGCTGTTTTTCCACAACTCTTCATTAAGTAACGTTTTTAATGTGCGCTGCAGACTGAGCTTGCGGAAAATCCAAAGTGTCCGTCGATGCATATTTTTGTATGTGCCGGGTGCCACTAGCATGGCTTCTTCTTGCATCTGAACATTCTGAAGAACATCCATGTTCTGGAATAGTTCTGGACAGTTCTAGAATTCCTACCACCTCAGTAGGCATCAGTAAAGCTTTCAGGAGAAGTCCAGCCAGAGTGGTAACCACAATGTCTGCATTAATGCTAATCCCTCTGTATACTTTCAAGCATACCATAAAATACAATGTGAGACACATCTTTAAAAGGACTGACAGGACTTGGGATTTAGGTTTGAAAAACTTGATATTTTCCAAGCGATATAATCATGGTGTCAAGATATCCATACATTTTATTGCCCCTGTGATCAGTAGTCTGGTCATGTTGTATCTTTAAAATTTATGAAGGAACATGCCTTTTGCAGTTTAAATTTTTATATATATTCTTTATAGTTGTTCCCATGCGCGTGGTAAGAAGAACTAAGACGCACACACACACACACACACACACACGCATAACCTTTGTGTCTTTTCCACGTCTCTTGTTCACATTCATAGAATGAAGGTTATTTGTCGACTTCCTCATAAAATACACAGAGATTGTGAAAAACAAATGTATTCCCTCATATAGTCACTATTTATGAATAGAAGTGGGGGAAGAGGGCTGGGAAGAAGCACCAGACGTGTATACATGTCATTCTTTCCCCTGATGGACATCTATTAAAATGAAACCTGAGGTAAATATTTTGTCCACCAGGATGGTATTTTTTCCCCCCTTTTTTAAACATAAGACACCACACAAACAGAGTGATCGTTTACCTCCGTCAAGGATAAACAATTACCCTTGCGTATTGTTAACATTTAGATATCAATCTCTGCAAAACAACAATAATGAAGTTTGGGATTGTTTACGAAATGGAGATGCAATGAAGTGCTTCCAGCTGAAGAGTCCTCCTCAAGTGAATTTTACATCGGTTGAAAGAGGGAAGTTCGGCGCATTCGGACATGTTGGGGCAAATCAAAGCATTTAAAGCAAAAGTCTCGGCAAAGGAGTTTGAAGGGGAGCTGAAGACCAAAGACGATGAACAAGATGAGAAGGGGGTGGGGGGGGTGCTTTTTCTTTGTTTCGAAAAGTACTTTTTTATGCTCACAGTGCAAGTCAAGGAACAAATGAGGTGTCACTCAAGGGCCCACCTGAACCCGCCTCTGTCATTGTGTCTCATTCGCTGAGCAAAGAGGCCACTCCACACTGGAGAGACACAAAAAAGGCCAGGTCCCTGGCGGTCATGTTGAGACTCCCGATATTCAGTGTCACCCTCAGAGCCCCCTGGGGATTGTAGCTTTGTAATGCACCCTTCCTTCAGAGTTTGTTAAGAGCTAAGTCCCATGTCATGTGTGGAGCTGTTGGACCTCGTGAGTGGGGTAGTTCCTCCTCAACGAGCACAGGGCGTGGGGCAGAACAAGTGTACCTCCAGGCTCCTTGACATCAGATGCAACAGAAGGCGCACCCCCCGCCCCCCCAATTCCTTTAACACACACTCATTAACACACACTCACCCTCTCTTCTCTCACACACACACACACACACTCACACAGTCACACTCTATTCTCTCACACACACACACACACACACACACACACACACACACACACACACACACACACACACTCACACAGTCACACTCTATTCTCTCACACACACTCACACTGTCTTCCATCTCACACACACGGACACACAGACGCACACATACCGATTCACACACAGACGCACACACACATGCACACACACGCAGACACATACACACACACACATACTGATTCACACACAGACGCACACACATGCACACACACGCAGACACATACACACGCACACATACTCATTCACACACACACGCAGAGAGCACAAGAGCCTTTTATGATGGGAAAAGGCCATCGAGGGCACCCAACCTGCCAGTTTTCTTTATGCTTTCCTGGCAGCCAAGGTGAAGGCCGGGCGGATCATTAGCCTCCGCGACGTGACCCGGCAATTAAATTCTGAGCGCCAGCGATTATGCAGAGCGACGTCCATAAAGGGGAGATTAAGCACGTCGCAGGGTGCCAAGTATGGAGGAATGTGGGTGAGAGGAATACCTTTAATGAAGGTGGAAAACGGGAGGGGACTAGGACTAAAAAAAAAAAAAGTCAACCACTAAAAGTAATAAAAAAAAAAAAAACGGTAATAGTAACGACAAAAAAAATGTAACCTTTGCGTGCACAGTAAAGACCAATAATGGATTTTATTAAAGAGCCTGGATCCCTGCCAGGTCTGAATGGTACAGTGTAGCCCGAGGATGTCTCTGAAGACATAATGCCTCTGCTTCATAAGAATGGCTCCGGATTAAACTGCCTGAAAGGAGAGAACTCCAGCGGTTATTCTGACAGTAGACTACCTGCATAATGTCTCAAAGGAGACGAGCATTGAAACACCCTATGGTGTATATCCCAAAGTGACAGACAGGCTGTTTATACCGCTGACGTATAGCCCTGAGCCACCCATGGACTGTCATCCACAGATCACGTCTAGGTATTAACTGAAATGACATCATCGTAAAATGATTGGCTGAAGTGTCAAGCATGTTCTGTTCCTTCTTCTTTGTCAAACGACAATTATTTCTACTGGAGGTGTTCGTGTTTGGAATTGTCAGCCGCGATGCATTCCATTATGGGTTCATGACACAATGCAAATTGATTCATGCTTGATATCATTGGCAGTGATGTGTTGGTGTTTGATATCCTCCATAGAGATGTGCTCACAGTTGAAGCACACTGAGCATACTGAAACTATAATGCCACCATGATACTGTATCTCTTGTGAGGTAAACCCGATGATGTCATAAAACCAAAATGTATACATCTGCCTTTAGTTTATGAAATGCAAAGCTGAGAATAGTCTGAGGGCATATGAAATGCGCCTTCACATTTCAACATCTTGAATCACCTTTACGCTCAGCAGCCGAGCTCTTCAAACACTCCAAGGGGAGTGAATGCAAGGTTGCTGAAATGAAAGAGCCGGGATTATAAGAGCTAAAGCTGAAAGGGAACTGTTTAAAAGATAGCAGAATGGCATCAGAATTTTCAGCTTTGAATCATTCTGCCAAGGACCTCATCACATCCTGCAGAGGTTGGTTGTGCATGGCCTAACAGCACTGTGCAGGAAATGAGCAGGTGGGCTTTGTTCTGAGAGGTATCTCTAACTTTGCATTACATTATTACAACTTAGCAGATGTTCTTATACAGAGCGACAGTTTTATCCATTTATACAGCTAGATGGTCACTGAGGCAACTGTGGATTAAGTACCTTGTCCAAGGGTACAACAGCAGTGCCCCAGCAGGGAATCAAACCAGCAACCTTTTGGTTACAAACCCTGTTCCTTGCCACAACACCACATTGTTGCCAACTAACTTTGGTTATTAGTGGGTTTATTCCTTCTGCTGACCAACACCCACGTCCTAGAGCCCCCCAGCATTGCCAAAGGGGCTCTCTCTGTGAAAAGAATGAACCTCTGAAATCTCTGTGACTCATCAGCTGGTGAGCATTAGCCTGCCCCACCCCAGGGGGGGGGGGGACCTGGAGCTGGTTTGAGATAAGCACATATCCACCCGGTCAATTTACCACTTAGTCTGGAGCTTGGCCGTTCCGTATAAACACGACTCGGGGTCACTCAACCTTGGCCTCTCTGGGGGCTGAGAGCCTGTTTGCAAACCTTGGAGAGCAGGCATAAACAGCCTTCTCCAGTTTATTGGGTGCTTTTTGGTGTGGATGCTGTACCGCTGTCCAGCTTTTTTTTCCTTTCAGAATGGGAGCTGGTTGTGTGATGTGTTTTACAGGAGTAACAGAGAGGGTCTGCCCCGGTGCATTCTGGGAGGGCGGCCCTCACCTCTGGGATTCTCAGAGATACAACAGCATGACTCTGCTAATCCTACACAACGGTTTGGATCTAAGCGTGTTCATCACGATATGTACATCCCTCTTACCATTGCGGCATGTGAGCCCTTCAAAGGCATTGTTTGCTTTTGGCTGGAGCAGGAGGGAGGAATCTGGGAAATTTAGAAAAGCTAAATGCAATCTGAACACATCAGAAGAGGCCACATCAGAATAATGCTGCTTAATTGGAATTAGATTGATCATAATTCTTCATTAAAAAGATCCACTTTCTGTCCTCCCTCGAACAATAAAAAAAAGAAAAACATCTGTCTTTGGAGGGGAGTGCCATAGTTAATCTGAACCGGCCTCCTCTGCCAGTAATTTTCTCCTCCTCTGACATGATACAGCTCTTAAAAGGGAAGTTCACTTCCAAACAAAAATACATTTTTTTTTAAACGTGAGACTGGCTCAGGGTCACCGGGCGAGGGTCGAGCAAATAAATATGAGGCCCTGCCCTCGTGGGGCTCCGAAAGCTTCGGACAGGGATGGAGGGGTTCCCCTCGCTGGAAACCAAACACCGGTTTAATTAGAGCTGGACGGGGCACAGAGGAGTTACAGTAATCTAAGATTACCACTGTACTCCCTCTTGTTTGAGCACCAGGAAATAACAGATAGAGAGAGACAGAGAGAGAGAAAGAGAGGGAGAGAGAGAGGCCGGCTCTCTCCCCTGACCGAGACGAGGGCCCTGTGGTCGATCATCCGGGGGAAAAACTGTTTACTGCCGAGGTCAGAGTTCCAGCTGTATGTTTATGGACTCGCCCGGGAAAGGAGCGGGGCGCTTAAATGGTACCCGCCGCAGCGGCCAAATTCAAGCTTATTGTCCATGTCCTCCATTCTTCCTGTGCCACGACATCCCATGCTAACTGCATAAACAGTTTTTCCTTTTTCCTCACCGAGCAAAACAGAAGTGAATGTTTTGATTTGGCAACCATTATTACTACCAGGAGGTTATGAGGCATTTATTTAATATTTATATACACATACACATTGCCTTGCAAAAGTATTCAGACCCTTGACCAGTTCTCACATTTTACTCAATTACAGATGATATGTTATTATTTTATTTAGAAAACAGTGAAACTGAAATGAACTCAAAACTATTTTAATGTGACATTAGTTTTATGTTATATTTTGGAAATATATTATGTTTGCATAAGTATTCAACCCGTGTGCTCTGGTGGTCCAAGCTGACACAGATGAAAAATTGCTCTATCGAGGAAACAATTGCCTTACCATCGGCCTCTACCTATGAACCATTAAAGTAACTGTCATGTTACTGTTATTAAAGTAACTGTCATATTTTGTCATCATTCTGACCCCCCTCTGCCACAAACCATTTTGAAAGCAAACCACTTAACAAATAACTCCAAACGACAACAAAGGACTCGCAGGCAGAAGTAGTCAAAACTTGTAAAAGATACCTGTCTGTTTATTGTTTGAGTGTCTGAACGCTTTAAACATGTTCCCGAAGGGCTTTCCACTCTCACCCCAGTCTCTGAGTAACCGTCACTGCCTCCCACTACCTTTCAATGTCCTTCAGAGATTCTCCTCCCTGCTGTACAGCAGAAAGCTTGTACAGCTGCCAGGTGGGGGGGAGTGGGTAGTATTAGGGGTGAAGTATTATGAGCAAAGGGACCATTAAGCAAGGGTGGGCGGAGCGCCGCGTTTGAGCGGGGAGGAGGATGTTTGGGGCACGGGACGAGAGGGTAATGCAGCCCAGAGTCCACGGCCCGAAACACTCGCAGAAAGACAGGAAGTGCAGGGGCGACTGTTAGCCCCGTTCAGAACCCAGCATGCTGCTACAAGAGTATGAGGCCTGGGTGTCTGCCCCACATACCCCACATACCCTCACCCCACACCCCTAACACCCCACCTCACATGCCCCACACACCCACACACATATTCCACGCACCCAGTCATTGTATTTGGATTAAATTCAAAATTCCTGACAAAAAGGACAAGGTCGTGTTTTTTACGTGTTCTCCAAGTAAAACCCACAATCAATATTTCTCAACAGAATAGAAAGTGAAAGATTTTATACCCAAATTGTGTAATTGCATGGTATCATATGGGTTTGACTTATCAGACTGTTTCATCTTAAACAATCATATTTCCTGTTATTGCCACTATAGGTGCATGTCTCTCTTGTTCTGAAGAATGTAGTTGTTGTGACTGGAGAGATAAAAGCATCTCCTTACATTGCACCTGTTCTCTTTATTTTGACACCAAAGACATCTGACAGGAGCAATGCTGTGTAAAATGTTTTTCCATCATTGGTTATGTCATTTGAACTGATGTCATGAATTGATCTTGACCATAAGACCATTTTTTATGGTCCAATCACAACAATACAGCTTAGATGCCACTCTTATATTGTTGGCTAAGGCTGCTGCATGTATGCCTATTACATTGGTTATGCAATATTTTTACAACCGCTGCATGTTGAAAGCAATGCACGCTACTGTTAAAAGACGTAGACGAGGGTTTTCCGGCAATTTCCAGAATATGACATTATTTTTTATTCAGTTGACTCGGGAGTTTGATTTATAAACTCTTATTTTCCTCCGCAGGCGTGGAAACGTTTTAGCTTTCCAAACATCATGGCAGGGTTACGGAGGCACAAACATAAGAGAGCTGAAACAGAGCTTATCAGGGAGAGACAGCACGCCGCTGTTTCACAATAAACAGCGCAGACACGGAGCAGGCTGGGGCGTCTCTTCCCATTGCGAGTGATTGACACATGTGTTTATATCGTTATTAATATGTCCATAAACACTTGTGGCGGGATTACTTGCAGACTAGCGCTGTGCTGTAGATCACTGAGTGTGCTGGAAAATGTGTTTAAAAGGTTCTGGTTTTAATATTGTTTTTTTTTTTTTCTCTCAAACAGCCGGAGAGAATTTTGCTCCTGTATAGGGCCTGTTATTAAAAGTGTGGAGCAGTTCACTGCTTCTCCCTCTGTGCTTAGAACCAATCTGGCGCTGTAACCGGGGGTTGGGGCTGGGGGGGGGGGGTTATTAGCCTGTTACAAATAAGCAGCCCTTAACAGCAGCCTGTGTTTCTCTAAGGCAAGCTGCTGTGCTGGCTATTCTTCACACACTGAATGACAATGCATATTTAATTTTTTTTGTTGTAAAAGCTGGCAAAGGTCAAAGGTCATCCAGCATCATGATATCATTTGCTTAGCAGGCACTCATTGTCCAGAGGTACTTACATGTCATCTTGTATCTCGATATACATATCACAATTAATGTGGCAGGTCAGGTCAAGGACCTTTCTCAGTAGTGTGCCATCAGTACTCCATATGGGAATGGAACCCGTAAAGTTTGGGTTTGGAACCCTGCTCCTTGCCATGCCATTGCATAAGCCTGCACAGTGCAGATGGTGAATGTGTGCGTGCGAATGTGCCTATACCGTTTTCCTAAGTCTCAATGAGGACTGAGTGTCAGTGCTGAGCTGCGCAGGGGTTCTGCCCTGCAGCCGGCAAGCTGTCCCACTGCCATCCATCTCTCTCTCATTCACACACACACACACACACACACACACACACACACACACCATCTCAGCTTCCACTCGCTGGCAGGAACCAAACACAGGTCACCACGGCGACCGGGCGGCAACAGCATACTTTCCACAGTGGTAGAAATCCCGTGGTTTCCCCTCAACGAATCATAGTGTGCAGGTGTGTGTGTGTGTGTGTGTGAGCATGTGTGTCTGTGTATGAACGCATGTGTGTTTCATTATGTGGGGGTGTGTGTGTGTGTGTGTTTCTGTGTGTGCGCATATCCATAGTGGGAACCACTTAGCAGGACCTCTTTGGTTTTCACAAACGGAACAGACAGGTATCCGGGAATAATATCTTATCTTTCCTCTGTGCCTTTCCTCCGGCGTAACTCCATTGTGATGTCATCTCCACTCCAAAAATAACACCCTCAACAAAAAAACAAAACAAACCCCTTTCTGTATGGCACACATGAAGCTTCTCGCCTGTGACCCCCGTCCCGGAGGGGCCCCCACCTCATGGGGGTGTTTTCCAACCGGCACGGCCTTGACAGACCCAGCTCAATGCCCGGTGCCTCCCATGCGGTCTTCATTAATGGGATTACATCCGATAACCCGCTCAGGGGGGGTGGGGGGATGCAGGGGCCAGAGAGAGCGGCCATCTGGACTCGGCGCTGGTGGAGCCGGGCCTGGACAGGGAGAGAGAGAGAGAGAGAGCTGGGCCTTATAAACTGCAAACTGCAAACAGATGCCCCCTGACGAGCGGAGCCCGGGCGATGACAGGCTGGCCGCCGCTACAACGGGAACGGCCGAGAGCGGGGAAAGGTTACTGTCGTCCTGCGTCGGGGTTTACAGCGCACACAGCCTTACCTGAATGCTGACGAGGTTTTTTTTAACACCTTTTCATTATGTTTTATTTGTTGGGAGGAGGTGAAACGCCGGGGGCAGTCGCTGCTGCCGGCAGTGTAGTGTAGTGGTTAAGGAGCCAACCTTGTATCTAAAAGGTTGTGGATTCGATTCCCTGCTGAAACACTGCTGCTGTACCCTTGGGTAAAGTACCTTACCCAGAATTGCTTAAGTCAATATCCAGCTGTATAAATGGATAAGATTGTAAAAACCTGTAATTGATGTAAGTCGCTCTGGTTAAGAGCATCTGCTAACTGCCAATAATGTAATGTAAAAGAACAAAGCTGGAGACTTAAGGCCAAAAGCTGTAAATGTACTCTATAGCTCTGTACTCTATGCAGAATGCCTCTGTCCCATCACGTGGTCATGCCAAAGAACTTTACCTGCACTCGGCCGCAAAACATGATTCATCACGTGACTAGAGGGTAGCCAGTGAAGTGGAGACCCTCTCGGTACATGGGTTGTCATGGTGATGTGTCGAGGTTTCAGATTCTGAAGCTGCATGCGTTACTGTGTTATACACGCTTTGCCATTATTACATCATGTCAAATAGGGTTTTTGGCAAACAGCACGGGTTCAGCTTGGTAGGTCAGAGGAGTGGAGGTAAGGATCCGGCGAGCACAGACCTCGTGATGTTCTGGTGTTGTACATGGCATCTAGTCCAGTCCACCCAGCTGACTGGATCAACCCTTGGAAGACTCTGTGGTCTCACTACAGC
This sequence comes from Megalops cyprinoides, assembly GCF_013368585.1. Classification (NCBI taxonomy): domain Eukaryota; kingdom Metazoa; phylum Chordata; class Actinopteri; order Elopiformes; family Megalopidae; genus Megalops; species Megalops cyprinoides. Next base: position 60,800,151 of record NC_050584.1, on the reverse strand, counting down.
CATAGCTCAAACGAATCAAAGTTCAGCTGAGGAGCATAAAAACAATGTTCAGCTGAACTTTTCAGGCCACAGTAATGTACCAAGATTCTTCTGAATGAATCATTAATAAATTAGATTTTTTTTGCAGGGCTGCACAGCTTCCCAGGAGCTAAATTAAGAGCGGCAGAATTATGCAGAACCCAACAGCGTCTCGGTTTTAAGCCAACGAAACCATATTCTCACTTATCCAGCTGTCAGGGTTTATTTTCTTTGCAGCGTGCTTGGTATTCCTGTTGAGCTGTGCAGTGCGAGAGAAACTCAAACGGGGACACACTCTTGCCTCAGTGCTTTTGCTTTTTTTTAACGCCTCCCAAAACACACATCCGAGCGACAGAAAACTTGGGTCCCTGTTCGCGAACGGCCTGCCTCCGAGAGATCGCACACACACGCACGCGCACACACTCACGCACGTGTCTGCAGTTGAACACATGCTCCGCACCCAGTAGCGCAGCTGCAAAGGAGTCTGGGAAGGAAAACGCTGCGCCCTGGTGACCGTGAGAACCGCGAGAACGCAAAATGGCAGCACAGTCTACCACTCAAATTTATTCACAGGGTCCCATTGGAAGCTCTTTAGCAAACTGCCGGGTAGACTGTATGTTAACCTCATGCCCCCCACCTGAAGATACACTCAAACATCTGCCGTCATCGCACAAGCTACATTTAGACTTTGCTAGTAGTTTTTTTTTCCTTTTTTTTGTCATCATCCTGTGTGTCATAGCTCACCCTTACTCATACGGCACACTTAAAGGCAGGGGGTGGGGGGAGGTGGGTGGGGTTGGGGTGGTGGTGGTGGTGGGGGGGGCATTTCCCCTTCCTCCTCTCTCCACAGTAGCTGCCGTTCAGAGCGGACAGATCGGGCATGGCAGACATTACACCACAAATCAACTAACACCTGTTTTTCATAAAGAGCGCACAGCACCCCCCACCCCCCCCATCAGAGCAGAGGGGGGGCCAAGGGCCCTCGAAAGGAAGACATGTTCCTGTTCACATATATCTGTGCGGCAGGTTTCTGCCACACAAAAGCTCCCCAAAAATGCAAACCAAAAAAGAAAAAAAAACATAACATCACCTTTTCACATGCCACATTTTCTCCTCTCAAAGACTCTGCAGGAAAAACAACTGGAAAGAAATTAAAAAAAAAAAAAAGAAAGAAAAAACGCTGGTGAGCACAGGTAGTTCTGACAGAGACATAAGGACTCTCCTGGTAGGAGGTAGGCCTCATTATGTTATTTAGTTTCTGCCTGGGGGAAGGCCCTGGTCTTGAAATTGCATCCCGTGCTTCCTTTCTTGTTGTGCCTTCTTCTCCATCCTGTGTGTGTGTATTTCATTTTTTTTTTTTTTTTTCGGTTTTATTGCATGAGATTATGCGTCATTGTGGTTGCCTACCTTTTCATTTCCACACAGTAACCCTAAATTACACCCATCAAAGGGAAACAGGTCGGGGGAAAAAATTTCAAACACATTTTCACGAGACTTCCTGCACTGATAGAGGAGGAATGTCTAGAAAACCCAAGGGGACATTCAAAACCCATAGATAAAAAAAAGGTAACATTTCCAGACAGGAGAAATGTCTGCTAATTCTTCAAAGAATGTGATAAAAGACTTCCAACACTCCCCTGATATCCCAATATATGTTTGTTATTTTTGTTCAAGCAGACCATGTTTTTTTATGACTGAGTGATACAGAAAAAATGCATAAATATACCATGGACTAGAGGCAAATTACTAAATCAGCTGCAGCTCAAAGCCAACAGATAACAGCTGATTTTGGCCTCTCTGGAATTAATAAAGACGCCAAGCTAGATGCACAGAACATGTAACATGGCAGTCAGATGAGTAATAGTTTTCTCCTTTAGTATAACACCAGCCAAGAGTATAACTCGACCTAGCTGACTGAGTTTGCTTAGCAAATGCGCACTGCCAAACATGCAACAACATGGTGGGCTCTAATTACAGTATACTTATTTTACAATACATCCACCATGGAAACGCTGAAATGGTGAAACTTTAGTTACTTTTTGAAATGGGCTGAAATGGGCAAATGGTTAGGATACGATTGGACCACACATCGAGAGAGCATTTGTACAAAAACTGAACCATATTGTTGTTCAAAGTTGTCTTTTAAACTCATTTTAAATGCTCCCTGCCCCCCCCCTTGCCACAACACACCACCATCACCAACAACAGCCCCCTCCAGCCAGCCCTCCCAGCCCCACAACAGACTGCAAACTGCAGACTGTGGACTTCAGAAACAAAAATCCAATTACATTATGGCTTGCGAGATACTTTTTGGCAATCTGGGTTTTACACATAAATTGTGAACACAAATATTTAAGAACTGAACCCGCTCGTTTCAGCGCTAACCCTCAACAGCCTTTTCACGAGCTGAGGTCCGTAATGATCTCTCACGTATACAACGCGTCTGCAGTAAAACAAAAAAAAGAGCAGTGCATCAAGTTCAGCACTTACGATCCGAGCGGCTTAATGGAAAAATGGCAACCCTGTGTTCGGAAAAGGCCGTTTAGGGGCAATGTCAGCCACATAGGGGTTGGAAAAAACACACAGTTTCAGACAGTGAGATTACGCTGGGTCCAGAAAAAAAAGCGCCTTATGTTTCTTTCATTCGCCTAATTGCGTGTAATAGCGACGGGCCGTAATTGGATAAAATCATTATTTTTCATTTTGAAAATGACATGCCTTTAGAAGGCAGGAGTCTGCAGCTGACTCTCTCTGTGCGAATAAGCCGGTGGAATTTGTTGTAATTGGGGATGCGCGGTGGAAAAGAAAAACTTCAATTACCGCGCCGATGCCAATTTGAAACCTTGCGTCACCCTTTCTTTTTTTAACACGAGGGTGGATACCAACGCCCCGGCGGAATTTACGGCTACGCAAGTACATAAAAAAAGACTAATTTACAGCTACGTTTAAAAAAGGACACATTCTGCTCCGAAGACTGAGAGCTAGGACTTGTGTTTGTGGCGGTCCTGGCCTTGCTTGTCACACTTTCTTCTCTTTTATCATCTTTCTTTGTCAATTGTCAACTTTGTCAAATTGTGCAAGGGTTCCCTGACTCATTAGGCTGAAGAATCTTTTTTAGTGACTGTGCTTAATGATTTTAATTTTACCCCTAATAATAGCTGCTGTCTGCCTCTGTTTAACAAGCAATTAATCAGCTGAAATCTTGTCACGCTTACATGTAACATATAATATAATGTAACGAAATACAAAGAATCTTACTTTATTGTCATTTAGCAGATGCTCTTTTCCTGAGTGACTTACCTTGATTACAATTTTATCCATTTATACAGCTGGGTATTTACTGAGGCAATACTGGGTTAAGTACTTTTCCCAACGGCACAACAGCAGTTCCCCAGCAAGGAATCAAACTGGCAACCTTTCAGTTACAAGCCCTGCTCCTCACCACTACTCCAGGCTGCTGTCGCATACCATGCAATAAATAGCAATGCTTTAATTTTCTTATAATTTGGACATCACAATATTAAATATGTGCTACTCTTACTGTTTGGTGGCACTGTTGTTGAATGGCAGGACAGACGACTTCCAGACAAAAAGTTTAAATGTAAGCATGACAAGATGGCCGATCCACTGTCAGAGCTGTGACCACTGCGGCGGTAAATTTGGCTCAGTGCATGTGTGTGCTGTAATGGTAAGGAGCAGGGCTTGTCACTCAAAGCCTCCTGGCTCAGTTCCCAGGTGAGGCACTGCTGTTGTGCCCTTGAGCGAAGCACTTAAGCTGAATTGCTTCAGTATATATCCAGCTTTATAACTTTTTTTTTACTGCTTTAAAGTAACTCTTAAAACTATTCGCTCTGCCCCCTTGATTCACAGGAGAGGGAACTTCAGCAGGCCCCATTTCAGGGCTATACTACATTAGCTTAGCAGACGATCTCACGCGGAGCAGCTTACGCAGTTTGACATTGCATAGTTTACGTTTCCATACATGTATACAGCCGGGTGTTTAAAGGCAATTCAGGTGAAGCGCTTCACCTAAGGGTACAGCAGCGGTACACAACTGGGGCTCCAGGCAGCGACCTTTGAGTTATGAGCCCTGCTGCTTACCGCTGCGTCTCAGAACCGGCCTTACCGATGTACCTCAGGAACACTCCATCGTGGGCGGGTGGTGAATTACACCCCTGTCCCACAACGCGCAGAGGCCGGGAGGGAGAAGGCAGCACCAGCCGAGAGCCAGTTGCACCCCGTGACACTGCGGTCGGGACCCCCGTTTGGGGGCCTGACCGTGACCCCTCTCCCTGCTGGGAGCAGTCCGCCACTGTAACTCATGTTGGTAAACAGGACCGTAGAAGTGATTCGGGGTCATCTGAGGAACAATGACCTGGGAGTGCAGAACAGTTGCTTGTGTAAAGGTGGCAGTGTAGCATAGTGGTAAGGAGCAGGGCTTTGTAACTGAAAGGTTGCTGGTTCGACTCCCCGCTGGGACACTGCTGCAGTCCCCTTGGGAAAGGTACTTAACCCACAATTACTGCAGTAAATATCCAGCTGTATAAATGTATGTAAGTTGCTCTGGATAAGTTGACCAGAATTTCCCAAGCTCTCCAAGCTGAGGCCCCACCTGATACGTGATGACTTTTCCTGTGACTCACCCAACATGAAAATGTAATGCAAACTGCAATCCAATGCGATATAAAATTATATTTTTGAAAATATGTTGATGTAACTACTTCATTGGATTAGAATGGATATCTGTGGAGAGGAGGTTATGTTTACGTTTACATTTATTCATTTGGCAGACGCTTTTGTCTAAAGTGACTTACAAGTGTGGTACAATACAACACAAGCAAAAAATCATATGGAGTCAACAATATTAGAAGTACTGCATGACCAGGTTTCAATGGTTGGCCAGGCAAGGTACAAACTAGCAGGTAAAGCTAACAAGTGCTGGAGGTGTGATGTGAACTTTTCCATGTGATCTCGGGATTCACTTGCATGGCTTCCCTCTCTTGACCCACTGGTGGGTCCTAACCTGCAGTTGGGGAACTATTGCTCTGAAGCACATGCTGTATTTCAGGTTCCAGCTGCTTTACTCATGTAAGTATCCGTCTGATCCAGATGAGCAACGACTAGTTTTATTTGTCAAAGAGACTACAATCAAGAGTAAACAGGGCAATCCACTTTAACACTTTTTCCTGTGAAATGATCAAAGCACAGGAAATAAATAGCGTCACTGTCAAATTTATAACGCTGGGAATTATTTCTAAAATCGAAAGACATTTAAAGGAAAAACTTCAAAGCTGTCCAAAAAAAAAGGCCAAATAAATAAATAAACGCCAGTTTCAGATGACCCATTGCCAAACGTCGCACGTCTTTAAAATACCCGTCCGCTGAGGAAAAACAATGACATAGTTATTTAGAAGCATGGCATGCAGAACCACGAGTGAATGACTGAACCTTACTGTGACTGGACGGGAGCCTGATGGTCAGCCACCCTCTCATTTTCTGATCCCTGTCTCCTCGTCCTCCGCCCGTCTCCATCTCTGGCCTTTGTTCAAACGCCAGTGTGTTAAAGGGAGGAGTGGGAAAGCCTGGGATTTTTTTAGGGGGTCGTTTACAGAGAGGGGGCTCTCTTTTCGGCGGCGTAAAGTCAGCTCTTACGTGTGGGCCACGCAAGAAAGCGGGCCTTGAACCATCCCAGGCGATTCTGGGTAATTGCTGTCCATTGGGTTTGAGAAGGCATTATGCTTACATTGGGAATGATTATAGGATTTAGTGGAAGGCAAGAAAAGTGGCCACAGTGAGCTTTCAGTAAGCTCCCTACTCTTTTCTGTCTGGCGCGTGTGTAGGAGTGTTTGCATATACAGGTTTGCATGTCTGTGTGTGTACGATAATGTGTGCATATGTGAGTTTACACGTGTGTGGGCATCTGTGTGTGGTTGTGTACACTTCCAATATGCATTGTGGATTTACTTTACTTTTAATGTTTTTTTTTAGCTCTGCTGTTCCAGATAAGAGTAAAGACTAAAGTTCAGGCTAAATGTCCATTTGTGCACAAAACAAATATGACTTCACGTCAACAAAGACAACCTCTCATGCAGTAGACACCACAACCAACTAGGATACACAAAATACCTTCTTGGGCTGGGTTGTTTTTGACAAACGCATTACATTATCTTTTCATGATTTTCATTTAAAAAAAAAAAAAAGATTCTTGTTTTCCCTTATGCGTCTGTGATGCAAAATATTACATTACTTTGTCACTGTTATTGTAGTTAACATTTTTGTAATCACAGATGTGCTTGTAGGATTTCAGAATGGTACAGTTTTGAATGCATTGGGACAGTGCTGTGATTACAGGGGCCGTTGGGACTGCCCGTTCAGGGCACACTTCTTAGCCCCAGTTCGTGACTCACTCCTTCTTCCCTGTGACCTTGCAGCATATGTGACCTCAGCTACAGGGGTTGAGATGTCTGACTCCCAAACATTTTCTGACAAAGTGCCCGGAAAAACCTCCCGAGACCACGAAGACTGTGTTGTTTGGGGGGTGGGGGGGGTCAAGAGCACCGGGAGGCTGGCCTCTAACAAGGCCTCCATGCTCCCGCTCGGTCAGGACGCACGAGAGAAAGGGTCGGCTGCTTCGCCAGTGATGAATGCCACGGGTTTCTGGTCAGGGAAATGCACGGCCGAGTCTGCTCCCGAGATCTGCAGTCAAAACCGTAAGGAAAACAGTACTGTAAATCTTCACATAAAACAGAACTGGGTAAACCATTAATATGAAGGCAGTCATGTGGGATAGGAGGGACCGCAGTTCACGGACGCCGGTGAAATACGGCGTTGCATCGCCTGGTGGCGTGTAAATAACTGTGTTTGTGTGAGTGGTTGTTTTTGCCTGTGCTGTGTTTACTCAAATCTTAGGCCAGGAATGAATTTAGATTATGTTCTGAGATCACCGTGAAATCGGCCGCGTCTGCGTTTGATTTCCAGACATTCTGTATTTCAGGTTTTGACTGCAAACGCTCTGTCACAGCGTGATCTCTGTTTCCACTACCACAGCTTTGCTCTTTCCCTCTCTTCCAGATTACGTTTCAGTTTGAGGGGCCATCCCCGCCTATTCACGTAAAAGAGTATGTTCCCTTTCTGTGTCAGATTCACGGTGGACAGAAAACTACACCGTGAAACAGTGTAACCTGTGACAGCCTGAGCATGCTGTACCGCTGGTTCACCTCACTTGGATATAGAACCTGGATGGGTTAGCTCACTCCTGTCATAGTACAGTTCAAGGAGCCACACCTGTCTATTCACGTAAAAGATTACATTCCTTTTCTGTGTGAGATTCATGGTGGACAGAAAAACTACACTGTAAACCAATTTAACCTGCGGGAATCTGAGCATACTGTGCTACCGGTTCACCTCAACTGGATATAGTAACTGAGCAGGTTAACTCATCTCGATAAGGGACCTGGAGAGGTGACTGCACCTGCACATAGGACCTAGAGAGGTTAACTCAACTGGGTAGGTTAGCTCACCTTGATATCGGTCCTAGTTAGGTGATCTCACTTGGATGTAGAACCTAGACACATTACCTCACCTGGATGTAGGGCTTGGAGAGTTTATCTCAGCTGAATGTAGGACCTGGGTGGGTTAGCTTACCTGGATATAGGTCTTGGATGGGTTAGCTCACTCCTGTCTTCCTGGTGCTGCCCCCGGTTTGTTTTGGATCCAGTGTGGTGGCATGAGCTTCCCATAGCAGTCAGTACTGTGGACTCACCAGACATCATCCTGTCAGACTGCATCTTGGCTCCCCTACCAAAACATAGCAACAAAATGTTTCATTGTATTGTGTATTACTGTAGGGTATTACTGGGCTTACTGAAGTAACATTATTGGCATTTAGCGGATGCTCTTAACCAGAGCGACTTACATCAGTTACAGATTTTTTTTTTTTTTTTTACGTTATCCATTTAGACAGCTGGATATTCACTGAGGCAACTGGGGGTTAAGTAAGTTGCCCAGGGGTACAGCAGCAGTGCTCCAGCAGTCCTGCTCCTTAACCACTATGCTACACTACTGCCCCACATTTATGATGTGACTTCTTTATTTAGGAAGGCACTGGTTATTATGGAACTGTGTGACGGACTGACGTTCAGATGTGTGCTGTCTTTTTCAAAGTGTACTGTTGCTCCCGTGCCATTATTTTATGAACTTTTGTCCCTTTGCTTTGTAAGTTGCTCTGGATAAGAGCATCTGCCAAGAGACTAAATGTAAATGTAGGTCACCTGTCTGGTCTAAAAACATCTGATCTACATTTTTGTGTCAGGGCTCAAAGTAAATAAACACGCAGAACTTTGCCTGGGAACAGCAAATAGGATCCTGTAAAGTGTGACTGCATGCCAAGTCATAGGATCAATAACAATGAAAACACGGAAGCAAATTTCCTCCCCTTTCCAATGAAGAAAGCTGATGAGGATGCCCATCACCTGCATGGATGCCCCTCACTGCAATACATGGAATGAGATACGCAATACAACAGAACTGAGAACAGAATAAAACAGAACTAAGAATATAATAGCATAGAACTGAGAATAGAATAGAATAGCATAGAACTGAACTCAGAACAGAATAGAATAGAACTAAGAATTGAATGGAACAGAACATAGAATAGAATTGAACTGAAGAACTGTGTATCAGTAGATCTCCACCTCTGAGACACAGGTACTCATTGCAATAGGGGTTCATTCGGCAGGTAGCCGTGGATGACCTCACGCTAGCGCCAGGTTAGCTGCAACTCAGCTGAGCGTTAGCATGGCGGCACACGTTGCAAATGAGCCATGGCGACCGAAATGCTTCATAGCTGCTGAGTCCCATCATGCCTCAGCGGCTCATGGGCAGACCTTTGCACAGCTGTTTCATGGTCATTACTCCTGAATATGGGCTCTCCTCTCATCCCTATTGTTTGTAGGAAAGATGACTCTCACATATAAAGAATTACAAACTGAGACCAACAGCCTGACTGGGCGGGCCCTGACCAAATATTTATCTGTCTGTCGAGCCGACTCCTTCTGAGCGGCCTGTAATGAGAGGACAATTTAGTGCTCATGTAGAAATGTCCAATTAACGTTTCCAAACAAGACACTGGCGCGTAACAACTGCATTTTACAAACACAGGCTCTTCATTACTTTTGAAAGGCCCATATTTTAAACACAGGCATGCTATTAAACCCCCCCCCATCCCAAGCGTTAACTTCAGGGGGGAGATCGTATAAACAGTGTTTACTTTCGGCCGAAGAGAGAATTCCCCAACGACGGGCCCTTCTTTTCCACAAACCTCAAAGTTGGTCTCAAAATGCATTTGATTCTCAGTAGGACTGTAGGAGACCAGACGCATCATTTCATAAATGTTTTTAGAGGGAGCAGTGGTGTTATTTAGGGGCCTTGTGGCCAAGCTGAATGAAACGGCAACGGCCTCAGAAAGAACTGCAGTCAAAGGGATCGTTTTTGTCATAATAGATTTATGTTTCATTTGTACAGAAACACACACACACACACACACACACACACACACACACACACACACTCTCTCTCCTCTCTCTTTCTCTCTCACACACACACATACCCCCCCCCCCCCCCACACACACACACACACACACATTTTCCACCGCAGCAAAAGTGGAAATATTTGGCCAAAATCCATATCCCTATTTGCCTGACAGTTCCATAACATTTCACCATCATGAATGAGCTGTGGGCAGAGCTCAAAACCTACCACATAAAAATAGCCACCGATTCCTGTAGTTTACAGTGTTTTCATCCAAACAATACAATGCCATCCGAATGATCTCAACAGCTCACCCACTTACAAATGCCACTACACAAAACAAGGAAGGGACTAAAAGCAAGTCATGCAATTAATTCTCTCGCAAAAAGAGATCTCTCTGTGGCATGAGAGACAGATCTCTAAATGGCTTTTAACATCCCACAAATCCTTGCACATAACTGTAATCACGTTTGTAGTGGAGTATATTCTATACAAGTGGAAAAAAAAATGGTCTCTAAGAACAAGGAGCAAAAAATTGTATTAGCCAGCCACAAACACAGAATTCCAAGTGGCATGCATTTGTTATAGCTGTATTTGGAAGGTGCTCTGGTAAAGCGTCTGCTAAATGAAAAAACATGCATGTAAATGTAAATGCATTTCATTACCAAGAATATACTGAAATACTGTTGCACCACTGACAGTCAAGTAGCTGCTCGCCACTAAGTCCCTTTTTGTTTGTGGGTAAATCAGTTAAATGAACTGGGGAAAAGGGCCACTGTACTGTGCCCTAGGATACCAAAAAATAAAAAAAGTAAAAAATAACCAAATTGCAGGAGCAAATACATGTGTTCCCCACAACAATACTTCGGCTACAGCACCCCCATTACATTACATTGTTGTCATTTAGCAGACACTCTTATCCAGAGACGACTTACAATTTCATCCATTTACACAGCTGGATGTTTACTGAGGCAACTGTAGGTTGGGGACCTTGCCCAAGGGTACAACAGCGGTGTCCCAGCAGGGAATTGAACCGGCAACCTTTTTGGTCACAAGCCCTGTGCCTTAGCGCTCCACCACACTGCTGTTCTGTCCTGTAATTACGCAAAACAGGGTGTCCGCAAGCGGAAGAGGATGCATGACAGTCACTTGTAAGTGCTAACTACGACAGGGGTAAATACCACACAACGTCCACGATAATTGTCAATGAAAAATGCTTGTTTGTGGGGCATGGCACAAGACGGTGATCGTGTAAAGGACTTCTCCATGTTACCTGGGGTGCACCAAGCTGTCACAAAATCAATGACTTGGACAAATTTTGTGATGGGTTTTATTAGGATACCCTGGACCTACATCATTTTTTCCCTGGGGCACTAGTGTGGCATAGTGGTAGGCAGCAGAGCTTGTAACTGACAGATTGCTGCTTCACTGCTGCTGCATGCTTGGGCAAGGTACTTAACTCAGAACTGCCTCAGTAAATACCCAGCTGTATAAATGGATAACATGCAAAAATTGTAACCTATGTAAGTCACTCTGGTTAAGACCGTCTTCTAAAATGACAATGATGTAATGTACTGTAATAATGCTAGACTCAAAGCCTCCACCTGCAGTAGGACACATGGTAAAATGTAAAACAACTTTTGGAAATTAAGTTCTGACCATTTCTGGTCAATAACTTTGTAATAGATTTTTGTACATTTCTTTTGCCAGGTCACTACAGATGGCTTGCTGTCGCTGTGAATTCTCTGAGCTAGGTCTATATCTAGATTTTATAGTCTAGTTTATTTAATGGGTACTCCTTGAGTCAGCATCTTACATGCTTTAGATCTTACTTGCTGAGTGTAGTCAGCCAGTTTGACATTAGTAAGGCTGTGCTTTGCTCTCTTTTGAAGATTTAAGGAGCCTTACTGCACTTATGCACTTTCAAAGGAAGCCTGTATGTACTAGCGGCTTGCTTTTTGTGTTTTTTTATGAGCATGTTATACATTCCTTTTAGATTATAATGCTTTATGGACTGACTTAGCTGGGGGGGGTGGGGTGGAGGGGGATACGAGGTGGATGACTCGTGTCCCAGTTCAAACAAATGCAAAAAAAATGAATAGCAACTCAGCTCAGTTTTAGGGTAGCTAGTCATGCATTGTGAATAGTGGAGAAAAATTTACACACAAATGAAAGCAAGAAAAAACAAACTGACCCAATATCTTTGAAGATGATGTTGGCTACAGGAAGAAAAGGTCTCATCTGGAATTTCATTATTACACTTTTTTTTTGCTCTTGGTGTAAAGCTGACGGAAATTTTTGCACTTCAGCCAAACAATGGAGACACTTTATTGAAGAGGATGCCATCCGTTTCCGCACAGAGCAGATGACGTTGGCAGGAATGGTTGAGTCAGAGGGGAAAGTAACTAATAAAATAAAGCATAGCTGATAAGGGCCTGATTGCAGGTTTGAACAGTGAGACTTACATCAGTTACAATTTTATGCATTTACTGAGGCAATTGTGGGTTAAGCACCTTGCCCAAGGGTACAACAGCAGTGCCCTAGCAGGGAATCCAACCAGCAACCTTTTGGTTACACACCCTGCTCCTTCCTACTGTGCCACACTGCCGTCTACATATCAAACAGGCCTGGTATTTAAATGCAGATAGAAGCAGCGGACAGGGTCCCCTAGGAAGGCCTGGAGGTCAGTGCTGAAACAGTCCTCCAATTCCCTGTTTTCCATCCCACCCTCTTCTCTGTCTCTCTGTGTGAGCACAGCATGCATTCCACATAGTCATACACACATATTCATATTTCAATATACACAGTCATGTATACAGTCATATGCCAACATCAGGCCTTGCAAGCATCTCCTGCTTCGCAATGCACATACTTCTGACTACAGAAAGCAGACGGTTGATGGCATTGTCTCGTTCTGGCGAGGGCCCTTTGAGTGCCGGGGCTGAGGCCGGTGGGAACTTTGAATTACCCGCGCGGGCAGACCTGGTGAGCAGATGTTTACCGTCGCGCCAAAACGCGGGAAGACAGAAAGAGAGGGAATGCCACTGTGGCGGCAGCCAATCAGAGCTTGTTGCACATTTGTGCGTCCCCCCCCCCACTGCCAGCTGCTCGTGAGGTCGCCTCCGCTCCGAGTTCAAAGGGTTTAAGGATCGTTTCCCTCCACCACATGACCTCATTGTAGTAAACATGCAGTTTGTGGGACACTCCTACAGCCAGAGCCGGAAGAAGGAGACATTTCGAGAGAAGGGGTGACAGCAGCCGTCTTTCTCAAATTAAGTTAGGTCAGCTTGCTTTACTTTCCTGGCGTGAGGATATTCTTTGTACAGCCTCACACGGCAAGACATATAAAAATAAAACTGTGGGAGTCTGTACACACACAAACACACACGCACGCACGCACGCACACACACACGTGCAACCCAACAGTTCAGTGACTAGAACAACATTAGCACAAAAAAAATCATATACAAAGTCAAGAACAACTTCCAATGATTTCCATAATCAGAATGTTTATGGCAACTGAGATGAAGTCTGAGATCTAAAGTAAATGCTAACCATTGCTAATTTATTCTCCGGCATGAAAGACTGGAATCATTCCTGATTTTCGATAGTATTTTAGCAGTTTGATACTGACACAGACAATGATTTGGTTGAAGTGCTGAGGTAGAAGCAGCTTGTGATGGGTGAAAACTAATAACGAAGTTAAATAAAAGCTACTTCCACCACCCTCTTGTTATAAAAGTAAAGATCAAGAACAAGTACTAGTGACTTATGTTACTGATGTGATTTTATTTGATTGGTCACAGTACTCGGCACGAACAGATTCCTGAGTTCACACAAGTTACTGCAGAGGGACAGCAAACAGCCCAGTCCCTGCTGTTTCCTTAATAGTCCAATGAGTCATTCCTTCATCCTGAGTAACCTTGTTATGGGCAATTTGAATGTGTAAGTACTGAATTGTAATAAATGCTTCATAACACAGAAAGGAAAACACAGAACGTCTAACAAACCCCTCACACCAGGCTCCACCGATCCAAAGGCACAACATTTGACTTTTTTTTTTTCACATTTTGCAAACAAACAAAATAAAGCAGTTGAGACATTTTGGTGCTTTAATAGGCTCATATTTTGTGTTGCAATATCCCCCCTTCAGTGTTTTTTTGTTTTCTCTACTTTTGCCAACACGGACAATTATGTCAACATTTTCAAAGAGACCAAATAAGCTCAATGAACTGGCAGACCAAATAAAAACACTAATGCAGGCAGACTTGGAAATGAAAATAAAACTTTTTTTTTTTTTTAAATAGGCAACATTATTTGATAATTTACTTCATATTTTCAGACTTCAAACAAGCAAACAAACAAGACAAAAAGCAATTAATTAAAAAACAATAAATGTCATGGCAACGAGAGGGCCGAAACGGGCGGCCTGTGCAGCGATGAAACGTGTTTCAACGCGTTTACCGCTTGAGTGGACTCCTGTGCGCCGCTGACCTCTGCGTTACCTCTGAGCATCACTGGGATGAGAATATGATTCCCCCCCGCATAATGAGATCATTATCAGCACTTAATTGGAAACAATGCATCTTTAAAACATTTCCTCGTATCGCATTGTGTCCGAACAATTGTGTCCCTTGTAGAGCGCTTCGAATGAAGGCCCGAGCCAAAGGAAGGAAGGGCCGCTATTGTCCCCCTCCTGAGAAACCTCCGCGGCTCTGCCTTTCAATGAATTCATTGTTTTCCGTGCTGTTTTCCAGCTGAAATGTAGGTTCCCGTTGCCAAGTTAAGCTGCGTGCTGGAGATTGAGATCTCGCGTTTGATAACTGTATCGGTGTGCAAAATATGGGGTGGGGGGGTGGTGGGGCAGGCAAAAAAGGCCCTACAATTTTGCAAATAGTAATACTTAAAGAAAACACAGAATGCATATTAATGATAACCTTTATGAAACCTGGAAAAATAACTACATTAAAAACTACATTTAAAAAAAAGGAGCTGCGAGCTGTCTGGTGGTTTGACTGATTACAGGCTTACATCGCACCTTTCCTCACTTCCTTCTTGAAAGAGACTGCTAATGTTTGTTTTTCTCCAGACGTTTCTCTATGACTCAGTGTTAGAAACTGCGGCCACATTTCTCGCTGTTAAAAGAAGCTCCGGAGCCAAAAAAAACCGTGGCTCCTGACCGTTCACGAGCTAGCTGCGCTGCGGCTGCCGCACCGATAATAAAAAAAAATGAGAAAGCATAAGAGTTAATCTCTCCGTTGGATAACAAGGCCGGACGTGTGTCGCATTCTTTAGGAATCGCATGCTAGCGTCCGTTATCGGAGGCGTGCGTGCGTATGTTCCTCGGGAAAATTAATGAATCCCAGACAAGCGCCGGTGTCCGCTGGCGCTGTCGCTGAGGGAACGTCTGCGACCCCGCGGGGTCGGGAGGGGAGGGGGCAGCCCGTCCTCCTCTCCCTCTGCCCTTCAGAGAGACGGAGAGACGGGCTCCAAACGGCTGTCTGTTGCCCAGCCGTCTGCGACCCTACCCCCCCCTGCCCCCTCCCACCCCAATTACCAGCACGGACAGACCCGCCGAGGCCTCTGGATGAACACGTCACTCATGAAACGATGGCGTATAAAATGTTAGGAAATAGCAAGGCGCCAGAGGAGTGCGAACAGGCTGAACACTCTGAGTCTGGGGAGGTTGTAGTCTCAGCTTCCCCTTGCTTGCAGGTGACATGGCCTGAAATATTTTTTTTTCCATTATATTTGCATGGTTCCAGGGGTTACCGCAAAATCAGACGTGCAGACATGTTGATCAAACCCATTGCCTAGAACTCGGTGCCACAACAATAGTGGAGTAAGATGTCACTATAACCTTTATGAACCTCTACTCTCTCTAACGAAAGACTGCTCTCTTGTTGTTTGTTGGCTGGTCACTGCCCTTACTTGATTTTCCTATACCTCTGTTAGGTAGTGACAGGCCTGTGAGGCTTCAGGAACACCTTAATGGGTGGAGCTACTGTGTGTTATCAATCACTGACTTGTATGACCCAACAGACTTTTGTCTCCATGGCAAACGGCAATGAGTGATTCACATAAACAAGTCACTGATAAATCCATGGTTGCTCCGCCTGCTATGGGATGTGGAAGCCTCTTTTCCAGGCACCTCTGTCAGGGCCAATTTACTCAAGCTTGCAAATGGTAAAAAAGTAAAAAAAAAATTATCAGAGGTTGCTTTGAGTACAACAAAGTTACTTTCAGCGAAAAGCCAGAGGCCAACCGGAGGAGGTCACAGACTGCTTTCACAAAGTGAAGGGTAAGGAGGAGGTGATTCAGGGCTGTTAGACTGCAACACTAACTCTCTCTGACTGTACACACGCGGCCACGGTGCAGGTCAAGTGAACACAGCTGGATGCTGTCTCAACGGCAGGATCTCTTTGAAAACAAAAAGAATGACTCCAACCTCTGTGTCCACAGCTCCTCGTCTTTACATTACATTATTGGCATTTAGGAGACACTCTTATCCAGAGAAACTTACATCGGTTACAGTTTTTACATGTTGTCCATTGATACAGCTGGATATTTACTAAGGCAATTCTGGGTTGAATACTTTGCTCAAGGACATACCAGCAGAGCCCCAGTGGGGAATTGAACCAGCAACCTTTCACTTACAAGTCCTGCTCTGTACTACTATGCCACACTAGTGCCCCAGGAAAAAAAAGGGTGGGGGGTGTAAGTATAAAAGCAATGGCAGGAATTTAAGGATGTTCTCACGGCTTGCGCCACTTAACCCCCGCTGAAAGCTCCTCCTGGGGAAAGGCACGGCTTGTGTCATTCCCCGCATACTCTCCCGCTAGATAAACAACCTTTGCACCGAGTGCCCTCCCCGCCACCCGCCGTCAAGGAAGGCGGTAATTAAGGGGTGAGAACACGGCTCGGTTGGCGTTCCGACGTGACTTGTGCATGTCACTGAGAACACCCAACCTACTGCAGTTTGAGCCCGGCCGCGTCTCCGTGTGGATGGAATGACACACCAGTCAAAACCCTTTTGATTTATGAGCAGTGGGAGGAATACTTTAGGGGGTGGTGGTGGGGGGGCAGAAAAAAAGAAGAATTTTTTTACTTTCATTTTTGTGTTCGCAATATAAATAGGTACATAAATCTGTTTCAGGATTGCATATGAAGCATACTTTCAGACAAACTGCATAGGATCTGGAAATGAATCATAAGAAATGAATTATATGAAATTATAAGCCAGAACATTTGATTAAGAGCAATTTGCAAGCCTGTTACAGCCCAAATAAACTGGGCATTAGGG
Organism: Megalops cyprinoides; assembly: GCF_013368585.1. NCBI lineage: Eukaryota > Metazoa > Chordata > Actinopteri > Elopiformes > Megalopidae > Megalops > Megalops cyprinoides. The sequence continues at coordinate 60,783,301 of NC_050584.1, read as the reverse complement.
ACCAAGTGCCCTCTAGCAATTACACGCTTAACCCTATTAGTCTTCGAGTAAGGTAATTGCTGCGTGATTATAAAAAGTGAAATTAAAGCCTAAAATAGTTTCCTCTCGTTATTTAATAGCTTAATTGTTTTGAACGGGGTCAGGGAGCCGTTTCTTGGTTTAAAGACTCCCCCTCTGTTAAGGTTCTCTCTTGTCCTGCATTCAGATAGGACTGGAGTCTGTGCTCATATCCTGTAATAAAGTTAACAGGTCCTAAACTGTGTCCTGAAAGCTGACCTGTGGCTGGCCTTTTCCTGCCTAAGTGGCTACTGAGGGCAGGGTCTTATCACTCTTCTGCCACCCACACAAAGGAAGGCCTATAACAGGAGTGAAAGAGAGGTCTCTCTCTCTCTTTCTCTCTCTCTCTCTCTCTCTCTCTCTCTCTCACACACACACACACACCTTGGTCACCACACCATCTTCTTTTTGCAATATTAGTGGTGTCAATCTCTTCATTTCCTTCGGCTGTTTGTGTGACTGGGCCACCCAGTGGGCTGTTGTGTGGTGGTGAACACTTGGTCAAATCTTATTCGCACACACAACGACACACACAGTAACTACTCACACACTGCACACTGTGTGTGCGGCTTCCATCCAACAGAGCAATGACTGTCTTGGTCCTGCCAGTGTGTGTGTGGGTACTCATAAAGCTGGGGTGCATGGGGTGCTCATACAGTAACACATCACTTGCTCTGAGGTCTGTCGATGAAAGGAGTCACACAAACGCATACAGGAGGTTGACGGAAATGTGACTTAGCCTACTGCTTGGGCTACTGTGCTAGTTAGCATGTGTGAAAAAATAGTGACATCAAAGATCAAGGTCATCAAGGTCAGACAGAAGACAGCAATTAGACAGCTGGTAGTCTGAACTGATTTATTTCTTTTGCTAACTATGCTAATGTATGTCTGAGGTTCTTCATACCTCAACTAAGACTTGTCTTACAGCCTCCAGAGCACAATGCAATGGCTAAGAAATTCATTCTTAGAATTGTAGACTGACAGAAAGGGCAATTGATGGGGTTTTCTATCTTGTTAGGTTATTGTAAGCAAGGAAATGGGAACTTTTTTAAAAAAAATTTCTGACCCCTGTTTTGACAGTCATATCGCCACATACAAACAGTTAAACTGGTAAGGTCAGAGTATATCATCACGAAAGAATCTAGCGTTTCCCCCTATGTACTTATAAAGGAGGTTATTTTCGTATCCATTGAATTTACGCTAAATCGCTTAAAATGGTCTCATCACAAAGCGATTCCGCGCTGCTGGAGAGTCAAATACAGCCACTGTATCAAGACTAAATTGAAAAGAAAATAAGCAATGGCATTTTTTTCTTAACCACCGCATGTTGGTTGGCATTTCACAAGCTATCATTTACCCTCTCTCTTTCCTCCTCTCCTCATTTTCCTTCAGTCAAAAAAAAGCTTTGAAAAGCTGCCAGCGATTCCTATTACAGAAATATAATTCAATTCATTTTCTTTTCTCGTTACCAAAAGGGCCCTTTCATGTGCAAAAATGAGCCCATCGTGAAAAACTGTAACATCTGTTTAAAATACAACACAATGCGGAGCACCGAGCTGCACAAAAATGGGAGCGCGCCCGGCATTTGCCATGTGACAGGGTGTCGCTTGCACACAACAAAGAGGACGAATATAAATCTTAACTTCTCAGGGCAAATAATCCCGAGGCTTTCGGTTTTCCCTGGAAGCCGGAGACCGGCCGTGACGACGATGACGTGTTTGTCTCATGTTTGCGGTACGGCGATTATCTCCGGTCCTGCCCGCCCCAGAACGCTGCCGGGTGAAGCTGCGCAGAGCGCGCTCGGTGCCTGCCGAGCCTCTCAAAGAAACCCGCAGTATCTTGAACTACTTTGTTTAATGTTCTAATTAGATTTTTCTTTTTCTTTCTTTTTTTTGGGGCGGGGTGATTCGAGGGGTGTTGTTTTGTGAGAGGCGGCGTCGGTTTTCCACTACTTCATTCTAAGAAGATGTTTTAATTGTAGGAAGGGAGGCGTGCGCCGCGGTACCGAACGTGACGTCGCGGTTTGTCTCGGTCCAGATGACCGGGGTGACAGTGATGCTGGAAGAGAACAGATGACGGTGCTGTGCGCTCCTCGTTAACCACGGTGGCTGTGACGGGGCGGCGTCCTGAATTTTAGGTAACGTCATTACTTACTGATGTGTCAAAGCCTTGTCAATGTCAAAGCACAAAACTGCTGTTTCTTCAGAGAAACTCTGACTGGCTGAACAAACGTAAATAAACCCATATGCCATAAATAAACTCGTACACTTAATCAATATAAGGAGGTAAATGAATGAATCAATATAAATTAATGTAAAGAGGTAGAATGACCAGTTGGTATGAATGCAGATCTTAAAAAGAAACTGCTCTCTGCACCTGCCTGAATGGATCTCATTTGAAAACACCCCCCACCCCCCTCTCCCGCCCCTCCCAAGCAGACCACAGGCTAACAGGACATCACTCCCACTGCCAGACAGCCAGGCTCTCCCTCACTGCCAGGTATGGATTCTGCCTGTGCCCAGAGGTCTCTGCCTCTCTCTTCCTGTCTCCTGTCTGGAGGCACAGAGCCTGCAAGAGTTCAGAGAGCAAGGAGGTGCTTCTTACTAAATATACCCATTTAACCCCCCCCCCCCCCCCCAACCTCTGCACTCCCCTCTTCCTCCCCCCCCCCATGCCAGTATCCTGGGCCATCAGCTGATGAGGCTATTAGCAGGAAGGGCCTATGAGCTGATTGATCTGCCCAGGCAGTGCAGACAGCTCCAGCTGGAGATCAAAGGCAGGCCTCTCCTGCTCCAGATGTTTCCTCTCCTGCCCTGTCACGCTCCATAATTGAATGGCACTGTAGACTCTGGCCATACCCCCCTCCCATTCCTGCCCCTACCAGAAGCCCTCTCTGCCCTCCAACCCCCTACCCCCCCCTCCCCACCTCGTTCCCGACATTAAAGTGCAGTGCCTGGTGGGACGCATCACTGAGAGTTACCTTAAATTAGGCAGGCGTCCCGCACCGCAGTGCCGGGGTGAGGCTTCAGGCTTCGGGGAGCCGGACGACAGCCTCATTACTGTTCTCACTGGAGCGGGGCGTCCCGGCAGCTCCGGCTCCGCCCATGCACACCCCCCCCCCCCACATCACTCCAGCCGCGGCCCCCAGACCTTGACCCCCCCCCCCCCTTTCATTACAGGTACAGCGCGCAGGGGCTGAAATTAAGCAACAGGAGGGGGATGCTTAATGATAGGGCAGGTCACCACGGGCGGGATGGAGGTTTTTCATTTTTGGGGGCAGGACAGGCTCGGCATGGCTACCCCCTCCTTGCTTCTGGGTCTGCGGGGAGGGTGGAGTGACTCAGACCATCCAGTCAGGTGACTCCCCCCCCCCACAGCCCCGGGGCAGATGGCTGACGCAGATTAACGGCGGCTGCAGGTGCCACAGCGGCTGCGGAGCGAGACGCAGCAACGTCGCAGCTGCTGCGGGACTGCCCGGTGCAGATGCCTGCGGCTTTCACGTCGCCGAACCCGAGACCAGCGGAAAAACAAAGCATTGACGGTCAGCAATGTGGCACAGCACTGAGGACCAGGCGCTCATAACATAACCCAAAGGGTTGCCGGTTTGATTCCCAGGTGGGGCACTGCCTAGCACGTGCTGCCTCCGGAGACGTCCAGCTGTACAAACCGACAACATGTAAAATACAACCTGTGTAAGTTGCTCTGGATAAAAGTGTCTGCTAAGCAAATGAAGTGTAACGTAAAAGGCCACAGTTGCCTGGAAACTGAAATGAATCTGTCACTGTTTCCAGTCTGGTCTTGAGGGATCCCAGAATCAAACGGGCCACATTTGCCTGTAATCTACAATGAATCTATTACTGTGTTGATTGTGGTCTTGAGGGCTTCCAGACACCACCATAAATACATGCATCCTCCTGTTTCATTCAGAATGATTTCTTTAGTAATTACTGTTTTATAGGATTTAACACACATGCCTTTAATCCTGTATATTGCATCTAAATTATGAGTAATATTTGTGGTAGTGTGATGTAATGGTTAAACATCTACACCTGCAGTTAGGAGATTGCAGGTTTGATTCTTGATTGGGACACTTCCATAGTAGTAATAAGCAAGATATTGGACCTGAATTGCTTTGGTGAATAACAACACGTAGAAGGTCATCCTCAATAAACACAAGGACCCAACATATTAATTTATATGTATATACTGAAACCAAAGCCTGGATGGCATCTACATTGGATTGTACTACCTATTACAAAATATTAGTATCTAAAGTTATTAAGATTTAATGAAAAAAACAAATATCACTCAGTGCATGTAGACACAAAGGGCAAATTTGCAGTACCATCTACTTGCACTAGAAGACAAGGGTCGAAGTAGGATAGTGAGAGAATAGTGTCATTTCTACAGAGTAGGTAAAACATTAACTTTACATATCTACGCACGATATGAACAAAATGCTGCAAAAGATTCCTAAAAAACGGGGAACGCTTGACTAAATCAATGATTGAATATTATCCGTTCAAAAGCCTTCTTATTATTCAGACCATGTGTAAGTCTTTAGGTGAATACCGATGTAGTAATAACCGTAATTCACCACATGTAAACAAAACTCTCCAGGGCCTCTACCGTAGGACGTTTTGAATATTTCATAAAGATGGCATTGTTTCTCGGGCGAGTCCCTTCTCCAACCGCACATACCTTGTTAAACTTCTGACGGGAATCGTAAACTGTGCTCACAATCCCAGTGAATGAAAATCGCAATTTAACACCCTCCGCTGCTGCTGGCAGATCTGACGGAGCTGTAGTTAAATGCGCGAAAGTATAAATATACGGTGTGTTCATTTCCCCCGACACCACGTCATCGCTAGCCTTTTACCTCTGCGGTCGGCTGGCCCAGATGCTTACACGCGTACACGGGGAATTCGCACTCGACGCTCGCCGAATTCGAAGCTTAAAGATTTTGAACGCTTAAATTTCAGCGTCCGATCGTGCCTATCTGCGTGGGGTTCTCCCCGCCCCATACAACCATACGGGGCGCCGTGCAAGTGTAAACTGCGCAAACGTGAGAGACATCAGGGAATATGAGCTGCTGACAGACTCGTAGTAACGTTTCAAAAATACACCAGGCCAGATATCCAACGTATTCAGACCTCCCCTCTTGTTAAACATATAAAAAAAACCAACAGGGTAATAAAGTTGCCTTATGGAGTTTTACACTGACCATGAGCGAAAACCACTCTAATTTAAATTGATGTGCGTTCAAGCCAAAGTCGGGCCAGGCAGCCTCGGAGGATAATCAAAATACTTTCTAAAGGTCCACGGGGAAAACCCCATCTTTCATAAGCGAGCTGCTGGGCGAAAAGGGCAATCCCCCCCGGCGAAATAATATCCTCACGAGCCAGGAGCCCGTGGTCAGGTGTTTGCTGCACGTCTGGTCTTGTTTGTGCCCACCTGCGTCCTTATTCCGGTTTGCTGTACACATAATACACACAGTGTTATATGGGTAGCCAGCAACCCTAAACTAACCAGGTGCCACAAGCCTTCAGACAACCATTGTTTACGGTAAATTGTAATCCTAATCTTTTGTTAAGCAGTGCACTACAGCTATAATGTGTAATTGCCTTCAGAAGTCCATTACTTTATTGGCATTTAGCAGAATCTCTTATCCAGAGTGACTTATATACTGTAAGTTACAGTTTTTTTAAACAATGTTATCCATTTATACAGCTGGATATTTACTGAGGCAATTGTAGGTTAAGTACCTTGCCCAAGGGTACGGCAGCCCTTCTCTGGCCATAGGCATTGCCGCCTGCGCAATTATACCTTCTGTCATGTCTGTTTTGCCCTTACTTGTTTTCTGATCTTTTTTTTTTGGGGGGGGGGGGGGGGGGGGGGGGGGGCTGGACGTGCTGCTTTTAAGATAAAAATCTCTGGCTTTCCTGGCTTCATACCGCGGTAAACCAGGTTGCATTTCCATGGAACAAATGCCAGTTTAATTCATATCCACATGGCAAGACAGGCTTAGAGCACCCCTGCTCCAGTCTCTGCTGGTGGCTGAAGCTGTTTCAGCAGCAGCCCCGGTCACCATACTTCTAGTAACCTACTTCTCTTTCTCTTTTTGCACATTGGGAGAGTAATATATTTTACTGTAGCGCGGTTGACGCTGTGTACAGTTAGTGATTTATTCCCTCGGCTAAGTAGTAGGGATCGGCCGCTGACAAATGCAACACATATCAAGAGAGGCAGTTGCACTTGGATACCCTTCTCCAGTCAGCGTGAGGTCACATCTTTCTAGATGTCGCAACGCCGTGAATTAGAGAATTGATTGCGAGCGCCGTGGCAGAATTATCCTCAGCGGGGAAGTCGCGTAATAAAACAAGCACTCCTGACTCCGCTGGAACACGAACACGAGAAAACAGAACTGTTTTATTCCCGAAGAATACAGATAATTAATAACAACAGACGTCGGTTGTTATGAGTTAGACCTCGTCTGGGCGTGCAAAAACGCGGCATCGCACGAAAAGATAAGTGTTCCTGGCTTCCGAAAATGTAAATGTAGCTCGCCCCTGTGTAATATTTACAACATCAAACTTTGAATTATAAGGATTATCACAAATTCAAGAAATATATATATACACAACGGAGCGATGAGCTCATAGTAATTTCATAGTAATCTCTCCAAATCTGGTGCTTCCTTTAAAAATCTGGTGAAGAGGTGCATCAGTCCACTTCCTAGCCCTGATTATCAACATTTACATTATCCAGAGCACCTTGCAAAGCAAAGGTACACAGCCAGGTCCCAGTGGCCTAGTGGATAAAGCACTGGCCTCCTTAGCCAGGGATTGTTGGTTCAAGTCCCTAGGGTAATTTCTTTGATTGGTGGGGTGGCAGCGTAGCATAGTGGTAAGGAGCAGGGATTGGAGCCAAAAGGTTGCTGGTTCAATTCCCCGCTGGGGCACTGCTGCTGAACCCTTGGGCAAGGTCCTTAAGGCTCGGTAACATATCCAGCTGCATAAAGGGATAACGTGTAACAACTGTAACCTATGTAAGTCACTTCGGGTAAGAGCGTCTGCTAAATGCTGGCAATGTACTGTGATACTTATAACCACATAAGTGCGTCCCCAGAGCACCCTGGATGGGACCCTCGGCTAAGCACCTGGTTGTGTCTGTGCTGGTGGCTCCCCTGGGTTCTGAGAGCCTCTCACACAAAGGGGAACAGGGCCACGCACCAGGCCGTGCGGAGAGTCGCTAATGCTAACGCTAACGCGGCTCTCCTAGTTGCTGTCGCCTCTGGCACTCCCTCTGCCTGCGGGCCTCGTAGGCACAGAGCTCCCGGGCTGCTCCCCGTCTCAGATGCTCATTAGCTGCCAGATTTCCTGACATTTATTAAATGGAGCTGTCAGAGGCCTGACACTGTCGTAATTGAAGCTTTCCCATGTTTGTTTGCACACATTTGGTTTGAATTAAGTTTTTTTTTTTTTTTTTTAGAAAGAACCAGGCGAAACCATTTAAGAGTGCTGTGAATTGTTTTCCTCTTTTTCTTTTTTTTTTTCTCTATTTGTTTTGAAGTGGTTCGGTCATCTGGGTCTCCGGTCACAAACATGGATGGCGTAACTGGAGTGGAGCATTGCAGATAAGGCATTCATGTTGTCAATGTTATCAAATGCCCTCCCCTGGCTTGCTTTTCGGGCGCAACGTCCCTGCTTCTCATAAGGGCTGCATATATTGTATGTTCTGTGCCTGGTTGAACATCCCTGACTCTCTCCAGGTATGTGCAATTGAGATCATCTGTGTGCTGGATCCATCATGGATGATGAGGTCACCCCTTGGAGTCTGTAGGGAAGAGATAACTGAGTCTCCCTTGCAGTAGCCCTGGATCCTTTGGCACGGTAGGCTGGAAGTGGAACTTGTATAATGTGGGGTTTTCAGCAGATCATCATTTTATTCTCAGCATGGGGTGTGTCCTGTCACAAACGGGCAGCCTTGAGGACCACTTTTTAAGGTTTTTCAATGTTAATTTCACATGTCTGTAAGTTATTTGAACAATCGGCCCAATCGGTAGTTGAATTGGTAATAAAAAAAATTTCAGGGTATGTATGATCGAAGGCACTATTCTCCATAATCCTCCATAGAGTGGGAAAAGGTCAGCAAAACAAACCTATAACATTCTGCCTGAATGGGTAGTTCATTCAGATCCTCATATGTAGCAACTTTGTTAATAACGGAGGGATTATCGATTCATGAACGGATGTCCACGAGAAAATATACAGTCAAAACATGCTTTATTTTTGAACAGGGGCTTCAGGAGTTACGCGCACAGAAGAAACAGTGCCCTTTTGTTTTAACGTTGATCTCCACATTGGGCCAGGCTGGCTTTGAATGCGGTGGTCAGAGGGAGTTCAGTTGTATTGCGTGACATTTCGTATGTGAAAGAGGGAGTGATAGCATCAGGCTCTGATCTCAGGCTAATCGAATTAGTTGTGTTTGAACTTTGATTTTTGCTTTTTTTCCACTGGGGGGATTTACACAGCTCATATGTAATTTATCAAGTCAGATAAATGACAGAACAAGTGGTAATAGTTTCTATAGATTTTTTTTTTGTATAAAATCAGGATAAAGCCTGTGACTGGCTGTAAAGAAATGTATTTTAAACCACTGAGAAAAAGTTGGTGTCTAGATGTGTTTTTTTAACAATATAAAATTTATGCACAGCTTTTCTAAAAGGCAGCTGAAAGCGTAGCTGGATGACGTTAGTATCGTCTCAGCCTTTTCCCTCGAATCCCTCAGCAGGGCATGTGATGTTTGATAGAGCAACAAAGATCTTGTCTGATAGTCTGCTGGCTCTCCCTCTCTGGCTCCTTCCGTATGTCTCTCTCTCTCTGTCTCTCCCTCCCTCTCTGTCTTTTTCTCTGAAATGGACCTTTAGAAATCCAGGGAAAATGTGGGATAGAACCAATTACCATTTCAACACATTTGAGCTACGCTATAAGTACTACACTACATAATTTACGATTGTATTAATTTCATAAATGTAATCATTTATTTCTCTATAAACGATGTAGTCCTTGCCCTGGAGGAAAATTCCTTGATTTGTTATGGGTTATCTGAATTATCTTTTTTATTTTTCCGTGCAGTGTGGTGGTTCTTTTTACCACTGCTCTGGTTAATGACCAAAAACAGATTTGTTAAAACTCAAAAGTCTTTCTTTCTTGGTCTCTCAGTCTCTCTGATTATTTCTTTCTCTTTCAGCTGCCCAGTCCAAATGTTCTTCCCAGCAACCCGTGCTGTAAAAATTATTTATGGTTTATTATTAATTATATCAGCTCAGCCTGTCTGAGTTGTCTGAGCAGTTCTCCTAAGGCACCGGAGGTAAAGTCAAAAACAGAGAAAGAGACTAGACCCGGGCCAGGCTCTCAATACCCTGTAAACAGCTTCTCCAGTCATTCTGTAATTATTTCTTTGTTAACAGTGTTTAAAGTGCATCACGTGGTTATTAAAAGCACAAACCCTATTTGGGAATTAGAGAGCGGATGGCTTCCCGTTTGTTTGGTGAACTTAATTATGGTATGAACTGCAAATGACACAGTTCAGGGGATAAAAAGAAGAAGAAGAAAAAAAACACATTTTCATCCCCTCTGTCTAAAAGCACTTCCAGAAGAGCATGGAAATAAAGCAAGACTCTGATAAAATATCAAAAGACGATTCAGCAGAGTTATAATTTAGCCTTCAAAAAGGGGGCCTAATGGAACTTCTCTTGCACTTTATTTAAAATAAAATACAAAAAAAAAACTCTAAACCAACTCTGAGTGATTTAGAGTCCTCTCTGCCTGGTGCACCTAATTATGGCTCCGGAAGATTGTAGGGTGTGCATGGATTCCCGAGCCCAGCCAAGATTACAGTTCTCCATCTGTGCTAGAGCAAGGAGAGCTGGGAAAAGTAATATGCTGCAGACTTTATTTTGAACGCCTCTGTACCCTTTGCGTTATGTGTTTTTTTTTTGGTGGCAATTTTTAAGATCGTACCCCATCCTCTGCTCCACCAAAGCTTTAAATCTGGAGGACATCCATCAAAATCTCACTCTGTATGAAGGGCTGGAGCGGGTGTGTGTGTGTGTGTGTGTGTGTGTGTGTGTGTGTGTGTGTATGTGTATGTGTATGTGTATGTGTGTGTGTGTGTGTATGTGTGTGTGTGTGTGTGTATGTGTGTGTGTGTGTGTGTGTGTGTGTGTGTGTGTATGTGTGTGTGTATGTGTGTGTGTGTGTGTATGTGTGTGTGTGTGTGTATGTGTGTGTGTGTGTGTGTGTGTGTGTGTGTGTGTGTGGCTGTGTGTGCGCGTGCTTGTGTGTGTGTGTGTGTGTGTGTGTGTGTGTGCGTTTGTGTGTGTGTGTGTGGCTGTGTGTGTGCGTGTTTGCGTGTGTGCGTGTGTGTGTGTGTGTGTGTGCGTGCATTTGTGTGTGTGTGTGTGTATTGGGGGGGGGGCTGGCAGGATAGAGAGTCTGGGCAGTGCACTCTGAAATGAAGCAGAAATAGCATAATTCAGATTACAGATGTAACTGTGCTGCATTCAGAAAAAGCACAGAAACCCAGACTTGATTACCATATTATGTATCTGCAACACGATATGATGTCTAGCCGTGTGGTCAAGCCTTTGGCGGGAAGCTTTCAGAAGGATCTCTGCCTTTGTCCACTCTACAGGGCCTACAGTACTGGTTGTGTATTCATTAATTTACTCATTCATTTTGATATAGTTATTATTTTCTATTTAGTATTTTTGGAGAGGCCCACATATAGAAAGGCACAGAGAGGTATACAGCAGGTCATTTGCGCAGTGCAGTGTATGACGCACCGGGATAAAGTGCTCTCCATTCTGCAGCACCTTGATCATAACCAGTTCTCCCCGGGTCACGTTATGGGTTAGACACCAGGTTTCCGTCAAGGACGTCTGCTACCGCTCGAACCCGGGGCTTCGTGACGGCCGCCTCGGAAAGGGGTAACCGGATACACGGTCCTCTCTGTACGGGGGTAATTACAGCCCCCTACTCTCTCCCCACTCTTGGAGGAAGAGGGGCAGGCTTTTGGGGACAAAAAAAAAAACAATTTTGAAATTCTAGAACCTCTTCCTCTTTTATTCTGTACCCTGTTTCCTGAGAGTAGAGGGGGGAAAAAAAAAAGTTTGATCAAATCCAGGGGAGAATGTGGTGGGAGAGAGGTAATACTGTGGTGTTTTGGTTTCTACAAAAAATTATATATAAAACATTCCAGAAGGTAATAATTACCAGACTGGCTTATGCACACGTGAGTGATGCATTGATTATGGCAATACGCTATGAACGTGATGAAAATTCTAATTTTTCCAGAAGGCAAAAATCTTAAAAACCTTGCTTTCAGAAAAGCTATCTTCTTTCGTTATCTCTGAATTATCTCTAAGCACAAAAACATGCAGTGCATTGCTTTGAAACAGAAAATATGCTCTGTGTTTTTTTTTTTTTGTGAAAACATCATTTGGTTCATTTATTGCTTTATGAGGTCAGACGGGCTGCTTTTCTTTGCTTTCTCTGAACACAAAACAAGCAGTGCATTGTTTGGAAAAAGAAAATAAACTAATATTTACATCTACTAGTTTATACAGTGTTTGGTGAAAATATTATTCAATTCAGTAAGTGCATTGCGAGGTCAAAGTTATTTTTGTAAAATAAATATGTAAATAGCAGGCCAATTGTGAATGCTTAGTCATTGTGGAAAACATCCTTTCTGTCCAGCTGACTGTATACCAAAGTGACAGAGCTTCCCACTGCCACATTTCCAGGTAGGTGCGAACGATGTGTGTGATTTGGGCACACGACCTGCAGGGATTTCTGGGATAGCTGTGGAGGCCAATGACCCCGTGCTCTGATGGACTGAGGCCTGCTTAGCAATGAGATGGCTACTCCCTTCGTCTCCTTCAACACATTACATTACATTATTGTCTTTTAGCAGACACTCACACCCAGAGTTTTATCCATTAACACAGCTGGGTATTTACCGAGGCAATTGTGGGTTAAGCACCTTGCCCATGAACACAACAGCTGTTGGGATCGAAACCAGCAACCATCTCAGTTACGGGCCCTGCTCCTTACCACTAAGCCACGCTGATTCCCACATTACATGACTTGGGCATCTCGATGGGATGTCTTGCATCTCTCAAAGGCTTAGTCTGGCTGAAACCACGGAGGTACTCTCCCCTCCTGGCTGGTTTGCCAGCTGCGCCGTTTACACGGTCATGTTCCTGTCGTTTGTCCGGTTAGTGGACTCTCTCTCTCTCTCTCTCTCAATGGCCCTTTGGACACTCAGAATGTTCTGGCAGGATGTGAGCATGTCTCCTTTACAGCACACAATCCCGAGTCTGCTACTTAATACCCCCCTGCAGCAGTATAGCACATGGGTAACGAGCAGGACTTGTAACCAAAAGGTTGCCAGTTCAATTCCCCACTGTGGCACTGCTACCCTCGAGCGAGGTACCCACAATTGCCTTAGTAAATATCCAGCTGCATAAATGGGTAACATTGTAAAAAAACTGAAACCTACCTAAGGCACTCTGGATAAGAGCATCTGCTAAATGCCAGTACTGTAATGTAAAAAATGTAATCTCTATAGCAGTTTCCCTTTCAACTGAAGGTAAAAGTCAGTGGATGGAAGCAAGCCACAAGCTGTGTGTTTTTTTGTGTTTTCTGAGGAGAAAGAGAGTTAAGAGATTTAACTTACTTTAAAATCAAACCCAAAACAACCAACAAACACATGAAACCCTCCTTGGATATAACATCTAAGCAAAAATGCGGGCGCGTGTGTTGTAGTCTTCCCTTTAAAAGAAGAACCAAGAAAAGAGCTCAGAAAAGAGTATGAGATGGATGGGGAGGTCTCCTTTAACGAGAGTCCAAGCACACAAACCCTGTCTCACCAGGTCGCTGTGAGGTCTGTGTCCAACGGTCACTTCAAATGAGCTCAAGTAGGCAGCAGTGTAGCATAGTGATTAAGGAGCAAGACTTGTAAGCGAAAGGTTGCCAGTTCGATTCCCCATGTGGGTACTGCTGCTTTACACTTGGGCATGGTACTTAACCCACAATTGCCTCAGTAAATATCCAGCTGTGTAAAATGGATAACATTGTAAAAGCTGGATAAAAGCGTCTGCTAAAAATGCCAATAATGTAAAATGAGTTCACTTTCAGCCTGTTTTGCTCTGAGCATGCTGGGAGGGGTTAGCTCAGGGGTGGGCTTCTGAAAGCCTCATCACACCTAATGTGGAGAGATGAGGGGAAAAAACTGGTTATGTCTGGAAGGTAATGCACTTTTCAGTTTTTTTTTTTTATTTTGCTGCTTTAAAATCATTATACCGCTTACCTTATATATAATTGATGAACTGCAGTTTGATTGCATTGTAAAAAAAGAAATCTGAAAGGGCCCTTTTGAAGTAGAGCGACAATTCGGCAAAAACGATCCTTGTAAAATGGCCGCTCTTCCAGGTCCTGACCGGTGTGCTGCCATTTAGCGGCCGTATGCTGTTGCTGTTTTGGGTTGTCATGGAGTTTTAGCTGCAAGAGCCGGTGTGTTGTGAAACGCTCTGACAACGATCAGCGGAGTGCTTTTAGCCTCGGTGTGACAGAGTGTCCCCTGGAAGAATTTCATTAGGAGAGGCCGGCTCAGGGGGGTGCTGGGGGGGGTCAAAAGGTCTCCAAACAAAGGTTCAGTCAGACACAAATATGTCAGGCTTTGTGAGATCAGCCGAGGGACACATTTGGAGCCCATGGCAGGGCAGGTTTCGGCTGCAACACAAAGGCCCAAGGAGGAGAACATTCAGAGAACGTTTATTCAGCATCCTGTAAACATTACATTACATTATTGTCATTTAGCAGACGCTTTTATCCAGACTTCCATAGCATACAGTTTTATCCATTTACACAGCTGGATGTTTACTGAGGCAATTGTGGGTTAAGTACCTTGCCCAAGGGTACAACAGTAGTGCCATAGCAGGGAATTGAACCAGCAACCTTTTCGTTATAAGCCCTGCTCTTTACCACTACACCACATTGCTGCCCACGTTATGCCCACCTGAACCCTTCAGTGTTTCTGGTGTGGTTAGAAGGTTATTGATTTAGGTAATTTTTTTTAAAGGAATCAGATATAACCGACTGAGCTGCGGGGAAAGTCACATGATGTGGCAATAATTCCACTGTATCATTTCGGCCCACACTAACTGATCTAAGATCAGTTCACTCAATGCTAATCCTAGCCCAAGAAGGGCTAGGATAGATGAGGGACAAAATCTATCTATGCCTGAAAGGAGTTGCAGACTCCTACAAAAGAGCTCAGTGAAGGGGTTTCCAATGACTGATGGGAAAAGGCCAGACAAGCACCAAACACAGCATTCTTCATTCTTGATATGTGTGGGTCCAGTTTAAGTCAGTTTAAAATGAAATCAAAAGGCCTCATGAATCACAGACTCTGATGAATGTGTGTTTTAGAAAACGTAAATCTCAATGTAAATGTTTTTGAGGCCAGATAAATCTTTTATTTTGTTTATTTAGATAGATGTAAATAGAGATGACTCTCATATGAACACATTGTTCAGATGAAAATCCATCTTCTTCCTCTTTTAATGCCTTTTTAGATGGGGTAATTACTGATACTTAAAGTTGCAGACAAATATTTTCTGGGTAGTCCCTCTCTGCGCTAGGTGTATTTATGCATTTTAAACAAAGAGGAAAAAAATGTGAGTATTGTCTCCAAACAAAGGCTTAGGGAGTTGTTGCAGGGGCATTAATGTTTAAAGCAGGCAGAAGCGCTCCACTTCTGCTGTTTGGGTGATGTGCTGGGAACTGTGGAGGATGATGGAGTGTGTTATGGGTGGGTGTGTAAACCGTGCTGGTGCGTCAGAGTGAAGCATCCCACGGAAACGCAAGTGGCGGTGGGGGGGGGGGGGGGGGGGGGGCGAAGAACGCCAGGCGACCCCCGGAATGACTTAAATAGGTTACAGCTTTATCCATTTATACTGCTGGATATTTATTGAGGTATTTGTGGGTAAGTACCTTTCCCAAGGGTACAGCAGCAGTACTGTAGTGTCTCAGCAGGGAATTGAACCAGCAGCTCTTTTGGTTACCAGCCCTGCTCCTTACCACTATGCCACACTGCTGCCCAAGATGCTGATAGAGCAGCAAGCATCAAGGACAAATGTCCAGGTGCTGCGGTTTTGAGATGTCCGGTCACCTTAGAGCACAGTGGATGTTAAGCTGTGCTGATAGGTCGGGTGTACAGTGACAGACTCTGAAGGCTCTAGATTGGTTTTTGCACTTTGAAATATTGATGCTGTGCTTTAGTTACGCCACCTTCCTGTTCCCCAACATCAGCTAGGCCCTGTTTTTTTCGCGTGCTGAGATGTTGCCCTTTCATCTTTCCGAAGACAGGCCAGCGGCTGCCATGGGACGCCCCGCGCCTAATCGCCGCGCCCCTCCCCTTCCATCGCACCCCATCCACCACGGAAGCAGTCACAGCCGTCAGTGGCAGCTCCTTAGTCTGCAACACCGGATGAACACCTCCCCCCCCCAACACACCCCCAACCCCCCTGCCTCCCGATGCATCCTGTCCTGCCCGGTGACTGCCCCGTAATCTTCCATATTCCCATTCCTGCAATTTTCCCCTCGTCTATCGGCAGGCCCGAGAGGGCGCCTCCTCCGTACTCCCCCCCCCCAACCACCCCCCCGCCTTCCTGTGCTTAATGGCCCTCTCAGAAGTCACAGTCCTGTCATTGCAGCCTCGCCCATCTGGTTCTGATTCCTCTGTCACGTAGTTACAGTGAGGGAGAGACGGGCTCGGCGCAAGGTCCCAGAGCCCACCCCCCCAAACCCCAACCCCCTCCCCCTGGGGCTCGCTCATGTCTCCGCTTCACCCACCCTTCTGCACAATAAGAGCAGAAGCCATTAAACTTCAGCAGGGCCCGGGTTCCTAACGGCTGCGTTTCCTGGGTCGCCTTTATCAAAGGGCCGGAGGTGAGGTGAGGCTGGAGAGAGAGAGAGAGCCCCGCAGTTTCCGCTGAAGGGTTTAGTGTCTGTCGCTTTCATCATGGTGGATGTGACAGAGAGCCAGCCTCTGAGTGGCAGCGGTTGACCCTGCTCCTCTCCTCCCGCCTGGTCTCACCGTTCTGACCGCTTTCCATATACTGTGAGCTACATTTACACTTTCATAACTGTATGCTACAGTTTCATACTGTGGGCTAGATTTACAGTTTCCTAACTAATGCTTTTACTATCACTGAATAAACACGCCCTTCACTCTGCCTTGAAATGTCCTGAAAAAAGTCAGGGAGAAAACAAAGCCCTTGCCCCTTGCATGGGGTGTTTGTGTGCGTTAACGAGATGTATGCGGTGACACAGCCATTACACACATTACATTACCGTGTCGCTTGGCAGATGCTCTCATCCAGATCGACTTACACGGTGCATCTAATGAAGTGGCATGAAAAGTTGCGTAAACAGGACGCTGCTATTTACGCATGAACAAGTGTCGGAGCTAAACACAGCTAAAACAGGTTGAAAATGTGCACCTAGATTATCTTGTGAGTGCAAAGCAATATGTATGACTTAAGGACTCTCTCATTCCAGGTAGAATGCTAACGCAACCCTCCTTTATGTGAGATCAAGCAACTTTCCGAAATTCGGAGGCAAAATCCTTGCTTGTTAATGGACTTTTCCGCAGGGCAATGTGGAATTGATGTTTCTTCAGACCAGAGCCGGCGCTATGGGGGTTGTCTGCTTGTATCCCCATGTCTACATAGTATTTATTACGTCTTTTTTAAGATATGTTTATGATGTTTTGTGCCCCCCCCGGAGATTGCAGCTTTACCCCTCTGTATTTCCGCCTGGCACTGAGCCTGCTTCAGACAAACGGACATGACTCATCTATATCTGCACTGATACCAGTGCTGCGTAGCTCAGACTCCTCCCACCGACCTCTGTAGGGTGGCACATGTTATCGGTTTAAACAGAGTGAATTTGCCTCACACTGTGATAACGTGGCATTGGATATGAAAGCAGCACCAATACCCAGAGATGCTGTAAGAGGAGCATCTTTCAAAGTGCGGTGTTTGAAACAAAGGTGTATTTCACATGTGGGCGTCTGCCTCTCCTCATAGCTCCGGGAGCGTGCTGCTCCATCCTCAGAGCGGGTGCCCCCTTTACTAACGCTACAGGTATGAAAATTGCCTGTGTCATGTGACATGGGCCTATTCTTTGACGGTCCTGGGAGAGACTCATCGCCTTACAGCGACGCCCGATCACGTTCCACCAGATAGCAGGAGCTCATAACCTCCACCATTGCCTCACTCCGAGTCTCTGCGTGTAACCAGAGAGGTATGAGTATGAGGGAGTTAAAGAGAGGGAAAGAGAGAGGGAAAGAGACAGAGAGAGAGAAGGAGAGAGAGAGGGAGAGAGACAGAGAGAGAGAGAGATAGAGAGAAAGAGAGAGAGAGAGAGAGAAGGAGAGAGAGAGAGAGAGAAGGAGAGAAAGAGAGAGAGAGAGAGAGATCTTAAACTGATATCAGGAATACCAGGAAGTCAGTGCAATTCATGCTCTCTGCTTCCCATAAGGAGAATGTGAGTCACTGAGAATGAGTGAATGAATGACTGAGTGAGTGAATTCGAGCGCTGGTGAGAAATAGTGAATGAATGAGTGACTGGATGAGTGAATGAGAGTGAGCAACTAAGTGAGTAAGTTTGTAAGTCAGTGATAGTGCACGAGGAAGTGAGTGAGAAGGAATGAATGAGTGAGTAGATGAGTGAGTGAGAATGACTGAATGAATGAGTGAGTGGGTCAGTGAGTGATTGAGAGACTCCATGAGTTTGTAAGTGAATGATACAAGCAGCGAGGGAGTGAGACATATTAAGTGAATGAATTAGTAAGTGGGTGAGTGAATTAGTGAGTGGGTGGATTTGTAAGTGAATGACAGAGAGAGAGAGGGAGTGAGTGAGTGAAAGCCCAGTTCACTTCTCCAACCATCCTCGACATATGACCACAGCTCCACACCAAGAGAGGTGCAAGACGTCAGCCAAGTCACGCTACGTCTGCAGAAATCCCCACAGTAACCTGAGCCTAAAATCACCACTTAGGTGACTGAAATAAAAAGGGCAGTCAAAAGACAAACATATGGGAGGTGATGGAGTTAAAGGCAGCTTATATTTAAACAAAAAAAACACTCTCCCTCACATCCAGAGTACAGAGAAGAAGAATCAGCCAAGCATGTGCAGGCAGTGTCAGCATGTTGACATGTTACAGTGCGCTCATCAACGCTACACCATGTTCGGATGTCTCTTATTCCGACCAGAAGTGTGTAACCCAAAACAGATTAGCCTCATTACACTTAAGCTCCTATTATCTGTCTGGAACCAAAAACACCCCCTAGCGCTTTCCTCTCTGAATTAATAAAAAACACATCCCCCGTGTTGAAAGTGGAAGACAACGGTGCTGAAATGTGTGTCAGAACTGGGTTTTTTTTTTAATTTTTACAAAACGAAGGGGTTTCAAATAGTAGTAAGAATCAGATTGTATGTTCCAGAGCTGTGTAAGCGGTCCTGTTACCGTGCTCATCACCTCAGGGAATGACAGTGTTTTGCTGTGGAGCAACGGTCACAGCAATGGATCTCAGTCCTGAGGTCCAAGACTCTGAAACATGGGAGGGGCATCTTACTCCTGTTAGGAGCTTCCCCTCACTTGCTCCAGTAAAAATCCAGCATTTCTGACTGCGTTATAGAGTGTTGGTCTCTCTGGATAAAGGGAGGTGCTTGCGATGGAGGCAAGGAGGAGACACCCACAGGATAGAGTGAAAACATTCAAACTGCCAGTCTCTTTCTCAAGGAGTGTACAGTTATGGGTTTGTCTGAAAATTAGCTGTCAGTCAAGATATCAGCCAGCTTCTGTGTGCTTCATCTCTCTCTGTCTTTCTCCCTCTCTCCCTCTCTCCCCCTCTCTTTCCCTCCCTCTTTCTCTCTTTTTCTTTCTCCCCCTCTCTCCCTCACTCCCCCCCCCCGTTTCTCTCTGTCTTTCTCCCTCTCTCTCTCCCTCTCCCTCTCTCGCTGTATCTCTGTCTCTGTCCCTCTCTGTCTCTCTCACAGACATTTATTGTCTCAGTTTTCATCATTTATACAGAGTGCTGTCTTACGGGTGGTTTCTACATAGGATGCTCCTCATCAGCGCTTAAAAATCTACTTATGTCACAGTGTCACACGCTTTTTTAAGGCAGATACGCTTCCTTGTAATTAAGCAAATTAAATAGGTTACAGATAGCATTAGCAGCTTCCACACTATATTAATAAATCGTCTGCATATGTATATTTCATGACACTTGAAAGAGAAGCTAATAGATGTGGTCTGTGGTACATAAATCTTTAGCCTTATAAAGAGCTTGCTATTTTTAGGCATCGGTTAGCAATCGGCTTTGCTGGAGTTCGACTCCCTTTGTGTTTGCGCCGGATTCCAAACCCGCAATTATTTTATGGTTACCTTTGAGGGCAGAATTCTCCTCAGGAAGCCAGCAGGAGTTTGGACAGAGACGGCTGCTTTCCAAGCTGCTGTGTGCTGGGGTTTGCATGAGTGGGAGGGGGGGAGGATGTGGTGGTTGCTTGTGGAGTAGCGGGTATAGTTTTGGGGGGGGGGGCGGGGGGGTAGCATTTTTCCTTTGCTCTCTGCCAGAAACCTTTTTTTTTTATAATTGAATATGAAATTCAGGCCGAAATTCATAATAAATTCATTCATGCTTAGCTGTCAATGTTGGGGTGCCTGTTTGAAAAAGTATAAATGGAGGAGGGTGTAGGTCAGATGTTTTGAAGGGGGGGGGTGACGTTCTTGGCTCAAAGATAGTTCTTGCCCTCATCATGGACGTCTAACGAAGACATCATTTGACAAATTCCTGTCATCAGCCAACCCCCCCGCCCCCAAAAACCTCAGGTTGCCCTTGTCCACCTGACTTCCCTGTCCTTTCCAGAAGGCCTGTGAATGTACCTCTCCTGCATCCCTCCCTGCTTTGCCACACTGTCAGCCCTCGCTGCCATTTTCCCTCCGTTTCCCTCCCTTTTTAATTAAATTTCTCCATCAGGTCGTTTAGCGTGTGCCTAATAATGCCCCTCAAAGAGATGGGGTGATGAGGACATCCTCCCACCCCATCACACATAATGAAGAAAGGGGATTCGGCTGGTTACCCCCCCAGCCATCCCCCCACCCCCCAGTCACCTCCGCCCACCCCCATCTCTGGTTCCACTTTAATGTTCCTGAGTGAAGTGCTGTGTGCTTGCATCCAAACCTCATGCACTGCTCATTTGTCATCTTTCAAGATTGTGCATCTTGCAAAACGACTAGTGTGGCTCCAAATCTACTGGCCCCTGGGAATGACAGGTTTGTCTTTGACCTTTGACTGATATGCAAATGCGATTTCTCAATTTGTCATTCTTCCGCACACACAGCAGGACCAGTTCAGAGATATGTTAAAAACTACACGCAAAAAAATATGTTTATGTAAAAGAATCTTGAATTTATTTCTATGTTTGTAATTTTTCCGAATTGACTCCAAACAGGGAAACGTACAGCTCTGATGCTGCTGGTTCACATCACAGAGGGCCGTGGTGGACAGCCTGTCGATTAGCGCAGCGCTGCGATTTTAAGAGCTGACTCACCAAGGTAATTCTGCTCAGTGGCAGAGAAGCCTGTTTAGGAGGAGACTTTGTGTGAAACATGTGGTTGAGGCAGAGGTCAATCAAAGGTAAACTGAGGTCCTGTGAAGTGTTAACGTGTTGTTATTCACATCTGGCAGAGGGACGCTTACTCACATACATCTAGATACTACACACGTAGCTGTTTGGATTCAATAACCCCATTCCTATTGGACCGAGGACTATACTGAGTGGTGCTGTTGTGCGGAGCTCAGCCGAAGAGTAGAGGTGATGAAAGTATGATTTCTTTTTGTGGTGGAGTGGTGTCCATCCTCAGACGAGCTGTCACTACTCATCCGCTTCAGCGAGAGGTGGTCTTCGCCCGAAATAGCCCCCGCTACGCTAATGAGAATTACTGCTCTTTGTAAGCTATTCCCTGCAGGGGTAAACGGAAAAACAAACAGGCATATCAGGCAAACAAACAGAGGAACACATCTGCTTGTGGTTTGTGATTGTTGTGGGCTGTTGAGTCTCTCGCGTTCCCCTCGTTACCCGACAGGATAGCTTTGGTCCTCATCATCGGCGTCACCTTGCAGCCAAAAAAGAGTGTTGCAAAACCTCCATGCATGTATGCATTTGTGTGAGGGGGACTGAGTGTAAAAAATCGATAGTAGTCCCTGAATATTTGTTTATTGGGAGGGAAAGGTTTATAATGATCTTTGATCAGTGGTGGGAGAGTGAGCCTTCATGAACCCTAGACTGGATTGGTTAACACAGATGAGTGATTGACGGCATGTGTTAGCTCCACCCACAGTGGAGTTCAGGAAACACCTTCCCTTCACTGACATTTTGTCAGCTTCCACAGAGCTACCAATGGTACTAGTGATCCCATGGTCAAAGCCCAGAGGATTGAAAGGCCTAGTATCCTCGTGACTCCATGTCATCATCAATAAAATCTATTCTCTCACCTTTGGATCCACAGTCCACCACCTTGTTCTCTGCCACCAGCGCACAACGCCTCCACAGCACGGCACAGAGGCTCTTATGTGGAAGCGCCCCGGTCGGTAGGGTCTATACTGTGTTTTTATAAGGGGCAGATTTTATTTGGTTCCAACAGCAGGTTTGAGTTAGCACCATTACCAGCCAAACATGAGGAGAGTCCCCTCCCCGGTCCTCCCCTACCCTCCCCCAACCGCGGCACTCGCTGGGAAGTCCGGGAGCGACCCAGAGACCTCGGGGCCCATATTCTTGGAGGGGGAGCCTACATAAGGCGACTGAGGACAAGGATGGGGCCACGACCACACCGTCATGTGACCGTCAGAGTACGAGGTGACGTTCTTGGTGTCCCCAAAACCCCTCGATCCTTCGAGAGAGAGCCTGGCTCGTTGGGAACAATGAGAAGCAGACCTCCCCTATCCCAGAATTCCTTGCCAGGCCTCATCGTCCGAGGCGCCGCACCCGCGATTGGATGGCTCATCTGTTTACATGTTTGCGGCTCCACTGTGAGAGGGCCTGATGGGATTTAGATGGGGTCTGGGCACAGCCTCGCACGTCATGATTAGGGTCCATTTTTAACTTTTGGGGAAGCGTGGAGGCAGTGTGGATGCGGGTCAGCTGGAGGGGGTGACCCCCGAGGCTGCTGGGAGGGATTCCCACCCTCCACAGGTGCGCTCTGAAGCCACCGACTCTTGACCCGTAGCCCACAGCGTGTTTTGGTAGCTGGATAAAAGGTGTTAAAGGCGTGAATACCCGTTAGAGGTGTAGCTGGGCTTCATAAGGGAAGGGATGATATAAACATGGTAAAGGAATAAGTAAGAAAGAAGCAATGAGAAAAAATTGGTATTGTGTGAGATGACACAGTAGCTGGCGTGCCCTGTGGATCATGCACAGATGCATATACAGACATGGGCGGGGATTCAAAGGGACAGGGTACACACACATACACACACACGCACATACACACACACACACACACGCACATACACACACACACACACACACACACACACACACACGCACATACACACACACACACGCACATACACACATACACACATACACACATGCGCACACACACACACACACACATACACACATGCAAGCCCATACCTCCGAAACCATAGTGTCCCTGTTCAGATCTAAAATAGTACCACATTAATTACTGGAGACAGAAGCCCAAGAAATGCATACTGATGTGGTGACTGGAGCATACTTTAAAAAAAACTGATCATACACTGCGAAAAACTCTGTGGACATCCAACCACACTGTACAGTCTTTTGAGCTTATGCATGTGTGTCTGTGTGTCTATGTGTGTGCGTGGCCTACATTTCTACCTACATGTCCTTGTCCCTAAAACCAGGAACTCCCCCTCTTTTCTCTGACTCCCGCTCCCCATTGTCAGAAATGCCTGGAGGTGCAGGCTGCAGCCCCAACATCCAAACCTGCCTCCACTCACCCTTTATTAACAACCCCGCCCCCCCCCCCCCCCCCCCACCCCTCCCCAATTCCAGCCCTTTCCCTGAGTGCCTGCATTCCTGCATTTCACAGCCATAAACAACTATTAACTTAATGGTTAAGAAATCATTAAAAGGGGAACATCTGGGGGCCCGGAGCAGCCAGCGAGCTGGGCGAAGGGAGCCTTGTGGCTCGGTGAGCGCTGCCTCCTGATTGGCCGGATCCGGTGGCGCTCCCCGCTAAGCCCCTCCCCCCTGGTCCACGCGCTGCTTTATGGTGTGTTTAGCGACGGGGAGAAGCAGCGGGACACGGGGTGGGGGGGGTGTGTGTGGGGGGGGAGACAGAAAAAAATCCCCGGCAAAGACACACAAACACATGGAAACGTTTAGCCTCTCTGTGGTAGCAGCAGTCTTTCTTTTCTTTCATTCTCTCTCTCTCTCTCTTTCTTTCTTTCATTCTTTATGCCTAAATAGGGACCAGACTTTCATTACTGCCCTCCATTTAGCACTCTTTACTGTTAAGGATGTTACTGGAAATTAAGGTGGAAAAATTGTAAATAAAATAAGGAGGACAGGGGGCATAAATCACTGAATTACAGGCGTAAAATGAGCAGTTTTTTGTTGTTTAAATGAACCTTTCTCCCCCCCAGAGTCCCTCTTTGATAATTCCTCAGAGTGGTCCTTAGAATTGTGGGATTCTGCCTTCTGGCACGGCAGGCCAAAGAGCTGTCCCTGCAAATGAAGCTCAAAAACATAAATTCAGTCAGAGAAATTTAACAAAACTATAAAACAAGCAAAACATAAGCGGGCGGCGCGTGCTCGACGAACTCAAATAAAGTCGGCATTCGGGGGTTATTGTGCCACAAATTAAGCCGCAGGATAAAAAGGAGTACATAAAACAAAGGCGGTATGGGAAGCGTCTATGAGAGACGTAATGGTAAATGGGCGCAGACGGATTTTCTCGGCTTGGATCAGCTGGTACTGCTTGGGATTTGGGATGGTTCCCATCTCTTGCGCATCTCTCTCGCACGCAGTGGAGTAGAATGCAAAGGTGCAGTCCGATTAGCGAACAACCCATTACGTTACGTTATTGTCATTCAGCAGATGCTCTTATCCACAGTGACCTACATAGGTTAAAGTTTTTACATGTTAAAAGCCTGCCATAAGCCTGCTTTGCATGAAGTGATTTTTGAAAAATGTACCCTTGCAGGCTATAGGAATGGGCTACTGCATAATCATAGACAGGGCCAACATATTTCACAAGTATTGATATGAGGGGATCTTACATTTACATTTTTATCGTTTAGCAGATGCTCTTATCCAAAGTGACTTACAAAGGTTCTAGTTTTACATGTTATCCATTCATACAGCTGGATATTTACTGAGGCAATTGTGGGTGAAGTACCTCGCCCAAGGGTACAGCAGCAGTGCCCCAGTGGGGATTTGAACTGGCATCATTTCGGTTACAATCCCTGCTCCTTACCACTACGTTACACTGTATGTAGTAATGCCCAGTAATGCATACACTGAGTTAAACATGCCCAACACCACATCCTTATGACCATAAAAAAAGGTTTTGTGCACTCATAAAAACACGGAGACACATCCCAAGGAATGTTCCAGTATTTATTTCTCTTATGCAGAACAGCTGACAGGGCTCCTACATTTTTATGTATGTTGTCCATTTATACAGCTGGATATGTTACTGCAACCAATCAGATTGCCTCCCTACAACAGCTCCGCCCCTGTCAGGATTTGATCCTGCAGCCATCTGGGTACAAGTTCAACCCTCAAACCATTAACCCCCTCACCCAGCCCCCCCCCCCCCCCCCCAAACCCCCGCCTAGCCTCTACTGAAGTGCCTGAAAGGCAGTGAATGTTTGCTTTGCTTGCAGCCAGCAGGGATGTGGGAAGGGTATTTAAATTGGCGAGAGCTGTTTTTTTTTCTTTATGAAGTGACAAAGTTATTAGTGCAGGTGAGGACAGCTAGTGGGCCCGGCTCTCTCCCTCTGTACCTCTCTATCTCTCTCTCTCTCTCTCTCTGTCTCTCTGTCTCCCCCTTTCTCTCTCTCTCTCTCTCTCTGTCTCTCTGTCTCACTCTCTGTCTCTCTGTCTCCCCCTTTCTCTCTCTCTCTCTCTCTCTCTCTCTCTCTCTCCCTGTCTCTCTCTCTCTCTCTCTCTCTCTCTCTGTCTCTCTGTCTCTCTCTCTCTCTCTCTCTCTCTGTCTCCCCCTCTCTGTCTCTCCCTCTCTCTCTCTCTCTCTCTCTCTCTCTCTCTCTGTCTTTCTCTCCCTCTCTCTCTCTCTCTCTCTCTCTCTCTCTCTGTCTTTCTCTCCCTCTCCCTCCCTCTCTCTCTGGAGTGGATCTGTGGCCTCGTGCAGAGGGGTTCTGCGGGGAGAAACATGGCCGCCCCTGCAGGGCTGTGTAAACAGGCCGTAAAAACACACTTTAGCCCAAAGCGCCGGGGGCCAAGAGCCCTCTCCTGAGGTCTCTCGCCGAGGAGGTTGGGGGGGGGGGGCTGTGTGTGGTGGGGGGAGTCAGTCTGATGAGGCCTGTAGGATCACCCTTGGGGAGGAGTACCTTCATCTTTGTGGTTTATTTTTTTCAGCATGCTGCCCAGAATTGTGCATCACAAACCAATGTTGTGGCAGGTCTGTAGCCTGGTCTACAAGCCTTTTTCATACAGAAAAAAAGCAGCAAAAATCACCCCTCAGAGAAGCCCTGTTAAATGTTAAAAAAAAACACTCTTTTACGCACAACTTTCACAGCTATCAGCCAAGATACCCTGGTTATTATACAGTAGCTGTTGAAGATGTCAGCAACTGATCAATCCTTTAACAAAAAGTTTTTGCATGAGAGGTAATATTTTCCTTGCGTCTGGATGTCAGCACTCTAACATTACCTCATATCCTGACACCGCTTCTCAGACACATAGTAGGAGACCCTGAGCTGCGTGTTCCATATCTGTCGGAGGACGCATCTCCTGTTCCCAGGATCCCTTGGGCTCGACAGGCCCATTCACTTTTGGGGTTACACAACAGGGCACAGCGTCGCGCCTACTTCCCTCTTCCCCGTCCCGAAAAAGGCTTTCATCTGTGATGGATGTCTCTGCAGATTGGTAATGAGATGTTTCGATCCATTACACAGCCCCGCAGGGAATACTTTGGTTCTCCTCTGTCAGAGAAAAATGATCGGTTTCACAACTGTACAGAAATGTTCCCTAAATGTTTCCTCTGCGCCTAGTGCCTCACTGTGCTTCTGAGCCTCGGATGCTTCATAAAGTCATTAGACCAGTTCCCCCCCCCCCCGCCCCCCCCCCCCCCCGGGGCAGTTAGCGTTAAGAGGCCAGAGGGTCATTTTAGACTCTTCTATTTTTTTTTTTTGGAAAAATCTCCATCCGCCACAGTTTTGAAGCCGTCCTTATTGGTTGGCGTACGTTAGCATAGCTGTTGGCTTGCCGTGCCGAGGGGAGGGTGGTGGTGGGGGGGGGGGGGGGGGGGGGCTGAACCGGACACATGGCGCTCTTACTTACACAAGGTCTCGTTTTTTGCACTTTATCTGAAATTACAGACAGGAAGGGAGACAGGGGTAAACATGAGAACCACCAGATTATAATTATTAGTTTAGGGCCCCAGACAGTCCCGGCCATCAGTCTTTTTCAAGCAGGTCAGAAAGACCATAAAACTTGATTAACTGGAGTGCTGCAGCCGTAAAGTAAGGCCCCATCAGTCCGGGATAACTAATCGCTGATTGAGACAGTGGGAACCCCGGTCTGGGCTGTGTAATTATTAAGCGTGCTTCGTGACAGTTAACGGACTACTCTTTCCACCCTAAAATCATTTAAAAAAACCAGTGGCACTGTCTTTCGTGTACTTCTATCTTACAAGTGGCCGTTATGTAAAAATAGCATTGAGGTCGTAATGTTTGTGCCCTGTTTCTTTAGTGGAGATGTGATTGCACTAATTTTCATAAGCATGGTAGACTATCCCGGGAAAGCTGTTAAATGATACTTATGAGGATCATGCAAAGAAACAAACTGAAAACAAGAAGGATTTTTTCAGCCTATTTCTGCCATTACAGGTAAAGGACACATCCTTGAGTGCATTTAGAGGGTGAAGAGAGAGAGAGCGTTATTTATTCCTTTATACTGCAAACACTATCTAGAGTGACCAGCTATGATTCAGCACATTAAAAACACATTGCATGACCTAAAAGACACTAAAACAGGAGCAGCACAGCCAACAATACTTAAGAAGACATTAAGCTGACTGACAGTGCCAAAGTAAAAGTAAGAATGTAGTGCCTGACCCCTATCCTTAATGGTAACATGTTAGCATCACACTGAAGCAGATGTAGAGATTAATTGCATTAATGAATGCTTCATAGCCAAGAGTGACATTTTTATATTAGCCTGTGCAGTCGGTGACGTATATGCTACTGCATCTATACGTTACATTATGTTACATTACATTAGATGCATTTATCAGATATTCTTATCCAGAGCGATTTTCAGAAGAGAACAGAAGTGCATCCATCGAAGTTATAGTACTAATATAATTATGAAATATAAAAATGGTGATCGGGGAGTCAGGGTCTTTGCGCATGGTTCTGTTCATGCGTTTTGAGTGCTTGCCTTCCCTTGTGTTTAAATACTGCATATATTCAAAAAGCTTGGGCCTACTTAAAGCAATATCAGCACATCTCCACAAAATATTACATATGTGAATTTAGCCACACCTTGATTTCAGCTTCTCCTTTTTTTGACACAGGTAGCTAGACAAGAGGTGTGTGTGTGTGGGGGGGGGGGGGGGGGGCACAGGGTAAGGGTGGGGGGTGGGGACAGGGGGGAGTAAAGCTACACCACTTCCTTAATCAAAAGATGAATGTTTAGTCTTTGTTAAAATATACTGAATGGAGCTGATGCTGCCAGCAGTAATTACCGGTAATTGGCAGAACAATGAGGTGATGACAGGGGTGGAACTGGCACCAGCAGGGGCAGAGAGCAGCCCTTGGCCCTCATGCGTCACTCCCTGGGGTCACGATTGGCCGAGCTCAATTAAAGCGCACAATAACCTTTTTGTGGAACACTGTCCGGCACTTATCAGCGTCCCATCAATGCCCGATGTTGATTTTTTTTTTTTAAAGAGAATTCGCTTTAATTAAAGAAAGACAGACAGAAAGAATGAATGAAAAAAAACAGATAAAAGAAGCCTGCACAAAAAAAGGTTAAACGACCAAACTTCCAAAAAAGAAAAAAATTAAAGCCATGACACAAAAAGGAACTGAAGTGAAACTACTAAAGGGTAAATACGTATAACACAGGAGTGTCTGTGTTAAATGTAATTATGAACACATTAGAAAAATATAATGGGGATGGACAAAAATAATTAGGCACAGATTAGGGGAATATCGCGCCGTTCTTAAAAGTATTTTGATGACAAATTTCTCTCATTTCCCTTTTTGACGGCTTGTTTGGGTAACCGTGTGAGTAAAATGCTAAATCTTCAACTGATTTTTGTGTCCGCTCTGGCAAGAAATCCTCTCCCCTTCCTCTCCCCCTGTCAGATGAAGGATTGGGCGGTTTGAGTGAAAAATTAATTTTGCGCTAGTATTTCCTCTGAAAGTTACTGAAGCTGTGTTAGCACTGATTTGCATTTTGAAACTTCTGTTTATCTTGTGCTGAAATCTTAAAGACTTGGCCAGTCCGAAAAACCAGTTCACGAAAGCTCAGACTCTATGAAGTGGTGCCATTTCTCTCAAATTTAAACAGTGCAGTAAATGATTAAAATGTCTTCAGGTGGGACAGCCCTAATGTATACACATATATACAAAGTCAAAATATTTTCATTTCCACCTTGTACAATGTGCGTTGTAAATACCTCTTTAGGCTGATGGATATCACATTTATTTTTTTTCCAACAGGACATGTTGGATAAAGAGCAGGACAGAATAAATGAGGAGGAACGTCTGTGTGTGTGCATGTGTGTGTGTGTGTGTGTATATGTGTATGTGTGTGAGTGTGTGTGTGTTTCTGCTTGTGCATGCACCTTTTCTGTGGTACACCGAATGACAGATGGGGTGTAAGGGATGACCTTGGCCTGGTATCTGACAGACTGATCTACTGGAGACAGGGAGTCGAGGTTTACTGTAAACCCAGTCAACACCAACAACAGCGGCGTCTCTGCTGATAACCATCTCCTGGTCCAAGGCGGCAGTAACTCTCCATTTAAAAATGCCACTCGATTTACTCCTATGCCCTGCTGGTTTCACTGTTGTCCAAAACATCCCCATTGATATTCCACGATTACTTGACCTTCGAGGGTTTTGCACCTGTATTTGATTTTGTCTGTCTGTTTTTTTTTTGTGCCTAGACAGAACACAAGCAAGCACGGTACATTCAATCATCATACAGAAGAAATAAGATGTATTATTTGTCTGATATTACAATCCAACAAGCAAATATACAAAATCATTAACGTGCGAGTATTGTCAGTTAAAAACAGATGCTTTAATCCGTCTTTTGAAGTGATGCTGATAGCAGCCGAATAAAATAGAATGCAGAGAGATGTCTGGGTGAAAATCCAAGGGTTGGAGGTCTTTTAGGAGAGGGATGGACTTCCTCAGGAAGGTGTCCCCACCAGGTGGGCCTGACATTCAACTGGCATAGACAAGGGAAGTGGGGGATGCAGCCCGCCCCCCCCCAAAAAAAAGGTGCCTCACCAGATTAGAGGAGGGGTGAGACTCTAATTAGTGCCATCGTAAGGGAGCTTCTATAGGGTTTTAGGGAAGTCAAGTGTGCTGTCAGCTCCGAGGTCCAGACAATGGGCATCAAGGCATCGAGCGTGTCGCAACGACCCGAAACGACATGTTGCATAACCGGGGAAATGTCAAGGGAGCAACCCCCGGTGGGTAAACGAAAATGTCACTCCAGTCAATATTGGCGCAGACTTTTCGGCAGGATTACAAATGGGCCCTGTCCATCGCTTTGAAGTGGTGCTGTTCCTCATAAAACGGAAACTAAACCCTATATTATGCTATAGATATTTAATACATAAGATACAATAAAACTGTTATGACCCTAAAAATGTATACACTCTTCTCATTTCCAAACTGCAGAGCTTGCATTATAATGACCAGTTTAGCCTGTCTGAGATATTATTTTTGATGTGGTGTGGTAGATAAGGTTGAGGAAAAGATCTTTGATAAAATGCCCAACCACAATGGTTCTAACATTGAGAAAACATACCATCGCTCCACAATAAACTTTAGAACTAATCAACATTTGTTCTGGACTTTGACTCACTGTCCAATGCAAATGTTACATTTTTCTTCATAAACAATACAAAATTTGTGACATTAGTCACCAATAACAAAAGAAAAATATGTTTGCATCGCATTTATCTGTTAGTCAAAATTGCAGGAGTATAGGCTGGCTTTAGACATGGCACCCAGTTAAAATACACATATGCAAACTCCCTTGCCAAGGGTCAGAGAGTCAGAGAGTTCCCCTGGTTGGGTTCTGGGTGGCATAAGCAGAACTGGGGCTCTGATTCTTTACTGATCCGGCCAGCTGAGTTTCCTGTTTTTTTAGCACATTTAGCAAAATACAAAGGGAGTCTTTGTTACCGTTTCTCTTAAGCGAAATTGTATTTGTGGATAACGGGTCTTATTTGGAGGGGAGAGCAAACACACACACAGGCATGAATAGTGGGCTTGTGGATGCTGCTGGGGGGTGGGGGGGTAAGTGGGGGGGGGGCTGGTTGAGATAAGCTTGACATTCCTAATATTAAAGTGGGTGTTATCAGCAGCACATGGTCTCTGTCCTCAAGGCCGTTGGTGGGAACAGGCAGCCTTCGTTGTGAGAAACGTCCCTGGCGCGATAGCAAGCAGGGCACTGCTGCTGCCTTATCTGCGAGGGAAAGTTCAGCGCGGTTTAGCTCCCCTCCGCCGCAGAAAGAGGGTTTTTGTGCAGCTCCCTGGCCTGACGTCCGCGGCAGAGCTAATTTGGAGACCCTTTAAGGATATCTGATGAATTTGCGTTGACGTGCAGCCGAAACAAACCCCCCCGCCCCCTCCGAGAACCATGCCTTAAAACAGCAAAATTTCAGGCATTAGATTTAAAAAAAAAAACTAGGAGTATGAACAAATGCACATACGTCGCTGGTGAAAGCAAGCCTGTTTGGATTTTTAAAATTTTTCGTTGAGTCCTCAGCGATGCGTCACGTGACTGAGTGACCGAATCGCCGAATCGCCCCTGCTGCTCAGAGCCCGGCGGGCAGGCCCGGAGGGGGGGGTTCGGCAGCCTGTTATTGTTCTGAAATGAGTCTAAATAGGGCCAGCGCTTCTGATCCCCCAAGGAAACGCAAACACTTATCATCCACTCACCTCTGCAAGAAAGAGGGGAGAAAAAAAAAAGTGTCATGACCCGTGAGACTCCTGGAAGCTGTAATTTGGCTCTGTTAACATGAGGGAAAGCTAAAAGGAGGCGACGTTTCAAAACCCTGAAGCGAAGCGTAGACAAGATACTTCCTGCAGAGAGATCCATTGTACTCCCCCCCGCCATTGTCTCCAGCTTCTGTATTGCTCAAGGAGAGCGTGTTAATGTTTGTGGAATCTGCACATAGGGAAGTTAACGCACTCTAGCTCAAGTTCTTTCTCGCTGGTTGTGCGAATGTAAATAATATATGAAGTGAAAATCCTCCCTTTTTTTTTTAATCTCTTGTTACTCATATCACCGGACGGAATGTTAATATTGCTTATGGTGGGCCAGTAATAGAGGTAAACAGCGCAAGGAACGAATTTGCTGGATTTAATGGCAGTAAATCTCATTGGAGAAAGGAGAGCCCGACGTTTAGAATTTAGGACTCGCTGTTGAAGATCCCTTAAATGCCGCATAAACAGCTGAGACGAGATGAACCTGAAGATAGCTTCCATGAACTTCCATACTGGTCTGGGAGGGTTGAATTCTGATGACCTACAGTGATAATCGTCTATTGTCATTATTATTTGTGCACACAGCACCATACATGGCTTGGCTATCTCCCACGGCGGTGTCTCAAAACAAGCTTTTCAATTCCCTTTTCTTAATGGGGGGGGGGATATAACTTGTCCTGAAAGCCATAATGAGTTCCGAGAGAAAATCTGATTACTCCCCTTATGGGAAAGCTTGAAAGAGCGAGATTTACTGTTGTCAGACTATACATTTTTCCCCTTAATCTAAACTAATGCAAATCTCATATAAAAGGCATAAATAAGCATAAAGCGTGGCATTTATCATCCGTAATCTCTGCACGACCCTCCATTACGACATGTGGAAACCCACACTGGGGAATTTGAGAGCTGGAGGAGAGAGCACAGCTGTGTGGGTGATTATAGCAGGGCTGGTCTCCTATCCAGGCTCATTAACTCAATTCACAATCGTCCCATTCCCCCCCACCCCAGCTTGACTCGGAGGAGGTGGTGTCTGAGCCCATTACACCAGCAGCCTGTCTTAAACCGTCTGGTACATTCCCAAAACAGGGCTGCCAGATCCCCAGAGTTCACTACTCTCAGCTCCCAGGACCTCCAAGTGAGGCTCCATTTTATCCCTTTTTTATTTCTTTAATTCATGCTTTCTGTCTGTGTTTCTGCTTTTCTTTTATTGTTTTTTTTTTTTTGTTCGTGGCTGCAGAGCAGTTTGAAGCGGCAACAGTAAATGGAGATAATTGGGGGGCTGGGGGGGGGTGGTTTAGGAGTAGCCAGGCCCTGTCGGACCAATCTTCTCACACAACAATCACCAGATTGTTCCGCAGACCCAGTGACACAGGAACGTCGCACCGCAAATCTGCACTGTAATTAGCAGGCCGTTACTGTCACGAGTGTCATCTGCCGTTACGCGGTAAGCGCTGAATAGGAGCAACAGCCAAAGGCCCCCACGCTTCCCGATCCCCCATCTTCCGAAACTCCCCTAACCCACTCCCACTACCCCCCCCCCCCCCACCAAACCTGCCCACCCTCTCCTTATCTTCTTCCATCACTTTTTTTTGGTTTCCTCTGATACCAGACCCAGACCCAGTGGGGGTGCTTAGGGGTGCCAGATGGACCTCAGTGCACCCCCAGTTGTCTCCTTATATCCCGACATCTACATAGTATTTATGACTTTTTGTGCACCCCTGTGGATTGCAGTTTCACCCCTCTGTATTTTCTTCTGAAAATACATGTCTGAGACCCATGTGTCCTGCAGATAGCTGCAGCTCCTGCGTCTAGCGGATCCCTTACACTAAGCCTGCTGGTCAGACCTCAATGGACGGCCAGGTCGTCAGGAGAAATGAGTGTTTTAGCATCACTCGGGACTGACACCACACCCACCAGGAGAGCTCCAGCTCATCAACCCGCTGAGTCTGAGTGAGAAGAACACTCCACAACAGGAGCATTTTTACATTTAGTTCATGGTTGCTTGGTTTTTCGTTTTGAATAGTAGACATAGCGAAATGTAATTATGACTAATAAGATAATAATAGGATATATTTGGCCAAGCGTAGGACTTTGACTGGATTTTTCCTCATTTAGGTCTACCAGCTTGTCTCTGTCACCATTCATCCAAATGTTCGCCTTTCTCACTAAATAAATGCAGAATGCACCTTACTTCAATGCTTTCATGTGTTTTGGAAATTCGAAAATTAAAATTACTCTGCCCACAGTTTCACATGCCCCCCGTGTCTCTGTGGGGAAAGGGACATTCTGCTATGGGGGAGTCTGCCATAAGCCTGCTTTGCATAACGTGATTCTTGAAAAATCTACCCTGCAGGCTATGGGAGTGTTTTACTGCGTGATCACAAACTGGGCGAACATGTTTCACGAGTATTGGTATGAGGGGATCTTGCATTTCCATTTTTATCATTTAGCAGACACTCTTATCCAAAGCGTCTTACACAGGGTCCAGTTTGCATGTTATACATTCATACAGCTGGATATTTACTGAGGCGACTGTGGGTGAAGTAGCTTGACCAGTGGTACAGCAGCAGTGCCCCAACAGGGAATGGAACCAGCCACCTTTCGGTTATGAGCCCTGCTCCTTACCGCTAAGCCAAACTGCTGCCTAACGTGTACTCTGCCTAATGCTTACCAATCTTACTATGTGTCACCACCTCAGGATGTGGCTGTGATTACTAGCCCGCCGCACGCAAGCCTGCCATTTTCTGATGCT
The DNA here is from genome assembly GCF_013368585.1 of Megalops cyprinoides. Classification (NCBI taxonomy): domain Eukaryota; kingdom Metazoa; phylum Chordata; class Actinopteri; order Elopiformes; family Megalopidae; genus Megalops; species Megalops cyprinoides. The sequence continues at coordinate 60,748,940 of NC_050584.1, read as the reverse complement.
AGCCTCAATCAGAGCTCACCCCAGAACAGTGCTCACGCACATCGTGATATTGCTTGTCCTTTGTTAACACACTGGATGTTCTCAGACTCTGCTCTGGGGACAGTGGGCAGAGCACACTGAAGTACTTGGCTCCGTCCATTCCTCCTCTGCCAGTGCTCTGTTTGTTCTCGTTCATGCCTTCACAAAGCTTTTTAGACAGCCAGTAAAAACCTCTTTGTAGACTCGACCACCACTGCAAATAAATTTAGCCCCTCATCCACTTTAGTCCGTGGAGATTATAATCACTCCCACACAACTGCACTGTTTGTGTGTGGGGGCAAACAAGCCTCCAGAAAGGTTTAAATGAGACACATCTGTGACACAAAGATTTTTTTTTTAAAGATACATTGAGAGTTTTAAACTTTTGTGCGGTCTTATTGTAAGGTTATGTTGTATTGTACTCTACGTTTCTCTTATATATTGCACTGATTAATGTATTGAAGTGTGTATGCTAGTCATCGCTACTGATCACAGCACTGCACAGGGGCTGATGTGTGTTCAGATGCGGCCAGTTGTATCCTGTATGAAACACCTTTTGTAGCACTTTATACTATGTCTTTTTATGGAAGAGTGGTGGCTAAATGACAAAATGTGAAAAAATAATCTCCTGTGTTCAGTTTGTGTGCCTGATTAACACACATGTCCCACCTTGGTCTTGTGTTTCAGGTAGATGAGATGTGTTTGTGGTCGGGCTTATGATCATGTATTTTAGGGTATATTATCACTTTTTTCTTTTATTATAGTACATATGGGCAGATAATGATCATAATCACAGGGGCTGTGTTTAGTAAAACAGAAAGGCTTTCTTTATGAAAATTGCACTGCATGTATTGCAATATTTAATTTTCTCATGGTTTTACCTGATTATTCGGTTTGATTCCTTGCACTTGAATATACTTATAGGAGCATTCAATCTAATCATGATCTAAGCATGCCTTTAAGCAGGTATAACTTTTTTGTTCTTACAGAATATTTTTTGTTTGTTTCAGTGACTGGAAAACTAGTGATGATGAATATAAAAAAGGTAACAGAGAACACCAGCTTAAATTCATTCAGCAGCTGAAAGACAAAAACACTATTGTAGCTAGATTGAATGCCTCTGTTGTGAGTATAATGTATTATATGAATAAAATTTTGAAAAAACGAAGAAATTTATCTTCTCGGGCAGTCGCTGTAAAAGTATTGATTACCAGAATTTACTGTAGTAGCCTTTGCTATCATAGCATTAATTACTGGCATTTACTTTAACAGTATTAATCAGCTGGGATATTAGCACTGACGACCTGTATTTATATTTATATATTTATAACTGTTTATGCTAGTCCATAAGAGTGAAAAGTTATTGCAGTTTATTCACCAATGTGAAATATGGAGATTGAAGTGAAAACACTGGTAACGACATAACAGAGATTCTGGGGATAACACGCCATGACTGAATCACCAGAGGGGAAAAAAACATCAATTTTGGCATTCTGCTATGGTGCATTCACCTCCATGGTCTTTAAGTGGTCAGGCTTTAAAAAAACAGCCTTGGGTTGCATTCTCGCACTGCGACCGCAGTTAGACCGCAGCGGGACCTTGTTTGACTGGTTCTCAATCTGTTTTCAAAGGAACTCTTAAAACCGCGCCTCACGGTACATTTACCTCAGCGGTAAATACACTTCAAAGCCACCTCAGCCCCATTCGATTGAACCCCCCCCCCCCAGGTCGCCCACCCCCTTTTTTTTGAAATCGTCTTGCGTTTTCGGTGCGCCCTGAGTCGTCGGGGATGAGCCGCACAATACGGTGTGTCTGGTCGCATCATGAGCTTCAGTGTAACCGTGATGGCGCACCTAGACCACAGAACGGCAAACACACACAGCCTTTGTCTGTCCCAGGCCTCTGCCCTTGGCTGGGGGCGTTTTTTCCCAGGGTTTGGACAAATGATTCTAATGACAGAATATTATGAGATGTAGAAACACCAGATCACCGGGTCCTATTGAAGGAGGGGCGGAGGGGGAGGTCGGAGAGACTGGGAGGGACAGGGAGCTTCAGATGTGGCCCGGCAGAGATGGCCCGCCATGATTAGCTTCAAAACTCCTGACGAAAACACTCTGATCTGCGCAAGACACAGACACAAGGGGAGGGGCCCTGTTCTTCTAATGTCTGCTTGCACCTCTTTTTTTCTTTGCTTTTTACCTCTCAGAGACATGATGGTATGGATAATACCATACGTGCAAGAGATTGCATTACATTATTGGCATTTAGCAGACACTCTTATCCAGAGTGACTTACATTGGTTACAGTTTTACATGTTATCCATTCATACAGTTGGATATTTACTGAGGTGACTGTGGGTGAAGTGCCTTGCTTACTTAACCCAGCAGGGAATTGAACAAGCAACCTTTCGGTTATGAGCCCTGCTCCTTACCACTACACCACACTGCCAACTCTCGCTGATGTCACACAACTGATTTTACACAGAGCAAGCAAGGGTGTGAAGCATCTTCCCTCCCACAGATACTTAAATGAGAATCTGAAATGATATGTTGCAGTTGACGAGCTTCTCCCCTTTGGACGTAAGGACATCAAATGAAGATTGCTTATGTTTCTGTAGGAAGCTGTGACAGTTACATCCTGCACCGACTGTTGCTATATTTGTACAGTCCACTTTAGAATGCTGTCTGTGGGAGCACATTTATAAAACACTGTGGCAGACACTTGGAGACAAGTAAATATGGGCAACTCTTTTGAATCCGGTGATGGAGAGATAATTCTGTTGACTGTCACCCAGGCAAAAAAAAAAAAAAACATACACATAGACACTGCAAAAAGTTTTTGCTTTGTCATTATGAGTCACTGTGTGTAGCTTGACAGCCAAAAGAATAAATTTAATCCATTTAAAATTAAGTCTATAACACAACAAAATGTACAAAAAGTGAAGGGGTCTGAATACTTTCTGCAGCCACTGTGCACAATCTGTCCAGACACCAAAGCCGGGTGGCCGTTGGTTGCCTCAACATCGCCTTGCTTACTGGCGCGGATGGTGTATATCATCGTCTGAAACCACATGGGGCATACAGCGTACATCGCTATCAGCTCTGTTTCGTGAAATCAGAACACGGAGAAACACAGGCACAGGAATAAACAGAATGTGCGGCGGGCTAACCGCTGTTAGCGCTGATAGAGATCTGTCTGTGTAAGTGATACCGGTGGAATTCGGGGAGCTAAATGGGGACCGGCTTGCTGGAGCTCCTCTGTGCTGTCTGAGAGCGATGAAAACCCTGCGTTTGTGGCCCTCGAAATCAAGCCCCGGTGAAGTGACGAGGCCCTGACAGAGCCTGACCCGTCTCTCTCTCTCTCTCTCTCTCTCTCTCTCTTTTTCCCCTCCCTTTCTCTCTCTCACTCCTCTCTCTCTCTCTCTCTCTGCTGTCCAGCCCTCCAGCCTTCTCTCTCTTGTCATCTCCACCACAATATGATTGCATCTGGTCTACAGCGAGTGGAACCCGAAACAAAGCTGTTTAGATATGAGTTTTCGTAGCATCCCACCTCTCTGACCTTACCTCCATTTCACAGCAAGGATCACCAGCTTCACCTTCCAGCTGATGATGTATGCATTTTACTGGTGTGCATTGAAGATGATTGTTTTTTTTTTTTTTGTTTTTTTTTTTACAGTAAATCTACATGTTTGCTGTGGATACATTTGAACTGGAAATCAAATATTCTAAGGGTATTTGTTCTTTTCTTATTCATGAAAGTTTTTTTTTTAAATTTTTGACATTGATGAAAGATCTGTAAGGGTGTGTGCAACCTGACAGTCTGTGACAGTGTGAACTTCAGGGGGTGACATTTCAAAGCTGTAGGCTTCATCTTGTCACATTCTCTCAGTGTCCACAACTTTCACTTCCATTTCTCTCCTCTGTCAGCCTCAAAATTTTTTTTCCAGAATGTTCAAAATGTGATAACTCTGTCTCCTCCTGGATATTGATCTCAGGTGCCTTGTGACACCAGTAGCTGAGCTCGATAAAATGTTGTCACTGGTTTCAGCCTCTGCACCGATCGATCTCAATCACACTAAACAACTGCCTCACAGTTCGGCCGGTGCATTTTACAGAGATAAACTTTATTATCTCAAGGACATCTTGGATAAGCATCAAAAGGCTGTTAAACAGTCCTCTGCATATTTCTGATTGTGTTGACTTTTGTCCTATTTAACAAAAAAAAAAACACAAACTGTTCTGTTCTGGTAATGTTGCTTAGTGTTTGTTTTGTACGTGTTACTATGCACAAGCAAGTGGTGTCGTTTAACAGTGGAACGGTTTCGCCCTGGTGTGTTGATGTGAACCATTTCCCAGAAAGCACTGCTTCCTGGAGTCTTCTTGTGTTGTCTGACTTACAGCTCAGCACTGGAGAAGGGCGCTGCAGGTCAAGTTGAAAATGAAAGACAAACCTTTCAATGAGACTCACAGCTGAAGTTCAGTTCATTAACTGAAACATTTTAATAGAAAATTATGAGTGATTTTCAATGCATGTGCCGAATTTCACTTCATTCCCTAAATTGAGGTGAACTGCCGTGGAATTGACCTTCAGTTTCAAACCATGCATGTCTTTAGTCTGAACGACATAAAATTCTTAACTCTAGTTTGTATTCAGATTATCTAGATATGAATTCATACTTTCACATGAAAATGATATGTTTTGTTCATGCTTTTCTTATTTTAATCTGGACAGGGGCTCTTATGCAAAGTGACTTACAAGGCTACCATGTCCAGATACGAGAATGAACATCGCAAGAGCAACAAGACCAACAAAAACATACAGACCGGCCAGCAACACAGTAAAAGAACACCAATCTGATTAACAGAGTGAAACCGGTTTCCCAAATCCACAGTGCTTCACAATTTCCTTTGGTACAACATACTGTATGTACGTAGCACTAAAGATTCAAAACAGCTCAAAGCTTCTGCTCAGTGGTGTTACTGCATCAACTGTACCTGACATTTACAAATTTCAGCGTCTTCACAAAGTGTACCTTATACAGGTGCTGTCTGAGTTTTACACGTAAGTGTGCATCAGAAATCGACGAATAAAAGTGGTATTATGCGGAAGGTTGGGGGCAGGGGGTTGCCAGGGTCCCGGGGGTTGCGGTTTCGGGAATATCAAAGCGCAGAATGCTGCCATTAAGGAGGCAGGAAGCCCGGAGTGGAAATAAAACATCCCCATCGACGCGTCAGGGGCGGCCAAGGGAAACAGCAGGCAGCTGCGGCACGCTCTGCCGCTATGCTAACGGGACGTTTCCCCTCAAAGAGTGAAGAGAGAGAGAGGGAGAGAGAGATAGAGAGGGGGAGAGAGAGAGAGAGAGGGGGAGAGAGAGAGAGAGGGGGAGAGCGAGGGAGAGAGAGAGGGGGAGAGAGGGAGAGAGAGAAAGAGAGAGAGAGAGAGAAATGGAGAGAGAGAGATAGTGAGAGAGGGAATGAGAGGGATAGAGAGGGGCCCGTCACAGACGCGGGCATTCATCGGTCCCCCGGTGTCACCACACGGTCATGGGAAGGACCTCTCTCAGACTGACGCCCCCCCCCCCCACCCCCCACCTAACACCTCCACAGCCACATAGCCTCCTACTGCGGAGCAGGGTCTGGTCTCTGTTTCTGCTGGCCAAATTGCTAGATTTGGGGGGGGGGGGGGCGGGGGGGCGTTGGAGGCCCTCCCGAGCAATCAAGGGTCAATTTCACATCTGACTGGTGTTTCCTGTTTAATGAGAGCCACTGTCACTTTAATTCAAGACATTGGAGAGAAAGGGGAGTTCAGGGTGAACAGCAGTGTAAACCTATATTATGGAAGCAGGAATGTGCCACCCAGAGAAAGAGGGAGAGGGAGGGAGACAGAGGGAGAGAGGGAGAGAGGGAGAGAGAGAAAGAGGGAGAGAGGGAGGGAGGGAGGCAGTTCGGCTCTGTTCGATTCCTGGAACACTTTCGCATGCCTGCATGCAAATAGAGGCCCATTAGGACATGAATACAGCATGTGTTTTATGTTTCTTTTGTGTGAGTGATCTAATGAGTGTGTGTGTGTGGATGCATGCATCTCACAGCTCTAGAAACAACAGTTACTACAACCATAAGGCTTTTACTTCTCACTCTCATTCACAAAGTTCACAGCCGTTGAGTATGTCCTGCATGCATACTTAAAGGTTATTATCTGCCACGTGGAAAGGCGCTCGAAGAAGTAAGCCAAACCCTCACAGAGGGACATGACTGCAGGTTCGCACTGTGTGTTTCTCCTGACCGGAGTCTAAACCCTAAGCCCAAGCGATGTTCCGCTAACTTCATTCACGCTCTCAAGCGGAGCGTAAGTGACAGGTGGCAGTCTCTCCGGACGGGGCCGGGTGTGGCGGTAGGAGAGCGGGCACTCTGATTGGCCGCGCTGCTCCACCGCGGGGGCCTCCCCTCCGTCCCCGCTGGCTAACGGAGGGCCCTCATTAGGTCATGTTTGCTCAGCCTCGCTGCTCCCCCCCCTCTTAATGCTGTCTATCCCGGGACAAATTAGGGGTTGGTTGGTGGGGGGGGGGATATTGTGGCTGAGCGTCACTGGAGGACCACCTCATTCAACAGATTACTGCTGCCATGGAAACGCCCCCCCCCAGCAAATGAGTGCAATGAACGGGTCACGGGAGGAGATGAAACGGCCGGGCCCATCGTACGAGCGGAAAGACAAGAAAAGCTGTAAGCGTAGCGGCCAAGCAGGGCGACCCAGCGTAGGCTGTTTCCAGGGCCTACCGGACAGCCTGGCCAGGTTTTAGCAGGGATCTGGAGCGTGTGTTTGGGGTGTGGCTCCACCTGCACGGCAGGATGGCTGCTCGTGAGACAGATGGGTGGTTGCTGGGGCAACAGGGCCATCTGGGGTTCTTCTGGAGGGGCAGCAACTGAGCCCGAGAAGTTCCTTGTCGCTCCCTGCCTCTTGGAAGCGGGTCAGTGTTCGTTTGGAAATGCAGAGGCCATATTAGCTCCGTCCACACTGGACTCTCTCCAGTCTGCCTTAAAAACCTGAAACGTGCTCACTCTGACCTCACACTGCACAGTACGTGAGAGCCAGGCCGAGTGCAGCAGGCCCATTATTTTTGATTAATTTGGCCACCGGTATTCGCCGTATCCAAGTGTTTTGGTGAGTGTGTGTGTGTGTGCTTTACATATTAAGGGAAGGGTTGGCCAAAGGTCTGTCTTTGTACTGACAGAGAGCTTTTCTCACGTTGGGTTTTTTTTTGGGACGAACCACTGACTGTGTGAACTGCAGAACTTCTGAAAGCTTTCCTATTCCTGGTTTTCACCGAGTTTTTCAAATCAGCCGGCCAGTTATTGCTGGTGAATTTCACCAGTTGCTCCCTCCTGAGAGACAGGCTTGTTGTTGTGACTACTGAAGCTTGTAATACGGAGCGTAGAGAGGTACAAATGAGATCTGATGAAAGCTTTCATACCCTGGTTTTCACCAAGATTTTCAGAAATTACTTGTGAATTTCACTCACTGTCCCTGAGAGGGAGGCTTGTTGCTGTGACTAGTGGAGCTTGTAATATGGAGCGTAAAAAGGTACATATGAGATCTGATGAAAGCTTTAAAACAAGCATTAAGAAGACAAATGTGTCCTGCTGGATCGGCCTTACTTCTCATTTGTATCAGTGGAAACTGTTGGGTTGTGATGATGTATGTGTGTGTTTTGCATGAGAAAAGTAGATTCTCTCACCTCCAAATATTTGCTGTTGTGTCTGTTCCACTTACTGATGCTGTGAAAGCATAGATTTGACAATGTTCATAAATATATCATAAATGCATGGATTTAATGTGAATGTGCTGATTTCACAGTCAGTGCATAGCATTTTCTTTGTGAAAGTACACACACACACAAACACACACACACACACACATACTCTCTCTCACACACACACACAGACACACACACACACCGACACACACACACACACACACACACACACACACACCCCTACCCCAGTGTCTCCAGTCATCATTGTAACATTAGCCAATGCTAACCCCCTCTCTCTCCACCTCCTGTCCAGCCCCAGTGCCTCTGAAGCAGCAGCCTGATCGATACCAGCTGGGCCCTTTCCTCCCAAGTACACAGCAGCCAGCACGGTGTCTGGAGCCTCATTAAAATTTTATCAAATACAAATCAAATTGATTTTTTTTCTCTTCCTATTAGAACAGCTATTTCTCTCTCTCTGTCTGCCTTTCTCTTTGCTGTGTGCGGGTATCACCTGACACCGTGTCTGTACTGCGGGGGGAAAGTCCGCGTAATCTTGCGTGAAAGATTCTCTCCCTTGATATGAATGCCGTCTTTATCATTTCAAGCCCTACTGAGTCATGGCACATACGTGCCGTCTGAATGCAAGGAATTTAATCGACAAGTGAGAAACGAATTTCATTTCTATCTACAGTCCATCAGCCCTGGGGGGGGGGGGGGGGGGGGGGGGGGGATATACGTCTTAACTACAAACTTAATGCTAAAGGAAGTACCTTGACTTTCTAAATCTCGCCAGCATGCCATTTGAGAGTGAAAGGGCACGAAAATTTCCCTAGCGGGTTGTAGTTTTACCATGCTTTGTGGATGTCACCGTTTTGGACTGTGTCCGCATTCCAGCGGGAGGTAATGATCCTCGCACCCGAGGTTTCCCGCTGTCGCACGAGAGAGGCGAGTCCCGACAGGTCAGAGGCAGGCATCCAAACAGCCTCTCTCCCTGTGACTCTGCAGTATTATGTGCGTGATAAAATGCTGCAGGGTCGGTTGGGTAGCTCGCTCGCTCGCTGTGGAGACTCTCTGAAGACTGGCAGGCATAGAAGCCCCGCGACAGGCTTGCCTAATTGGAGCTACATTGCCGGTTAATATGCATTGACCACTGCTGGTGGTAGTGCCGGGAATATTGTGAATAAACAGCAACAGGTATGAATATGTGTGTGTGTGTGTGTGCGTGTGTGTGTGCGTGTGTGTGCGCGCGCGCGCATGTGTGTTTGCGTGTGTGTCTGTGCACGCACGTGTGTGTGTGTGTGTGTGTGCGCGCATGTATGTGCATGTGTGTGCTTGTGTGTGTGTGTGTGTGTGTGTGTGTGTGTGGTTGTGTGTGTGTGTGTGTGTGTGTGTGTGTGTGTGTGTGTGTGTGTGTGTGTGTGTGTGTGTGTGTTGGGGTAGAAGGGAGAAGGTGGTAGAAGGAACACAGCTTTCAAACCAAACCTCTCAAATGCCAATTCATGTCGGATACCTGTGATTTTGTAACAGCGCCTGTACCAGAATGTGACAATTTTGGGGGGTGGATGATAGTAAGGGTGGAAATTTACTAGCAACAGGCATGACAGGAATGGAATCAACCATAGATGAGGGCAAGGAGGCTGTGTGGTGTGAGTTTAGCTGAGCGATCCTCACTTTCACTAACAATAGAGATACAGGCAAATTGAGGTGACAAGACGAACAACACAAAGGTTTTCTTGGGGTCAGCAGTGGCCAAACAGCAGGTGAGACGCCATTAGCTGAAATGCAAGCCGCCACACTGGGTTGCATCAGAAAGACACACGTTCGGCCAAGACGCGGGGACAATGGGCTTATGGAGCCGTTGATGCCAGGGAGGGTGTAGATTCTTATTTAATCATTTAACAGCCACAGGGGGTGGACCCCCCCGCCACCAACTCTCCTCCTGTTTTCCCTATCCTCCAGCTGGACAAACCCCCCCTGTCCCATGGACAGACGGCAGCCGGCTCCATGGTACAAGATAATCGATGTCCTGGAGGCCCGGGGCTAGCGTTTCAGCCCTCTCCGGGGCCAGGAGAGCGCCACCCCCCCAACCCCCCCATTAGCAATCTTTGTTCCCTGCGTGTCTGCCCGTATCTCCCATCTCTGCCCCCCTGGTCTCTCGCAGACACCCACACTGTCTGCCACATCAGCCCTTTGGCCGCGTCAATATGGCTTGGGCGTGAAATTGACTTAGGAGGGATCCATAGGCCGATAAAGCTCGGCAAAGAACAGCGGGGGCTTTGTGCTAACCGTCTTTCGGGTTGATTATGAACTACCAGTAAAATGTATTTTTTGATTTATGACGGCAGAAGGCATGCGTTATGACCACAGGCTGTTAAAACGCTTGCTATACTTGTGCTTATTCATGCAAATGCTTGAATTTATGTAAGACAGTGTGATACACTCAGTTCAGTAATGCATTAATGTCTGTTACACTATTGACTGTAGCGCCCTTTTTTCTTTACAGTTTGCACTCTGTGCATATACTTTTCAATGCTCTGCAAGTCAGATGCACCAAGCATGCACCAAATATATTCATAACCAAACGGATAAACAAATAACGAGAGAAGTCTGAACCGAATATTTGAACATCAAAGAATATCCGCATCCCTGTCGGGCAGTTCAGTGGAACTGGGGTTTGCTTGGCAGTGTGTGTCCGTGAGACGGGGTTCATGAGAACTGCCATCTTATCTGCTCAATGAACAGACGCACACACACCCAATGTTTTATAGCAAGTCTGGGTGGTGGCGCTGTCCCCATCTGGGCTTGCATTAAGTAAATATACTCAGGCAATTTAATCCAGTTTTATATGGAATAGATACCAGCATTATGGTTACTCCCGAAAGCAAAAAAAAAAAAAAACTTTACAAGGCTGTGTTTCTGTTGAGTATTTAATTGCTGTGCTTCTTTTCAGTTTTAGGCCCATACACACAAACGCTAGACTTCCACGTGTATTGAAAGTAATGCTTTCCTGTGCATAATCAACTCCAACCGCAAATCGCAGCTAGAACGTCAGGACAAATTCAGCAGTCCGGCTTGCCCAAAGCATTGTGTAAACATCAAGCCGAACATGCTGACAACCAACGTTATTCAGCCAGACAGGGTGACCATTGAGCAGATCCCTGGATGTTAGCTGCTTGTGAGGTGGATTGCTCTGAATCTGTTTCCAATTTGAAATAAATTCTCTGTGACTGGAATTACAGGGTCTTTTCTGACTGTCATTGGCCCTGTATTGTTTCTTTGTGCTGAGACATCATTGCGTTGTGAGTTGGATTGGATACCTTTGGGAATACGAGTGTTTATCAGTAATGGGTTTTGCACCGCAAATGGTGCAACAGACATTGCTGCATGCAAATAATGAGTTATATATTCATCCTATCTGCAGTGTGTCATGTTTCACTTTGAGCAGCAAACGCACTTTATGCAAATGCAAGTTACCATCGCGAGTTTTGCGATTGCTCAAGTCAACGACAGAGGAATTGGGAAAGAATAACGATAATAAAACAATCCCACATCATTTTCATAAATTCACTCCCCAAAGTTAAGGACAAAGGATGTTTTGGTTATACTGAGTCATGGCCATAACTCTTGAATAATGAGTCTCGAGCAATGGAAGAATGCTCTGCTGCTTTGGAGACACATTGACGACCCTTCTGAGCGAGTAAAGTGAGAAGCCTTGCTGAACCGGCGAGAAACTAACTCATAATGACAAGCCAATATCAGAGAGGGTTTTCTCAGGGACTCGTGTTAGCCTCCCTCTTTCACAATGCATGGCCACACTGGTGGGGGCAGTGGGATACATCCAGCACTGTGCTGGAGGGAGTGGGGAGAGATAATTAAGTGTCTGCACTAGCATTCCAGAGATTCACAGAATCAGTTACATTCTACTCTGTTGCTGGCGTAAGGAATTATGCTATTACATATCTGCGATCTGTATAGGAACGTGTGTACTGGCAGGACATATGTGGAATACATATCACTGAGGACCTGACCTGGACCAATCACATCCAAGCTCAGGTAAAAAAGGCCAGACAACGGATGTACAACCTGCTGAGGAAATTCAGGGTCCCCCCAGTGATTCTGAAAACTTTCTATACCGGGGCTATAGAAAGTATATTGAAGAATATTGAGGACTGCAAAGCCCTGCAGAGGGTGGTGCATTGTGCATATTTTTTTTTATATCTTTTATCTATTTTAGTTCTAATTTATTTTTATCTCTTCTATTTTGCACAGTCTAAGGAGTTGGACCAGTCTTAAATTACACTACAAGTTGTATACTGTTTGTAACTGTGTATGTGACAAATAAAGTTCTTGAATCTTGAATCTACTAACCAAATTCAAGGTAAGTTTCTGATTCAAGTAATAAAACTTCTGACTAAAGACTTGTGATTTGCATCTCAACAGTTCACATTCACATGTCACAAGCCTAGTTTTAATGACAGCCTAATGAGAGCTTATCATATTAATAAAACAAATAGCTTTCCAAAACGCATAATTTCCAAGGCAAGCTCACCAACAGCAAGATGTGATTGACTTTAGCATGGCTGTGTGACCTCAATGTACAGGAGCTATTGGTAGCCATAAGGGAGGCTGAATCCCTGTGCAGCAATTTCCCTACAAGAGCACATGCTGTCAGCAGAGACAGCCAAAAACCATTGTGTTGTCAGCCTTTTTTTTTTCCTTTTTGCGCTGCTGTCTCCAGTCAAATTAGATTCCTGAAGCAGAAAAATGAGTTAGATAAATCCAATTTGCTCATGATAAGGGTATGTGCAGTACACTTCTGCATTGTTGAAACATTAGATAAGGCTGCACTTGCAAGACGTCTGCAGACAGTGGAGACAAGACCAATTCCAATATTTGACATAACTCAATAGAAAAGGCATTGCGCGGCCATGGGTCAAATATACACATCCATTGCAGCAGTGTGGTTTATCTAAGCTGGTGTATCTGCTGTGGCTGTTTATCTAAACAGAAAGCAGCTTGCAAAACTGAAAAAAGGAGGAAAAATAATAACATTAACAAATAAACTGCACCTACATTTTTTTAGATGCCGGTAATACAGTATATTGAATTTTTGGTTCCGGGTTACCTGTTATTCAGCCGACAAAGGAGGAAAAAGGAACCTTCAGGAACATTGGTATTGGGGACAGTGTTAACTGGGAGAAGCCCCTTAGCTTGAATCTGATCCATGGGGTTTGTTGTGCTGTGAGACTGGTGTCCTGCTAATCATCCGGGCCAGAGAAAGACTGATAGAGACAGGAGAAAACTTAATAGGCAGGGGTTCGAGAGAGTGGCAGATCTCTGTTCAGATCTAAAAATAAGAAGAGTGTTTATAAACAGATAGCCCTCAGAGTTTCCACAGTTGCTGTGGGAGTAGCAGCTACTGGCATTCACAGAGGATAAGGCATTAGGGTGATTTCAAACCTGGCCTTTTGCGTCTGCCTGGAATTCAGGCTACAAGGGTCCCTTGAAGATAAGAGACTGAACGGGGAGTCATGACTGGGGGGCCAGTTTGCTGGCAGCGTTTGATAGCCAAGGACTAATTAAATATTTCTGTGAAACGGCTGTGCAAGAGTTTTACAACCCAAAGTGCTCACGTGAATTGGGATCCTTTTTGTGAGGAAAGACGGAGGTAGCGAAGTTTAATAGGCAGGGGCTCTAGAGAGTACCAGTAATGAGGAGTGAGAGATACTGGGGGTGTGATCTGCGTAGGAACATGTGCACTGGCAGGACATTCGAAACCAAGGTGGTCCAAGAGAAGATCTTTGACCGATGCTCTCCCCCTTTTTTTTTCTTCTCTCCCTATCTCTCTCTCTCCCTCTCTCTCTCAGAGGCAGTTTTTGGGAGGCCTGAGCTCGGGCCTGGCCCGCCCATCTCTGGAATGTTCCGGCGCATTGTAAGCGCACCGAGCATAAAGTCCTGGAGGACGCCGATAAGGAGACTCATCACGTTTCCGCCCCTGTATTTCCTTTCACGGGTGAACAGGGAGGTCCACTGTGTGGAGGGGACTGGTGGGGCTCATTTTCACGGTACATCAGATGGGCCTGTGAGGCGGCGTGGGGGGGGGGTGTCGCCGGGAGTGAGGGCTATGCCGGCCAATAGCGGTCAACCTTCTCTCTTCCGCAGGTCCAGAACCTGAGGGAGATAAGTAATGGCGTAATTACAGGAAATGCAGGAAGCAAAAAAAAAATTCCAAAAGGAACTGGGCAAAAGGATGTTCAGGGTGGGGGGGTATTGGGGGTGTGTGGGGGGGTGAGGGGAGTGAAATAAACAGAAAGGGGGGGGGGTAATTCCTTAAAAAAAATATAGTCCACATTATCTCTGTCCAGCTCTGATTGTTGGGGAGTGTGTTTGTGTGTGTGTGTGTGTGTGTTCTTGCTCTGAGCTGTGTGTTTATCTTAGTTTTCAGAAGGAGGATAGTCACACAGCTTATTGTCTAAGATCACAGCTAACTTAGACCAGCACCGGCAACATGAGTGGGATGAGCTGACACAGGTCAGCATAAGAAAAAAAGATTGTGCAAAAACATCTCCACCCTGAACCGAGCGTGCCTGCCTTGTTCCAGCTCCACCAGTGGAAAAGGCATTGAGTATTGGCTGCTAAAGCTGAGATTGATTCCACAGTCACTACCAACCCAATACTTTAGTTTAAATATCCAATAGCAGGCGTTCCTTACAAACATGCAATTTAGAGTGAATCTGAATAAATAGATTGCTTCTGGATATATGTTTTAATTACACTGCTAGCATTTAGCAGATGCTCTTACCCAGAGCGACTTAACAATTATATCCATTTATAAAGCTGGACATTTACTAAGGTAACTGTGGGTTAAGTGCCTTGCCCAAGGGTACAACAGCACTACCCTCTCGGGGGAATCAAACCAGCAACCTTTTAGCTACAAGCCCTGATCTGTACCACTATGCCACACTGCTACTCATAAATGTATGCACATGCAGCTGAGATAGAGCTTTCTGCTGCCAAACTGCTAGTGCTTGATACAACAGAGGGGACAGAGCTGGCATGCTTGTATTACCAAGGTCACTGAGAGCTTGGGCTGTCAATTGTTGGACATCTTGGAATCCCAGTGTTAAATCCTCACAGACAGACAGGTTCAGTGTGTCAGTGAACAAAGAAGCTTCCAGCAGAGGAAGTATTGTTTTATTCGTGCAGATTGATCCGTCACTAATATGACCACCTAACACTTCAGTCCACAGTGGGGTAGCTCTTGGCAGGAGGGTTCTCACAAACACGCAGGCGTGCTCAAAGGTGCACACTTTCACACACACACTTTCAGACACACACACACACACACACACACACACACACACACACACACACACACACACACACACACACACACACACACAGAGCCAGGGATCAGGCTGGTAGCCCTGCTCTGACTGCAGCAGGGTAGAGGTCACTCAGGCCCTTCTGACAGTAATTCCGGATGGCCCCAGAGACAGGAGCAGGACTTTTGACCTGGGGGACCTCAAGGTGATACTTCCTCTCTGTTCTGATCTAAAAATAAGAAGAGTGTTTATAAACTGATAGCACTCAGAATTTCCACAGTTGCTGTGGGAGTAGCAGCTACTGGCATTCACAGAGGATAAGGCATTAGGGTGATTTCAAACCTGGCCTTCTGCGTCTGCCTGGAATTTAGGCTACAAGGGTCCCTTGAAGATAAGAGACTGAACGGGGAGCCATGACTGGGGGGGGGGGGGTGGTGGTGAGGGGGGGGGCAGTTTGCTGGTAGTGTCTGATAGCCAAGGACAAATTCAATATTTCTGTGAAACGGCTATGCAAGATTTTAAAAACCAGAAGTATTCACATGAATTCATGAAGCTGCAGGAGTGTAGCATAGTGGTACGGAACAGGACCTGTAACTGAAAGGTTGCTGGCTCGATTTCTCAGTGGGGCACTACTGCTGTACCCTTGGGAGAGGTAAATAACCCAAAACTGTCTCAGTAAATATCCAGCTGCATAAACTGGCAACATGTTAGTTGCTGTGGATAAAGGCATCTGCTAAATGACAATAATATAATGAATTCAGATCCAATTTAAAAGGATTGAAAGTCAGATAATTATGAAGGGTGCCATGTCACTGATTTTAAACTTATGTTATCATAAGCACATAAATTCTATTATGAAATTATTTTTTTTCATTTTGTTAAAGGAACTCAGCACAACTTACAAGATATGACACAAAACTTTGCAACAAAAAATAAAAATTGCAAAGTCCAGTGAAACATTGTGATCCCTATGACAATGTGAAACATACATGTTTGGAGCCTGAGTTCTGGATAACTGAGAGTATCTAACCAGCACAGCTGGAAACAAGACCAGACTTCTCCAGACCCAGAGCTATATCAAAACCAGACCTCTCCAGCCTCAATCATTGAGTGCTGAGACAAAATATCAAAAACGATTTATATTAAGTTGACCTTCACACCATTGGGATAATTCTAATGTTGTAATTACTTTCAGAACAACTGTGTAACAATGCATTGTTACATATTAACACTGTAAGTAATGCTGAACAGATTTGTGTGTTTTGAGCAATTACACCAATACAAATTTGCACATCTCTCATTTCCATTAGATACAAAGTGGTTGCTATGCACTATTGTATTACACAATAATCCCAATATTGTCACACTGGTGAGAGTTTCACCTTAATATTAAAGGTTACCTTTTAAAGATATTGATCTGGATTAAATGGTTATCCAGTGTAAACATGGCTGAATTTGCCAGCCAGACACATCAAACACCAGTAAAATGCTCCCATTTATTTGTTAGTCAAAGTCAAACCCATATATTTACTGGCTCTAAGCCTGGTGATAAAAAGCTTATTTAAAAAAAAAGTCAGTTTGGTACATGTGCTACCATGCATTCAATGAGCAGAACTGCTCGAAGCACATGAGAAAAAACGAGGTCTGATAGTTCATTCAGAGCTGTTTCAATGTGTTTACAGTTCAGAATCACATAAATGTGTCTACAGTTGAGACCCGCTTAAATGTGTCTGCAGCTCCTGCTCAGATCGACGCTGGAGCGTTTTTTTTTCTCGCCAAGCTGACGACGTAGATGCAAAAAGATTTATTGGGGGGGGGGGGCTCTGTAGGAACCTGGAAGAGCGGATAGGAAAAGAAAATCACCAGCGGATATAAGGCTGGCTCCTTCCCCCCTTGGAGCTGCGGCCCCTTAAAATAATCATGCCCTATAAATTAATGTTTACTGCGCTGCGATGTTTTTCCGTGCGGCGCTGAGCGCTTCAGCTGTGGCCCAGATGAGCTCTGCATCCCCGGTGATATACGGCGGCGCTAACGCAAGCCGAGGTGGGCTGCACTTTCACAGGGGTAATTTAGGCTTTATCGTTTGCTTTGTGGATTTACTGTTGTTGAAGCTGAAATTTATTTTTCCTTTTTTTTTTCTTGTCCTGATAGAGAGGGGTGATGGTGGGAGATGGGGTTCAGGGCTGGGGTCTGTGGTCCCGACGAGGGGCTGTGGCTGTTGAGATGTTTTCGTGTCTGTCTGTGCATCCTCTGTCTGTGTAATAGAGAAATGGGAGCAGAACCGCTTTGGCGCCCTGTCTGAATTTCTCTGGACCGGAGAGCCAGGTCATGCTTCTAGATTAATAGGCATATCTGCACGGTTGTAAGGCAGCTGTAGAGGTCTTTATGAAGACTGAGACAGACACGTAGACACACACACACACACACACACACACACACACATGCAAACACACAAACATACAAACACACAGACACACACACACGCGCAAACACACAAACATACAAACACACAGAAACACAAACACACACACACAGACATGCACACACACATACACACACACACACACACACACACACATGCAAACACACAGAAACACAAACACACACACACAGACACGCACACACACATACACACACACACACACACACACACATGCACAGACATACAAACACACACAAACACATACACATACAAACACACACGCACACGCACACAACCTTTCTACCCCCCCCCCCCCAGCAGCAGCATCTCTCCCTGCTGGAAACAAAGGCGGCAGTTTTGCGCTCTCCAGGAGGGAGGGGCGTGTGCGTTGGGACAGGCTGGTGCCAGGGAGGGCTGCGCAGGCAAACTCCGGAGCCCGCAGCAAGAAACCACAGACAGGCCCACGGAGCCCCGGGGCCAGACCCTCAGCCTCTTACACTAACTATTCCCCTCTGTGTGCGGCGATAAAGCATCTGTGCGCTTCCCTCGTCTGCCAGCTCCCAGGGTGATGAACTCTCCCAGGGTTAACTCCTTCCTCTTTTTATTCCACTGGAAATGATTTGATATCATTTTCCCAAGCACAACCTCACCCCCCACCGTCGTATTTTTGATGTACAAAAGGCTATAGACCCATGTGCCTCAGCACGGCTACTTTCAGACTCAAACTGACCTTAAGTATAGCTAATCTCATGCTGGTCTGGGCCCAAGCTACATATTCAGTTTAGCCTATACTTCAGCATGACAGTGTAGTTCACCGCTGCTGTGTGTAGTTTTTGAATTGACAGTTATTCTGCATGTAGCTAGGCAGATAACCAAGGGCACTTAACGTTTTTGGTGCACTGTACAGCCTAAAAAAGTTCATTTCATTCCGTACAGACAGACATGTGGCATATGATGCTATAATTCAGAATAAGGAAATATAAGGATTTCCACACTTCTCCATGTTT
Source organism: Megalops cyprinoides (assembly GCF_013368585.1). Lineage (NCBI taxonomy): Eukaryota > Metazoa > Chordata > Actinopteri > Elopiformes > Megalopidae > Megalops > Megalops cyprinoides. Next base: position 60,730,418 of record NC_050584.1, on the reverse strand, counting down.
CAAACACCGCTGCTGTTTTTCCCTCATAGGGCCAATCCACAGAGCGGGGGGAAAAGGAACATTTAACTGCTGATTGGTCGTATATTTATTCGTCTTATGTAATAAATGCATGGGAGAGAAAATTTAAAACATTGAAATGCAAACCGACCTAGGACATCATCATGGCATGGAAAGAATGTGGTACTCCTCGGTAAGGCGAGCGGAGATGTAATTAGCGGGCTAATTAATGGAGAATTTGGTTTAACTGAAAAAAAGTGCGATTGCGTTGCAGCACCTGGGCTTGGCAGTTTGCATTTTCGTGTGAGGCGCGGCATGCTGCATGTATACAAACCGTTTTACTGCCGCGGCGAGGCGGCGGCAATCCATCACCCGTGACTGCGCCATAATTACTGGCAATTATGTAAGATCTCGGTGGAAAACGAATAAAGCGGTTTAATGGTGATTAAGTGTGACTCAGGTGGTAATTAATAAGGGCTGAGCCTGACAGCTCTTTCAGTAACACTGTGGGCTGATGGAGAGATATACACCATCCATAGCTTGGGTGATTTTTTTGGGGGGGGGGGGGTTGTGTAGCCTGTTCCTCCTTGTTTGTGGTGAAACAGAAGTTCCAGTGTCTCCTCTGAGGTCACGAAACAGGACGGTGGTGGGGAGGGGGGGGTCAGGGGAGGGGGGGGGGGGGTTGCCCTTCAGTTTCTCTCTCTTCTCAGAAACAGAGGCCTCAGTTCAGTCTAACTGAAGTGTGCTTTGAGGAATGAATTCAGACAAGACTTACACAAGAATTAAGTTATTAATGTCAAACTAAGTCTCAGACCTGCATTTCATTACCATGTGTACTTATCTTTTGACATAACACAGCATTTTGAAAAAACATTCTTAAAAAATGCAGTCCCAGCAGTACAGTGAACACCAAAATTAATTTAAAAATGTAGCCCGCACTGGAAAAAAGTAAAAAAGTAGCACTTGCCTTTAACCTTGTGTCACAGTTTAGGACAAATATTAATTGAATTCAGGGCTCAGAAATGATTGATAAAATATGTAACACTTGCTCAGAGTAAGGCACAAAGTTTATGGCTCTAATATCAAGTAGAGGCCAGAGCTGACCTGAAATGCCAGCGTCCAAAAAACAGCCCCACATCCATCAGAGGTGATGGAGAAAACACCCCCCTCCCATCACCCACCCCCCAACACGCCAGGTTTCGGGATGCGGCTGGCACCTGCCTGTCGCTTCCTTCATTTCCCCCCTCACGGCTCCTTACGGACAGGAAATGCTGTGTCAGGTTTGGGAGGGGACAGCTTAGAGCCCCTGCGGAAAGGGGGGGTGGGGTGGGGGGGTGCATCGGCAGGCGTGAGTCACTGTCTCCTCCCAGCCGCCCGGACCCCTCCCTCCACAGACACTGGCACCTGCCGGAGCCAGAAATCACACCTTCACTGAGCCCCTCAAGCGCCAGAGGTGTGTGGGGGGGGGAAGGGATTTTTGGGTCGGAAGGAGGGGGGTAATCGCTATTTGGCTTGTTTAATTAAGCATTTAATACATATCCTTCCCCGTGTAGAACAAGCATGAATCATCGAGTAATTAAACTGCTTTCCAAGCAGAGCTGGAAAAATGAAAAAAAAAAACAGTCCCCTGGGACACCCAGAGTCAGGGCTGGGAGTTTAACTCTGGATAGTGATGTATTGCACCAGTTTGGAGCCCTGGTGCTGTGTGTGAGCTGTGGTGCGGTTAAAACTCCACCAGGAAAAGGCAGACTGCCGGGCAGAACCCGGGCTGCAGAGTTGTGGCCGTTTTAGCTCTGTTTTTGACTTGCATTATCAGCTTAAGCTTGACTTAAATGAATTAGCTTGGCTTAAAAAATTTGAGTTTTGTGCCATAATAAATACAGTTAACTGCACAAGAATCACTGGAGGTGCATTAATTTTCAATAATGGTGGTTTTAGGAGATCTAAAGAGAGAATTTGGTGTTGTAACTGGAAATCAAGGATATTAAGTGTTATTACATATAATAGTATAAAAGTGTTATACATATAACTGCTGAATTGATTTGATAGGAATGAAGGAGGAATCATTTCACCAATAAGCCTTGAATGCACTGAATGCATAAGCATGGCTTGACAACTCTTGCTATAAATAAACAGTGAAATAAACTGCCCATTTCACATTTACTAGAATAAAAATAGCAGAAAATAATACAATGGAACTATGGAATTATTAAAAACCATGACTATTAATACATTCATAAAAAAGTTTGAAAATTTGAAGAATGGTGTTTCAAGAAATATTGCTATAAATCAAACTCAAAGACCCATGCTTACATATACATTTTGTCACTTAACAGACCCTTTTATGCAGAGCAATGTAGAAGATAGGTACATTTCATGATACAGTTGCATTTTTGACATTCAGCAGATGCTCCTAAACTGACTCCTAAAGTCAAGCGCAAGGGCGTCCAAGAAAATGACAAGAGGCACAAACAACAACAGGACCATCCACCCACAGACAAGAGCCATGAGTACATGAAGTATAAGTAAATCTGAGCCATGCTGGCCCCAGTATAGGCCACAGCTTGGGTACACCATTTTCAGCTGAAGCAGGTGGATGTCTGGGTCTTGATGCTGCATTCAGTTGGATCCACGGCTGAGGCAGACAGCGGTGTAATGATGTGTGTGGGAAACAGGAGCCCTGCAGTAAAGAAGGGTGTGCCACTCACACACACACACACACACACACACACACATGCACACACACACACACACACTCACACACACACACACACACACACACGTGCACGTACCTGGTTTGCTTCTCCCCTGCAGTGGACAGGTGTGTCAGCATTAGCTGAAACTGACCTCCTACAACTGACAACCAAACATGCACACACACACACACACACACACACACACACACACACACACACACACACACACACACACACACACACACACACACACACACAGAGTCTAGGGGCGGGCCTGTTTAGATTCCTGGACCCTGGTGTGAGGGGCTAGAAGGCCATTAGGAAGGGAGGGGTGGGGAGGGGAGGGCAGGGGAGGGGCAGGCCGTCTCCTTGGGGAGGGTTGCCTCAGGCCAGACGCGGGCGTGTGTGATCAGATAACCCCGCTAAACGACCCCACTGACAGGGCAACTCCAACACCCCCCCAGCCCAACCTCTGCCACTACAGTGCTAATCAGCCGCTACCACCTCTACACATCCTCCTCAAATTTATGGCATGAAATCCGACACACTCTCTCTAACCGTCTTCTCCATCAACACAAAAATGCCTGTGGAGGCAGGGAAAACGTAGGGGTACTGAGCAGTGCTCATAACTGAAAGGTTGCTGGGTTGATTCCCTGCTGGGGCACTGCTGCTGCACCCTCGGGCAAGGTACTCAACCTAGAATTGCCTCAGTGAAATGTCAAGCTGCATAAATGCATAACATAAAAATTGTAACCAATGCTTGTCACTCTGGATAAGAGCGTCTGCTAAATGGCGATAGTACTGTAGTAACGTCGTAACGTGTAGAGGGGTACGGGTGAGTAGCACCCTCTCTTTTCACTTCTCCATCCCTCTCCACTGCACAAGCCTGCGTGAAATCGCGCGCATTTACGGCACAGCGCAAAAAGATGCCATGGAGGGCACATGGTTTTTTTTGGTGAAGAAGTGTTGATTTTCACTGAGACCGTAAAAGAGACTGTAACAGTAAAAGAGAGCCGGTGGGCGTCTGAGGAAAGGATGAAGACGGACTGCTGTCAGGCAGACAGACAGACAGACAGACAGACAGACACAGGGATATCTGTAGGGAAGGGGTATGCAGAGCATGTGTGCTCACCCCCTGCACTGCCCTTCCTCTCTCTCTGCCCCGGCCCTGCAAACGCCACTCAGCAGAGCCCGTGCGGCGAGGACGTTTAGGGGAAAGGAATGTAAAACTATCCCATCCCGGCAATTAGTCGCCATGGCATCAACATTTATGATGACACCCTGAGAAAACAGAATTATCAGGCGCCCGCCCTACTGTATTATTGATAATTGCGAAACGTTTATGGCAGTCCTCATCCGCAGCCGGGCAGCGCTGTATTTATCTAAGGATAACGGTTTATTGCTTTTATGGCATCGGCTGAAGCAATTACCGGCTTCGGGGCGGGCGAACCGGGTTCGGCTGGCGCGGCCGCCCCCGTCTTCTCCGTGCCCCGCTGGAATCCTCGTAACAGCGAGACACGATGCTCTGCCCCTGCCAGGGTTGTGATTTCCCAGAAAGCCGTGCGGTTGCCCGACTGGAATACAAGGGAGCTCTTAGAACGATATCACAAGTGCTCTTGTGTAGTTGTAAGGATTGGGGGGGGTGGGGGGGTGGGGGGCGGTGGGGGGTTGGTGGGTGTGATGCTTTCTGGTGAAGAGGTTGCTGATGACAGCAAAGATGTTTATGGAAGCGGGAGATAAATGCAGGCATGGGAAGGATTTTCTGTGCCCCCCTAAAGAAAAGTAATAATAAAATAAATGAAAAATTAACAAATAATTACAATGTTCTCCAAATATTAAACAATCTGGGACTAAAAATTCAAATTTGATGGTGCAGTGTAGTGCCTGATGTCTAAATATTTTGAGCTTGAATTTCAATACAACTTCTTATAAATTCTGTTTTTGACTATTGTATTTTTCAGTATTTGACTGTCACAGTCATGCACTTGTTATATTTTTGAGCGAGCGCTTATATATTTTTGAAGTGACAGCTTTTTGGGGTCCTTACTTCTTCTTTTCCTGTTCACATCCCTAGTAGTTCATCATCGCTGCCAGCTTCAAGCATGTTACTGCTCTTGGCTACACACAATCCCCTGGATTGCTTAATGCTCAAATGCACCCACCATGTCAGGGGTGGGGGGAGTTGGGAGGGGGGTCCAAATGCTTAAAATCCAGAGACCGTAGCAGTGATGAGTCTGTCTGTGCAGTGAGACTTGCACTTAGTGTTAAGTGCTCTCTGACCACGCTAATGCACTGATATCTTCAGAGGGTAAAACGTCATACGCAAAAGCCTGTCTTAGAGGTGTAATGAACCCCAGGTTGTGTAAATGTTTAGATTAAAACCCATATGATACTGAATAACTCCAAACATCCACTGTCCCTTCAGGAAAACCATTCTCTTGCAGTCAAAGAAAGCTTTCCTAGAGTTTTTTTTCCTTCAGTGCTGAGTAATTCAGTTCTCGTTAAAATTTTTAAGCTCTTAGTCATTTCTTCTTTACTGAAAAGTTGTTTTTGTATGCTTGTGCTCATCTGTTTAAATAAATTTTCTCCTTTGAGAACTCTTTTGAGTCTTCTCTTTCACCAGCTGCAAGCTGTACACTAAATTTTGAACTATATGCACTAGAAAGACTAAAAATTCCAGTCACACATAAAGTGGTTAAAACAGCTCATGTGAGTAGACACGGTGAAGCCCAAAAAAAACAGATCACTGTTGTGATCTTGTCGCAAGCTTTATGGACAGTGCATTACCAGGTTTTAATCCAATTAAAATAATTGCTACTTTTCAATATCCTGGAGGCTAGCGCTGCCCAGCAGAGATTCCGGAAGCTCCTCGTGCTTATCGCTGGGATAGGGTTACAGGGCCAGCACCCGCTTAATTTCACAGGGAGGAAGTGCTCCTCCAGAGGTCCCATCAATATGTGCATCCCAATACACTGCCCAGGGGAAGGGAGGGATTCACAGCCATGGGTGTGTCAGATCAGACTGGGCTCCCCTGTATACAGACAGCATGAAGGGATCGGGATCTGCTGGTAAACCTCACAGCAAGGCTTGGGGCACCTAAACCTGGTATCAGTGTTTCCTATAAGGGCCCTCTTCAAATCCTGTGGGTGTGTGAGGGTGAAGGGGTCTCTCCCATGGACGCCAAATTCTGCCGTGACATCTGAGGGCCATAATGGAACGTGTTTTTTTAAACTTAGCAAAAATCACCCTGTCACCTGGCTGAAAAGTGAAAATGCTTGTGAACACAGTTCAGTTTGCCTACAGTGTGTGCAAATGGCACCTCCCAGACCACGGTTTGCCGGTGACACTTCACCTAGGCACCACTGTCACGTTAACCCTTAAGCACCAGGCTTGTGTGGTGCTATTCAATTCAATTCAATTCAATTCATTTTTATTTGTGTAGCGCTTTTTACAACACAAGTTGTCACAAAGCAGCTTTACATTGCTCCCAGGCCTGAGACTCCCTGAGAGCAAGCCTAAGGCAACAGTGGCAAGGAAAAACTCCCTATCAGGAAGAAACCTTGAGCAGAACCGGGCTCAGAGCGGGGGCCCATCTGCTTCTGGCCGGCACTGGGCAGATAGAGTTAAAGACAAGTTATGCAATGTACTTTAAGACATTTACGATTGATAGACAATAATACTTAACAGCAGAGTGATTATGTAGTGATTGCTATAAGATCTCAGGGCAGGTGCGCGGGGTAGAAACCGGCAATCAATGCCACAGAAATCAAACCAGGCTGAGCGCCCGCACAGAGGGGAGACCATCCCATGGCAACGATGGGGGGTGGGGGGGGGGGGTGGCAGCGGGAGGGGGAGATGAGGAAGATACCATTGACTACCCTGGAATGCGGCTTTCCTTTTCTTCTGAAAGCCGGAGAAAATCGGCCATCGGTGAGGAGGGCATGTGAGAACCCATGTTATCTGCGTTTCTTATCAGGCCTCTCCTCAAAGCACCTTGGCCTCTGGCCTGGTTGTGTTGTGAAAAACAGTACAGTACTTGTTAATACAGCTTAGCTTTGTTTTCTGTGTAGCTTTTGCAGGAAGTTTACATGGCTCCCAGACCAAAGCCTGAAAATCCATTTATAATCTGCCTGATTGTTTCAATGTGTCTCCATACCAGGACTGTGTAGTGTACATGATCTGGTCATGGACTTGGACATGGATTGGTCTTAAAGAGTATGGATGGATGGATGTTTCCTACCCAAGAAACATCACACCAGTCAGGACGGTACTAATACATTGAAATGAGTCTGTAAGCAGCTCATTTTAAGGAACTCAGAGGCTAATTTTACATTAAGACTAATAAGGCTTAAGCAAGGTGCTTAACCTGGATTGCTATCGACCTGTATAATGAGATAATATGTTAAAAATGCCCCGCCCCCTTGATAGGTGTGCCTTCAAAGCAAATACACAATGATCTGTGTCTATCCTTCCTATAGAAAACCATTAACCAAACATGTCTAGCCGTGTGGACCTGATAACTGATTAACAGCTGGTAAGAAATTGTTGCGAGTGTTTGATCAGTTATACGACATACATAAAAGTTCCCGGGGTTACATTGTTGCACTTTAAGCACAATACCTGTAAGAGTTCCAGAATGCAAAAAATCAGCCTTTGGAATGTTGGATTTCATGTTGAGTTGTTGTTTTTTTTTTTATTTTGAGGAGAAGCACGCTGCTGTGAACTCACATGTCAGCACTTGAATTGGCTGAACTCATCACAACAGGCCTGCCTTTTGGTAAAACCCACTGAGCCTGCTGGAGTCTACTGTTAGGTGACGTTGCAGGTACAGGAAAATTACTTCAGGTTTGTTCCTGGCATCTATCAGCTGTTTTAAGATTCCCACCTTCAGGATTAAGGAGGAATGCGCACCAAAATTTTGTTTTTCTCAGTGAGAATCACAGAGGGAGTTTAGAGAGGAGTTGGGCTCGGATGGCATAGCTGTCAGGTTGAGTGCAAGGGGCATGTTTCAGCACGACAGACTGTGGACAAAAATGGTCAAGAGATTAGAGTTTAGAGTTTAACTGATGCAGCAAACCCTATAACTGGTTTACACTTGAGCATTTCCTACCCGAGGTCAATCATTCAAAGCCAAAGTAACTGCAGATGACCGTGTGGTTTGGTATGGTGATAACTTCTCTGGCATCTTATTTTTATTTATGTCTCCACAATTTCCACACAACGGACTGGCCTTTTGAGGTCAGCCCAGGTCCTTGTGCTTTGCGAATACTTTATTCTTTGTTTTAAATTCTTTACTTCATAATTTCTTGGAATGTATTTAATAGTGGGGGATTTCATACACTGCATGGACATTTTTCTTAATTTTAACAGATTTTATGGGCTATATGGCAGAAATTCATACATGCCACCGATGTTTTTCAAATTTCCAGAGGTATAGATGATTCCAGGTGTTTCAGGTCCCTGTATTCCCACCACCAAAAGAGTTAAGTAACACTACACCTAAGGTACTATATGGCACCATATCAGTTCTCTCCAGATCTGGGGCCACCACTGCGTAATAGGGACACACCTGTGGACAAACCTGAATATTCACCTTGGGGTACAAGGGGCCATCTGGCGTCATTTTAGAAGGCCAGACAACAGTGTTGCAAGCAGTGACCCACAGTCACCTTTGGTCCTATTTTAGGGAACTGGATCACCCCCCCCCAGGCCCAAGACTGGCCCGACAGCTTTCTGCCCATTCCACTTCCTCATGGGGTCGTAGGTCATAAGTCATCAGGATAGCCGTCTCTGATCTTGCTGAGACTGGTAGCAGAGGCTTTGTCGGGACAGTAGACATGAATCGCTACATTTACACCTTTGTGTCTTTAAATTTGAGTTAAATATAGTTCATGTAGTGACAGGAGTATCTCACACGGTGGGGAGAGCAGACAGGGGAAAGCTTAACTTTATTTGATCGTTTTTCCTGAACATGTTTTTGATTGTTTTGTATGGTTACAAAGCAATATACAGTATATTATAACCCATTAGCTGTCCCATTTGATTCCTTTTTGCTTGACTGCGCACTTTTTACACTTGTACACGATACATAATATATATTAACTGATATAAGATAGTAGTAACGTTGACTCACACGATTTATGGTTTGGTCACAAGCCGTGAAAACTTCACACACGGGTCTATACTATGGAGCTGTGCTCAGACGCATGGTTTGCAATGTCAAAGCCCAGTTTGTTCTCGTTTATTCACAACACTACAAAAATACCTACAAATCCAGAGTGCGTGAATGCTCCACAGAGCGGTGTTCTGGTGCTACAATCGTTGCTGGTGTTTATTTTATCTGGAAATGCATTTTGTCCTTCTCTGTACTTGTATGTTGCCTGCAAAACACAATACCCTTCTTCTCCCGGGGATGCCGTGTTTTGTGAAGCGTGTCAGACTCCTGAATTAGATGCAGTGCCATGGTTTTTCTGCAGCTTCTCATCTCCTCCTGCCTTAGGGCCATATATCATTTTTTTTGTTTTCTTCTGTGGTACAGAACACGTACAGTTTTGGAAGAGAGTCAGAGGCCTTCTTTTTTGGTTGAACCAGCAGGAGCTGTTTCAATAGGGTTCCGTGACAATGTCCTGAGATGGGACAGGCAGACGAAGGCCCGGTTGTAGCGCCGGAGGCTAATCTGTGAGGCGGAGTGCATGGCTGACAGGGTGAACTGTTCACAGGCTGGGAGAGCTTTGTTTGAGAGGACATTATATTACATTTCATTTTTGGCATTTGGGAGACACTCTGATCTAGAGAAACCTACATAGGTTACATTATTTCTTATATGTTGCCTATTTATACAGCTGGATATTTGCTGAGGCAATTATGGGTTAAGTGCCCAAGAGTACAGCAGCCGTGCCCCAGAGGAGAATCAAACCAGCAACCTTTGGGTTACAAGCCTTGCTCCTTAACACTATGCCACACTGCTGGGTGTTGGTTGACAGCTGGTTGTTAGTTTGTGTTAATCATTAAAATGTTCAAGGGCCCTTTGTCTTCCATCTAATTCAAGCCCACTAATAGCAGATCATTTTATAAAGTGCATCCAAATCTGTTAATTGTGTAAATATTTGTCATAGTAATCAAATGTGTGCATGTGAAGCCAGCCATTGGTTAATAGACCACACCTGCCTAATCAGAGGCACATTAAATACAGGTGTGTGGGTGCTGCTAGCAGACTTTTGCGAGCAACTTGTGGTGCTTGTGTCCAAGGCTGGGCTTCTTTGTGATAAATTATGTGATACTTTTGCAAGTTTGTTCCTCCTGTTCTTTTGTTTTTAGCTCCTCTTCACAGTCCCCTGCCGTAACCCTCCCCTTAGTGTAAGGAGTGGGTGTGACCCATCAACGCTCCCTTGGGTTGTCTCCCCTGCCCTCTCGGTGACGCGTGAATGAAGTGGGCCTTGTCTGCCGGGCTTTTGGAAGTGGAGGAGTGGCAGCTCAGCTGTGTGGGAGCAGGGGCTCCGGAGAGCAGAGGAGTCTGACTCCTGGCTGCTGACACGGCCTGCGATGCCTCAGTCACACCTCACCAGAGAGCATCCTTATCTCCCGGGCCAGATGCTCCGACTCTGAGCAGCTCATACCCACACACACACACACACACACACACACACACACACACACACACACACACACGTGCACACACGTGCACACTCACATGCACACACAGGCACATGCACATGTGCACACACACACACACACACACACACGCACACGGGCACACACACACATGCACATGGGCACACACACACACATACACGCATATTCACACACGCATGCACACAAACACACTCATATGCACACACGCGCACAGACACATACAAATACACACACTGATGCACACAAACACAGACTTTAACTTTTTTTATTTAGGTACACATTAAAAAACAATAAATACAAATGGGCCCAAATGTTGATGTCAGGATGTTGTAAATAACTTAGTGTTCATTCGACCTTAAATACAATCATAAATAAATATGCTGTCTCATCAAGCAAGCAAGGTATACAATACAGGACAAACAATCAATTGGACAAGGAGACAAAAAGCAGAACCTTCTTCAGACTTAGAGACTCCCTGTCACTGCACAGGCACACAGGCACACACACACGCTTGCAGTCTCGCACACCACTCTCATTCTTAACTTCCCTCCATCTGTCCTGTCCCACTATGGCAGCGTGTTCACGGAAAATCCAGACCGCATCCTAAGCCACTACGGCGCGCACTGACCATCGCTATTCCTGAGGCAAAAATAATTCACCCGACGTCTGCTGAAATATGAATGACTCCTCACGCCGCACTGACGTCAGCAGGACTGCTGACAAAGTGGAGTCTGACAGCTACTTTATGAATGCACCTTTGAGTGTCCCTCATGTTGCTGCCGAAGCGTTTCCGAAAAGGGAACCTCTTCGGCGGGGCCGTCAGGGAAGATGTGGAGCGGCAGGGTGGTCATGCGACTCCTGGAGTCGAGCAGTGCCAGGTTAACAAAAACGGGCGTACCCAAATGTCTGCCTTGCCGACTGCGTGCTGTTTTGCGTGGCCTAGTCCTGTCATGTGGAGACAAACAGCAAAACTTCACGGACACACATCTTCCCTGACTGTTTTTAGGTTCTTTGACATTCTCTTGCTGAGGAGCTTACATACAATTCTCCACTACAATGCCGGAGTTATGTATTGTACTGTGTGTTAAGAGACAACACACTTCAGAGAGGAAAATGCTTTGTGGCAGCAGGACTTGTAACTGAAACAGAAATAGTGCAATCTGTGAATGGTCCTGCCATCTCAGCGATGTGAAATAAAAGAAAGATTGGCTATAGAACTGCAGGACATTGGGGATGATGAACAAAACAGCAGTGATCTCTCGTGCATGTCTCTATACATCTACAGATATGCTCTCCACCCCCTTATTGTACTGAAACCCAGTTCACCAGGAATAAAAGTAATTGGTGGTCTCCAGTTTCAGCTGGAAGGAAGCCTGGATGGGGCGGCCACAACGCTTGGCATGGCTGCCTCCTTATCCAGAGGAAATCTTGCATTGAGTAAACAAGCAACGGGTTTACCCCGGCTCTGAGGCGGTGTGATAAATGCCTGCTCAGCGCGGGCTCCGTCTGAATGCTGCGACTCTTTGCAAGCCTGGGTTTACCCTGACGAGCAGCATTGCGGTACCGCACAGTCACATGCATTATAATCTGTGGAATGGAGACTATATTGGCTGCGGTGAAGTCCAGAGACAATCAGAATGCCGTGTCTGTGCAGAGTTGGAGGGAAGGGGTTGGGGGTCAGAGTTGAAACTTTCGCTGCACTGCTTGCTCAGCCAATCCGGTTAGAGTGAAAAGGCATCAAACTCCTCCATAAGAGAGCAGACAACCTACTAGTGAAAAGTAAACAGACAAACTGTTATTTTTTGTGGAGACGTTTGCTCTTGGGGTTGATTAAAGATCTAAGCGTTTCATTTTTATGATTTATCATCTAATGAGACCGCTTAAACATGTGGTCAGACATTTTATAGCTGAAATTATAAAACAGCCATTTTCTGGAAGGTTCACCATTGCTTGCCATAGACATCAATAAAAGAATACCCACTGTTGAGCCTCTGCTGCCAGTATTTCAGCTCTCTCTCTGTATCTTGCTGGGTGGTTCGTGATTTTTATGTGCCAATGACTCTGAGGTGAATCGGGCACAGAGATCAAACCACAGCGGGTCTACAAGAGCTTTCCCCACAGGGGAAAATGCACGTTTGACATTTTCCAACTTTACAGCAACCCCAAGGTATGCTAACGGATGCCACCTTTGGCAGCAGCAGGTGGCTGGCGAGAGTTCTGTTTCAGCCCAAGACGGTCGGTCCGTCCTGCTTGTGGGTGAAGCACAGGGTGACAGTATTATACCACAATGCTTCATCTGTGTGTGACATGAGGTAACGTCAGTAAACACGGGTCGTGGCATACAGTTGAATAAATTAGCGGGGGTAGAATAAATTAGCCTAAATGCCGTGTGAGCGCTCGAGGGCAGCAATTTGAGACCATCTGCATTGCCAGGCGTCACATGTCACCCACACCCTGTTATGAAAAAATCGAAGCTGCATTCCACAGTAGTCAATGGATTTTTCTGCCATGCGACTCTCCCCGTCCTCCAACCGCCCAATTTGGCTTGACTTGCCATGGAGATTGGTGACTTCTGTCATGCCTGGGGTAGAAAACCCATTCAGGACTCATGGGCTGACGTAGGAGGCTGCCCCAACGTTGTCTGGGCTGTGTGATTTTTGGTACATGCGCAGCATATTATGGTCACGGACATCGCACTGTGCCACATGCCAGGGGTGAGCGCAGTCTGAGAGCTGGCTCTGTAAGCTCAACACGGCCTAGCTACACAGCGTATCTCAGACTCTCCACCCAAAAGTTTTGTGCCATCATGAAATCCTATGCCGAGCTTAACCTCCCAGGGTCCCCCCTCAATTAAACATTTTCCAAGGCTATCAAAGGCCTTTAAACAACCAATGGCAGCTTTACTGCGTCTTGTACAGTGTTTTGCCCATATTTGGACTGTATATGTATTACTAGTATTACTCAACTTGTATTACTCATTTCATACCTCATCTGTCAACATGTGTTTTTGTTGTTCTTGAATTTCCCTGATTATCAGCATCAATTTACATAGTGATGCGTTCAGATTGACTGGGTTTTGCCTGTTGCAAATTTTGTTTCACTCATGAACTGCAGGGATTCCTCAAGTTGATTTTTGCCCTCACTAACCAAAACCCTGTTATTTTCTAGCATTAAGCAATGAGACAGGATAAGAAGTATGCACCCTTTGCACTGTGTTAAATCAAGTTTAAATATCTACACATTATATCCCGGATTTTCTTTGTTTCCTTTACTCTTTTTCCGTCCTCCAGTTTCAATGTGGATTTAATCCTTGAAAGATTAATTTCCCCTTATCGGCATTTGCAAACCAGAACGTAAATAAACTGACACTGAAGGAATTCATTGTGCGGCTGTTAGTCTACTGTACACAGAGAATGGCTCTGAATGACCAGCCAGTCAGAGGGTGGAGTCTGAAGTCCTGAGTAAAGGTCAAAGGGAAACGATGAATACACTCAGCCATTATCTTGGACAAAAAACTCTTCAGCCGTTTATGCAACTCTGCAGTCGTATGAAAAATCCACACTGTTGTATGCACAGTACATTCTGTGGCTGATATGCTTACAGAAACCCCAATTCATATGCACTTAAAAGACCCTGTTATCTAGGATACCCACAGTCACAGGGGAGCTGCCGAACTAACAGCATGCAGGTCTTTTAGTAACCATGACCTATACTGTACAGAAACACAATCTGTCAGTTTCTTATAGTTTTTGGAACGCCACAGAGCTGTTTTTTTTTGTTGGGGGGGGGGGGGGGGGTGGGGGGGGTGGGATGTAGCTCTTTTGGCCCCAGAGCAAGGGCGTGGTGTAGAATTTATAGGAAACACAGACAATCTGTTTGATGTCATCTGTCCCAAATCCTCTCTTTGAATCGTACTGTACTTATCTATCTTCGGAGAGACATACCCACCCCAAAGCACAGAATGTAATGGAATATGACGGTGATATATGGAACGCGAGTGGAACATCAGTCATGGAGGATGGCAAATAGGAATGTGTATAAATACCCCAGGGCAGCTTCTTCTTAAGACAAATGGACAAACTCTGCCAGACTTGCACTGCATGGGCTCTGGTTATGATGTCATAATTAAAACAACATTAATAACAGATTGATAAGTCTGTGCGTTTTTTAATGGAATGCCGACAAATAGGAAATATTTCTTGGCAGGGCATGTTTGCTCTTTTTTTGTGGTTTCATGAAAAATGAACATGCAGTGAAACATATCACTCAATGTCAATTTCCGTTATTGCGACAACCCAGAGTATGACCTTCTTTCGCCTGGAAAAATGTGCACAGAGGTAACTTAGGCGAAACAAACTTTCTGTACAGCTGTCCCTGCATGTTACTATTGGTGTAGTGTTCCTTTGAAGCTGTTGTGAAAACTTGATTTTTGAACCATTTCTCCTTTAGCGTTTGTAGTGATCCTGGCTCGGTGTGCAATTATTTTTGACCCTTTGATCCAAGGCAATTCAATCCCTCAAAGGAGGATTCTTCCCATTGAAGAAGAAGGCATTTGTTACAGCTCCCAGGGAACCTGTCCAAGGGGTGGCAGCGTGGACTGGCGGGGAAACCGAGCTCGTAACTGGAAGGTTACAGTTTCAATTCCCCCGCGGTCCGCTGCCATTGTCCCCTTCAGAAAAGGGTACTTAACCTGAACCGCCTCGGTGAAAAGCCAGCTGTACAAATGCGTAAGGTAATGTAAGCTGTGAGAGCCACCCTCAACACGGGCACCCGCCAACCGAGCCAAAGCGCAAAATCTCGTTCCATGTACTTTCACTTGTTTCGCATTATTTCTGGCCGGTTCCCACGTCCTCGCAATGGCGTCATTTTTTAAGACTTTTTTAAATAACTTTGAGAACGTTTTTGTTTGCGGGTCACGTGAATGGCGGGCAGACCGGATTGCGCAGTGCAAAGAAACAGAGTGAATGTGTGCTCAGCACCAGAGAGGCTGCTGAGATTGACCCACAGTGGGTCCTGTTGGCTGTTTTTGGGTGGAACCCCCACCAATACTGCAGCTCCCAGGGTGTTCCTCTTCTCACCCATGGGAGCCATGGGACACCTGTGGGGCATGGTGTGTGTCTCCTCATTTCATCCAATAGGGTATGAATCCTCTCCCTTCTATCCAATAGACTGGGCCCCTTGTCCCATCCAATAGGCTGGGCCTCCCTTCCCATCCAGTCAGCTGTGTCCTAGCCTCCCCCAGCCTGCACTCCTGATCCCTTCCCTGTTTAGAGCAACGGGGCCTTTTCCCCCCAAGGAGAGAAACACCAGCTGAGCTGTTTTACTTCCTCTCTTCTTCCTCTCCTCACTGCTAACACATTGTTTTCAGCGGTCTGGAGAGCTCTCGCCGTGGAAAACCCTGGCAGGCCGCGCGCCTTTGTGAGACGCAGCTGACTTGGCCGGTTCCTCATCCAGTAACCGTGCCACACACGTCGCGGCGGGGCGTCCATATTTGCAGTACACATCTCACCCCCCCCCCCCCCTTCCCCTTCGAGTAAATACTGAGGAACTGATGAAAGAACAGAGCCAATAAAAGCCTCCTGATTGAATTAACTACAGTATTATGGCTGCCTCAGTATAATTTGGTAATTTGGCTGACATTTATTGTATGCGGGACAACTTTATAGGGATATTCAAGTCTAAGCATAAAATGCTACCACACACACGCACACGCACACGTGCGCACACACACTGACGCACACACGCGCACAAAAGCATTAGACAGAACATAAATCTAACGTCATTCTCGTTGACTGTGCCACGTGGTTTAGGAGCAGCTGATGAATCACACATTTTCATAAAATAACATGACTCCCATGAAATGTAATTTCCTTCCCTCAAAGACATTTTACAGCGTTACAAATATGTAAATTAGGCTACAAAAACAAATGTAAGCAACTTTTGAACTTGGGGAAAAAAAACACGTGCAAAAACTATTGAGTCTAAGAGAAGGGGGAAGATAATTAAAAAACTGCAGTCAAATTTTAATGATGTAAATATATAAACTGGTACTAATGCTGAAGATATACATTCATATTGAGGGCATGTTTATAAAACAAAATGTTGTTTCAGTGTGCTACGAAGAGCCAGACAAGACAATGAGAAAGAAAAAAAAAACAAAACTCATCAAAGCCAGGCAGCCTGAGGTCAGTGCTTCATTACCATCCACTATCAGATGCTCTCTGTTGGACGCTATGAATCATGGGATACATCGTGAAGCAGTGCATTGTTGTCCAAAGGCAGCCACCTCTCAGCTTTACACTGCTGTTATCCCACATCTTTCCTTCCCCATAAACTCTGTGCTGACGGACTCCCACAGAGTAGTAGTCGGTCCGTTTTTCTCCCTGGGAACGGTTTGGCTGTTGGGTTACCCAGACATTTACTGTGATCTACTGCATTTTGGCCGCAGACTTCCTCCACCTTTATGAGCTGATTAAATAAATAAATCAAGACCCACCTTGTCTTTCCATGAAACCTAGAGACCCACAAAAGCAGACTTTGACAATAAAAGGAGATTTTGGGTTAATATCTCAAGAGGTGTTAATCACTTGGATGAAATCATTGACAATATACCTTGAAAGGCACGCACAGACACACAAGCACATATGCATGCATACACACACGCACGCACGCACGCACGCATGCACGCACGCAAGCACACACACAGAGGTTTCTCTCCACACACTATATACGGGACATAAAGCCATGTTTTGTTGGAAAAGAGTAGTCAATGGAGGTGCGCTGTTTCGTGAACTTGGGCTGAACTTGTTCTGAACGAGTTGAAATGTTAGACAAATACGGTGTCTGCAGACCTCAGAAACACGTTGCTTCCCCTCTCAGTCTCCCCTGCCCTTCATCTCCTGCCAGTCTGACATTTTCCGAAACGGGCTGAGACCAGACCCTGTGAATGGTTAAAATTGGTTTCTGTTGAACGATTCAGGTCTTTTCCAGTTGCCTGTGGCTTTACCATGAATAGGCTGTGAAATAGTGTGGCTTTAGCGTGTGTTACGTCCTCATCATTAGCAGAACAGCCACGGCAATGGCAGGGAACACACACTTTCATGTCTTGTGAGCTGTGTCTTAAAGCCCGGTGCATTATGGGAAATCTAATATTTAATGGACTTGCACTTAGACATGTCTCCTCTGTGAAAACACAGACATATGATGTCACGAGTGAGTTCTTGCTCACACTTGTTTCTCTCTACACACCGCACTAGACATAAAGTAAAATCTAGGGCTATGCATATTCTTATTATTACCACGGTTATGTATTTTAGAGGATTATCATAACTTTCCCATTGCGCTCAGAAGTACAAACATATAAAAATATAATAAGGCTCTTTTTCTTCCCTTGTTGCAATGGCATCATTGTTCCACAGAGGACAGAGGTAGGGGTGTCGGTGGTTGGGGGCAGGGTTATGGGGTGGCACAGTTGAGAGGGTGTGGGACAGGTTTGGGACAGGTGACAGGTAAGTACTGTACTCCCACACAGTCAGGCAACCAAAATTGATTTTGAGGCCCTCTCCCCCACAGCGTTTTTTTTCACGCTGAAGAGGCTTATATTTCTCCTCTCTCCTTTCCCACACATTGTTGTCCACGACAAAGAATCACATCTTGCCTGCCCGTGTTTAATTGGATAAGTGGTGGGGACCTGAGTGACGGTGGCTTTTGTGGAGAGGAGAAGGGAAAAAAAAATCCCTGACTCGATCAGTTCAGGTCAATTATTGGGGAAGGACTATAGGCCTGGGAGAGCGCGGGGCAGAAATTCACATAATAACCTGTGTTTTGTTGGATGCTCAATTATGAGACAAAGGTGTCCCTTTCACAGGAGCGGTAGGAGAGGCCGTGGGGCCGCCCGGGGCCTCGCATTGGGGCGGGCGTGCGAACCGCTAATCATCTCGCCGAGCCGTGTTTACTGGAGACGGTACAGGGATTTGATCCCGTGTGCGCCAAAAACAACACCCAAGGCGAAAGTAAGGAGTCCCTGCTGGTGCGTGGTGGTGCGTGGTGGAGGGGGATGGAGAGAAGTCCCACTGGTGCTCCTTCAGCGTTTCTGTAACCCGAGAGGCTGAGAATACAGTGTGCGGGAGATGGCAGACAGAGAGAGAGAGAGAGAGAGAGAGAGAGAGGGAGAGAGACAGAGAAAGAGAAAGAGAGAGAGAGAGCAGCCTGCAGAAGACTTTTAAAAAAACAGGGAAGGAAGTTGGGGGGGGTGAGCTGCTTCCTGCCTCCGTGACTCGGGGACCGCTCTGCCAGCTCCACAGAGCGGCGGATTGGTTAACCGTCCCTTGTTGTTGCCAGGAGGAGCCCGGGCGAGGAGCGTGGTGTTGGGCGGGAACCTTTAAACACATGTTCTCGCCCAACCGCCGATGCCACTTGTCAGAACCATTCCGTCCATAAACTGGTCGCCTGGCACGTGGGGAGACCAGGACCAGAGGCAACCGAGGACATGCTGACACCCACCCAGGTTATATTTTTACATTCGCTCTCAGTCACTCAGCAGATGCTGCTCGCCCAGAGCAGCTTTCAAAGCAAGAGCACAACCTGGTGACGTACAACCATCCAAATGGGTGATCTGACGTTATACCTGATTCTTAGGTGAGAGCAGAACTGAAAAA
The DNA here is from genome assembly GCF_013368585.1 of Megalops cyprinoides. Lineage (NCBI taxonomy): Eukaryota > Metazoa > Chordata > Actinopteri > Elopiformes > Megalopidae > Megalops > Megalops cyprinoides. The sequence continues at coordinate 60,711,436 of NC_050584.1, read as the reverse complement.
TTTTCAGAAAAAAATAAAAAGTGCGTTTCTTTAATTCTTTCCATTGATTACCCTGGGATTTGAAATAAACTCACACAAACTTCCAAAGTAGGAGTGAAAAATGTATTTAATACAGTTGTAAAGATCACATCTATATATGTGTCAGTCCATCAAACACTGCCCTGATAATTAGTGCTATTGTAAATACAAAGCTCTACAATAAATTCACAAGTACAATACTTTAGTAACGCAAAGCCTCATGTGTTATACTATTAGGAACCAAGGCCAAGGAACCTATTTTTTCGAGCGTAATAACATTTATTTCACCCGTTTCTATGCAGGCAAATAAGTGCGACTCCATTTTTCAGTGTTTTATTGCTGTATGAAGATGCTATTTAGGTTACCAAATGGGGACATTAAAAGCTGGGCACAAAGAGTTCTCTTAACTTTGATTACGCTGCCCTCCCACCCCCTCGTTTTTTCAGTTTGAATGGCAAGTGATAAACTACCCTCTGCGAAGCATTCATTTCCTGCGAATGAAATTATGCCACTTAAGTCTGTGAAATCTGTTTTGGTTTATGACTTCGGTTTTGGGCCTCTCACTGTAAAAGGAGGCTAATAATAATCAGGGCCTGTCCGTTCAAAGGTGAAATGTGTGCCGTAGCCCTTTTCTCAACCCCACCAAAACCGACGAGCTGACCGTGGCCCCGTTGGCATAGCTGTCTGTGTTTATTAAAGCACAGCTCAACTTCAGGAGACCGTAAAACTCATAGTTTCTGCCACATGAGCAGAAAAAAAATTGCATCCTGAACTGGACGCATTAGGAATAATAATTTCCTTGTTGCAGCCTTTGCCACAAATCAGTTTGCTGCGAGTTACATGATCCATACTGCCCCCTCACTTCCCTGGACAAACACTTGTGTAGCTGTTGGGAGGTCAAAAGCGACAACTCAAAGCAGTTTCACTCAAGTAAACACTTTGTCTCAGAAGAGGCCATTATACAGTTTTGGAATAAGAAAGCTTTTGTCAATTCATGGAAAAAATGCCTGTACTTAGGGGAAAAAAAGAATTACGCATTTTAAGGAGAAAACAAGCTAAAGCCATACAAGGGGAAAAAATCAAACATAGAAAAACAAGTTAACTATGATGTAGCCTTGCATCTACAGTACAATATTCATAATTTCAAAATCTCCTTCTTTGGAGAATTGTACTTATTTGCTCAACTTATTTTTTCCCCTGAACACATTTCTCACTCTATCCCTCAGCGCTTAGTAATGTTAATTATCAATCATATACCTTTTTGGCTTAATAGAAGTAATAATTGGCAATTACACACCTGTGTTGGGTTGGTTATGTTATGATGAGCCAAGGAGAAGCACACAGCTGATAACAATTTAGAACAATTTAGCTCCCACGTTGATGGAATAAATCAAACGCAGTGAACTAAAGAATTTTATTGTTCTTCTTTTTTCTTTTTTGTCGCACCTCATCCAAGTCCCTGCCCTGGAGTCAGCAGAGCCAGGCCACGCTGCCTCTTTCTCCTGTAGACACATTGATCCCGTTAATCTTGTAACTGGCCTTGTGGCGGCTATAGCGGAGACAGAGAATCGGCTCTGCTCGATCTTCATTCGCCCCCGGGGGGGGTTGGGGGGGGTTCGGTCTCCCGGACCCCATGGCCATCGAGAACGTAATGCAGTCTGATGCAATGCCTCAGACTTTCAGAGGACACCGCGTAAAACTTCTTTATAGATCAGATGGCGGGAAAGAATATGTGGCAGAGGTTCAGGAAGGATGACGTGCTGTTCGAAAGAGAAAGAAATGCAATGCTTTTGTTACTGTTGTTGGTAACGTACGACCATCCAAATGGATGATCTGAAATGTTAACTCCTGCTTGAAAGTGAAACAAAAAAAGCAGAACAAAAACAATTTCAACAAATCAATAGAACTTTCGGAAGTTCTATTGATTGATTAAGGAAAAAAACTGCTTAAATTAGAGATGAAAATGTTTATAAAGCTGCAAGTACATTAGCAAAAATGCTGCAGGGAAAACTCTGGATGGATTGTATTGAAGATGATTCATAACATAGTAATAACACATAATGAAAAAAATACCCGCATGTTGTCAGTATGCAGCTGGTGGTTTGATTCAATCAGCGCCGCATTGGGGTGAAGCGAATGTGTCCTCAGCTGCCTGTGACCATGTGACCGCTGTCACCTCACAGAGACAGCAGCGAGGACTGTGCTCTCCACTGTACTGGAGTCAGCTGCTCTCCAAGCTCGCGCGTTACGATTGGCTGAATGCACATACATAAACTATGATCCAGATGTACCGCGCTCACACGTAAAATTACGTGCGAATGCACATGCTGCATTGTTACACAGCTTGGCATAGTGGTAAAGTGCAGGGCTCGTAACTGAAAGGTCGCCGGTTTGATTCCCTGCTGGGGTGCTGCTGCTGTGCCCTTGGGGAAGGTACTTAGCCCACAGTTGCCTCAATAAATATCCAGCTGTATAAATGGACAACATTATAAGTCACTCTGGATCAGGACATCTGCTAAACGACAAAATGTAATGTAACAAGTGTACAGTACATCACAGGGACACAAGTGATGTTTGGGTTGGTGGGTTGTTGGGTGGGGTTAAGTGAAAAAAAAACAAAAATCTTTTTTTCCACTGTGAGAAATTACCAAGATCTCTGGCTGTTTTCTTACTCGTTGCATCTTTGGTTTTCCATGGAGGCCTGCAGGCGGAAATGTTTGGGGGGGGTGTAGCTGACACATGTATAAACATGTGTCCCTGTAGTTCTGGATGGGATATAACCCACGCAGGCGGGCACAAGGGGGCCTGTGATACCCCCACCCTTCCCCATGACAGCAGTGGACGAGATGATCACAGTTTTTAGGGGGTTTATTGGGCTCAGATTCCTCACTGAAGCCAGGAACAGAGCCAGAACTGATGAGTCCGAAATGAGCAGGAAGCCGTCCGACACGGAGCGCCAATTACCACGACGACGGCCTCGGTGCATCTCTGAGGGGGTGGCTCTCTCCGCTGCCGAGCGCGTGAAGGGGGGGGTAAGGCCTCTGTGTAATTGTGGAGGTGAATACTGCTCCACGTGTCAGCTCTGCTGCGCTCCTTAACCCTCGACTCTGCATGCGGTAGGATGTTCAATCAAACAGAGACGACAAAAACTGACATGAATTTGAAAGCTTTCGCGTCAAGTATAAGACCCCCTCCCCACTCCTAAAAATATGCTACAAAGCCATTGTAAGCAGGACCTTTGTTAGAGATTCACATACAGACCTGATGTTTAACTCCCCATGCCTGGAGAAGGCTGATTTATTTAAACCACTGCCACCCAGAGATTGTTGCTGTGTCTGGAAAACGGTTATTATTGAAGCAGCTCCTTCACTCAACTTAGCTGACATGGGACATGCTGGTAATGATCTGGGAGGGGGTCAGAGGGTCAGATAAAGTTACCAGTAAGTTTGGCCTTCACTTTGTCTGCACTCATCACTTTCGGCTATAATCACCCTGGGCCACCTCTGATAACTGTTCATGGAGGGAGGTGCATGCATTTGACTGTGGTTGCAACATTATCTGTGTAGCCTGCATTATTCCCTCCTGTCCAGAGGAGTAACAATGGAGCAGTCAGAGCAGAGCCCAACCAGCGACACCGCGACAATTTCCCCATTTCCACAAAGTGATCGGCCGCAACGGCCCGTCAGCTACTGTGCGCAATTAGTGCTTTCCCTACAGAGACTAATAACGGCGGTGCTAACGGTTCCCAGGAATTTCGTGGCGTCTTCATGCGAGCCCGGACGGGGGGCCCCAGACCGCCCCGGCTCCCTCGTCTGGCGTGCCCTCTGGGGGGTTTCCGCGGGGCCCGGACCGGCGCAGCCGAAATGGGGCGTCCGACCGCCGGTGTCGGCAGCGGGCCCCGTTCCTGAAATTACCACGTATCCGCTTACGTTTTCTACTTATAGAGTTATATACGGAGGGAGGAAGCTTGCGGTGGTAAACACTACCCATTAGGCGTCTGTGTCCCGGCCAGAGAGACGTCAGCGTGGCTTGGAAGCCCTCCCCAGAATGCTCAGAATTACAGGCTGCACCGTGTTCCGTCGCTCCGCTTCTGAGACACTTCCATTGTCTGCTTTCTTTTCCTTTTTTCCGTCTTTTCTTTTTGCGTCTTGCCGAGAATCTGTCCCTGTTTTTGCCATTCATTTCCTCTCTTTGTTTCGCTGTGCTCACACGTGAACTTCATTTAGACCCAAAAAAGGGACATGTTGCACTGCTGGAATTTGGTCGGTTTGGATGGTTGCAGTACCAGAGCTCACTCTCATTTCCCCACCAATGCAAAAACACACATGCACACACCATACATACACAAACATATTCGCACACATGAATACAGATGCAGACACACAGAAACACAGGTGCACACACGTACACACACACTTTTAAATGGATACACATATATGCTCACACACACCCACGTACACACACATGCATGCATGCACACATGCATGCACGCACACACGCACACACACATATACAAATTTACATGAATACACATATACACACACACATACGTGCAAGCACACACACACACGCACACGCGCACACACGCACACACGCACACACACACACACATTTACATGAAAGAGAATATATGCTCACACACACAAATATTTTCACACACATATATACAGATGCTTGCATGCACACACGCACACACACACACACATTCACATGCTCGCACACACACACACACACACACACACACACACACACACACACACTCACATGCACACACATACAGTATATGCACAAATATATTCACACACATAAATACAGATGCAGACACACACACAGTAGGAATGACATTTTCCAGCTCAGTCTGGGGATTTTCTGAATGGACGACTGAGGTACGCATTGCTCCACAGATTGACTTAAGCCCCACTGATAGGTTCAATAATAACCGTCCCGCGATATCTGAGAGAAGCAAAACATCTGCGTCTGAACAGAGGGCTCACTCCTGCAGGAGTTAGTAGCGGGCTGCTTCAGGTCTGCCCCCACCTCAGCCCCCTCTCACTGTCTACCTGCCAACACAAACAGTGTAAAACATGCCCCGAGCCCCAGACAGACAGGCCTATGTTCAGCGATCACTCCATTATGATTACTCAGTAATGGGTAAGGGCTCGACTCCAGGAGCTAATTCCCAGGCCGGGTGTCCTCAGCATCCTGGGTTATTGGCGAGGTCCTCCCGCTCTCGTTAATGGTCCGATAGCGCTGGGGGGGTGGGCATTTGCGCCAGGGGTCCGATCCCGGTGCTGGGGGAGCTGATAACTGGGGGGTGGTCTGGACAAACAGGAGATAACCCTGCCGCCGCAACGCTGGGGCCTGGCCCCAGTCTTGCTTCCCTCCCCCAGGATCTTATCGGGACCCCACTTCGACATGTCTCTGTCTCCGCGAGAGAGAGCCCGGTCCCATCAGCCGACACCCACTTCACTCAGAGAGTGATGGGGGAGTGAGAGCGTGTTTTACCAAGAGGGAGAGATGGGACCGTGCTCGACTGATAAGACCACATTCACCCCAGGGCTGTCGAAATGAATGCGTGTTACTGGGGGTGCTTCACTGTGAATCAAAAGAAAATGTTATTATGCTAATTCTCTTTTTACAAGTATTTATAAGGTGTAGATGCTGAATTGCTTGTAGATTACTGGCAGCCAGCTGTTATGACTACATAAAAGATGCCGTTTTTCACACAGTAACACTTTCCTTGAAGAGTCCCACATAAGAGCTACATATTACCTGTATCAAGCATTACTGAAGCATTCTTAAACGTTTATACACATTTATGTTGGCTGTGCTATACTGTACTATGTTACCAGCCATGTCATAAGTGACACTACCACAACAAGCTTAGCTGATTTCTCAGGTCGTTTTCTGACAAAACATAACACTTAAATAATAACTGCATAGATATTCGTGAACTCTTACATCAACCTGCATAGACTGTAACAGAATTTACTCTGTCACCACCGATGTCATAATTTGGAAGCAGTGTGGTGTAGTGGCAAGGCTCTTAACCCTGCTGGTTTGATTCCCTGCATGGGGCACTGCTGCTGTACCCTTGGGCGAGGTGCTTAACGCACAATTGCTTCAGTAAATATACAGCTGTATAAATGGATAGTCGCTCTGGATAATAACATCTGCTAAATGACAATAATGTACTGCAAGTGTAACCTATGTAAGTCGCTTTGGATAAAAGCGTCTGCCAAATGAATAAATGTAAATGTAAATGTAAGTGACATTACCTTGACTGTATGAGGGCGTCGGTATGAGGGCATTATATAGTTCCTGTGTAGAATCTGTCATAGGAACTGTTAAGTGTGCTAAGCTGTTAAATGGCTTTAAAACACAGAAGAATAAATGTATAGGTCTAATAAAGCATCTACAGATGTATCTTCTGACAGCTAGCGTGCAACATTACCCATAACCTACATTCATGTAAATACAGTAAACACCGTACTGCATTTCCCTGACGGCTAGTTACAACATTCAGCCACATTCATTCTTCAGGGGTTCATCAGACATAAAAAAAAAAGCAAACCAAATCCAGAGGCAGGCCCAGGCCCAGGAGTTAATTTGACACGTAAGTAAATAGCATTAAGCCCGCCGAGAGGAAACTCAGCCTATTATTGTTTGTCTTTATCCCAGCCTCGAGTCAGACCGGTGGCTGCGAGCCAGGGACGCCGTAATGAGCCTTCCTCCGATGATGTTCTGCCCAGGAGTAAGGTGCAGGGTGCATGCTGGGAAGAACAGGGGTTCCGAGGTTCTGGAACATCTACACTTATACCCCGTTCATTTTACATCTTTCGTTTCTTTCTTTTTTTTTTTTGGTGACTAGTATTTGTCCATGGAGCAGGAACGCGAGGTTTTCTCTCTGCGAGCCTGAAGCACATATGGTTTGTACATTTGAAGAGCTTTACGGACCGAAACATCTGTGCCCAGCAAGTAATATGAGCGCGGCCCTGCCAAAAGATATTTTCAGTCCAAAAAACTTCACTTTGCAGGAATGTACAGTGAAATGCAGTAATTTAGCTCAGGATGAATAAACGGGTGGAGATTAAGATTTTTTTTGGGGGGGGGGTTACAGGAAGAAAAGATGTTTGCACAATATGCTGAATTCAGAATTGTTTGCACTGGTGCCAGTATAGCACGCAGGGTGATATATCTCGCAGGATGTATTTTTCAGAGTTGTTTCTCTAACTCGCAGAGGGCAATTAAATGAAATTGTTTAACTGCTTTCGCCCGATCCAAGAAAAGCAGTCCAGCGCCGTTTGCGATTGGATTAAACAAACTCATTCTGAGATTAAAACGAGACGGTTCTTGTTATGGAGTGGGACAGACTGGCAGTAAAGGCAGCTTTAAACATTATAATAAGCAGTAGTGTGTGCGCATACCGGGACAGAGCTCTGCTTTGCAATTTCCACCGAAGGCATTTTGAAAATGACCGTGCGTGCATTTCCTCCGAGTCTCTGATTATATCCCTGATAATACGTCTCGTTCTGAACTATCGGCCAGATGGGGCAGGAATGTCAAAAGCACACATTAAAAAGTTACATTTTTTTTCTCTCTTTGATATTGTATAAAAAAATGTACCAAACTTAAGGAAAACATGCTGCATATTTAAGACTCGCAAAGCAAACCTCAAGGTTTGCTTCTCCCAAAAGCTGAGCATCAGTGCTCTTAGGTTTTCCAGGAATATTGGCCTGGTCTGTCAACTTGTTAGTAATGCCATACATGGTTAGATGAATGAAGGATCCCGGTTCCTATTGGGGGAGACAGTGTTTGATGTGTCCAATGGGGGAACTGTTGTGCAGAGGGGATGTAGAACCAAGGTCCCGCATAACTCCTGAACACATGAGGCTGAACTCTGACCTCAATCAGTGAATCCGTTTCCTCTTCCTGCGGGTGTGGTCCGGTCTCTCTCAATGGAGAGAGGATGAAGAGAGGATCTGATGACATTTGTATGGTGTGGAGGAAAAATGTGAGTGTGAACGCTGAAGATTCATGAAGAACATAAACGAGGACCCTGGCTCTCTTTCTTGAAGCTGCATACAGCCTGTTGCTGACCTGAGAACTATTGACCTCTGTTGTGTACCTGAATGTACTGCTGATATTAGCAAGACGCCTCCCGTCGGGGGGAGATAGCTATCTGCTTCTGCTAGTGTTATTTGGGTGACTACACCCAGCTGCAAGGACACCTGCGTACCAGAGCCAGTTCTGAGCAATTCCATAGAGTCAAAGCAGGGAGATAAGAGGGAAGTCACGTTGGTTGTGTGTGTCTCATAAGTCGTGTATACTTCTGAAGGAAAACCCTATTTAAGAGAATGTTTCTAATAAAATATCAGAGTTAACTGCATCTCCTGTCTAGAATGATTGCGATGACTCTCCCTGCAGGTACGAGAATAAAGCTTTTCTCCTATAAATCAAAACAACTGCTCCGCCTGAATTGTTCTTCGACATAGGGGGGTGTGGCCTCTGGGAGACGGCAATGCTTCCACATCTGAAAATCCAAGCCATAGTTCCGGCATTCACATGCAACCAATGTTCCCTGTTTAACACAGCTCCTTTCTGCTGTGTCTCTCTGTTCAGGGCATCCCCCAAAGAAGCCAATGCTAAAGTCTTAAACATCTTCACAAGGCTGAACCACCTTCACAAGACTACATCACTGACACCTCTGTAAGACTTAACAAGGCAGCCCCACACAAAAACAAACAACTGGCTGGTGTTCCTCCACTCTGTGACCCTGCAAACAAGGAACACGCACGATCAAGTACTCAAATATGCAACAACAACAACAAAACAACCAGAGAGCTCGAAATGAAAAGAGCGAAGTGATATGTTACAGGCTGATATCATATTAATTGAACGGCTGTAAAACGGGAGGTGTCTATCCGATGGTATAATGTTGATGCTCACTGCGAGATCAGGCTAGTTACTTTATTGTTGCGTTGTCATAACAGAAAAAAAAATAGTTTTTACCTGCCAGGGGGACACAGGCTGTGTGAGTCCTGGGTTCTTGTTTTGTAACTTCTTCTTCTGGGAGTTGATTTGCCCGACAACAGAAAAATATATCTGATGTGCATTGCTATTAAAAATGGACACATTCTGGCTTATTCCGATGGGAAATCTGGGGAAAGGAATTTTGGAATTGTTCAGCAAAGCGTAAGGTTTGATTTGCAACTGCACACCCAGGTTCTCTGACATTGGCTGTCATTGGAAACTATTCATAGCTTTACTTTATCGGTGCAGCAGCTCTTATAATAAGAATAAGAATAAGAATAAGAATAAGAATAAGAATAAGAATAAGAATAAGAATAAGAATAAGAATATGGTGATGCAAAGAGCGTTGAAAGAGACAAGCACATCGCCTCATCACATACGTGTTGGGTCAGGCACGCACTTGTGGTTTTGGCACCGTGTTTGGCACTGGTGCTAGTTCGTGTGTGGTTGCTGGTGTCCCTGTGTGTGTAAGGCTCCGTGTCATTTTGTTGGATGCACTCGGTGCTGAACTTTGTAACTGGGAGTCGATCTGGATGAGAGCGTCTGCCGGATGACAAATATGTAAATACGAATGCACGCACATCTTTCATGTCATTCGGGATCGAATGAGGAGAATTGGCTAAATAACAAAAATGTCATGTAAATGCTTCTCATCTCCTTCAGGTGCATATGCCAACTGCAATGGAGAGTTCAGTTTCAAAACTGTTTTACATTACATTATTGTATTGTAGTAGGCACTCCTATCCAGACGAATCTACATAGGTTACAATTGTACATGTTATCCATTTAGATATATGGATAGGGCTGGATATTTCCAGAGGCAGTCCAACGTTAGGTACTTTGCCCAATCGGTGACCTAGTGGGCAATTGAACAAGCAACGTTTCAGTTACCAGCCCTGTGCTTTACCACTACAAATCTTTGCCGCCTGTTCTGCACGTACTGTGTTGGCTAAAGAGCCTACAGCTCCTGTCTTTGCCTTGACCATTACAGTTTTATTTAGGAATACATCACTGTGATGGAAGGATCTTACAGAGGCGTGTCACAGAATGCGAGCGAAGGACTGGAACCTTCTGCCACTGATTTACCAAAAAGAGGGAAAAAAGTCGTGAAATCCAGCTCTGACACAGTTCTGACACAGCCAGCTGGACAGGCCGTCCTAACTGATGGTCTGAATCTCTCCAAATCGAATTTAAAGACCAAAGCAGTTAAAAAGCCATCGGTTTTTGCACCCTTCGGTTTCCATTGTCATTAAACAAATTATAGCTTCAGGGCCGCCGAGGACATGGAAAACCTAAACCCGTCCGTCCCTTAGAAAAATACGAAGATTTGCAAAGGATTATATTTACCAAAGAGAAATTAAGTAGTTTTGCAGCGAGTAATAAAAATAACTCTACTGTCTACTCTAAGCTACATCTGCCATGTTGAAAAAACAGCGCTCTGACTCGGGTTCTGCAGGCACCGCAGCTATCCGGGACACAAACAGGCGAAAAACCTCTTCCTGCCTCAACCTGCCCTCAGACGGCATGCGGGACGGGGGGATTGCAGTGTAAATGCTGGGAGCGATCGCCCAATCAGGGAGCAGCCGATTAAGAGCATCACATTACATTTACTTCATTTCCTGTTTCTCTTTGTTTCCCCAGGAATAATGAAATGTGTAATGGGGAGAGACGCACGGTTTGGCCCAGGCTCTGGAATGCATTACGATGAGACATTACCATTAAAGAGGCACAGCAGTTCAAGTATGGTGGCCAGGGCTGTGTGCGCTTTCTACAGTTACGGTGAATAACAATTTGAGTCCCACGTTTTTTGGGGGCAAAACATCAATGCATATTCATTACATTATTGGCATTTAGCAGACACTCGTATCCAGAGCAACTTACATCGGTTACAGCTTTTTAACAACGATATCCATTTGTACAACTGGATATTTACTAAGGCAATTGTGGGTTAAGTACCTTGCCTAAGGGTACAGCAGCAGTGCCCAAGTGGGGAATCAAACCAGCAACCTTGCGTTTACAAGTCCTGCTCCTTAACCACTATGTTACTCTTCAGTTAATAGTTAATATTTAGGCTGTGGGCCACTGTATCTTGTAAAACTGTAAACTTTCATGTCCATGTGAGTGACATTACATATCATGTGGTTAGGTACCTCACAGGAAATGTGTCGTCTATGTGTACATGAAATTTCAAAAAGTTAATTGATACATAATGTGGAATTTTAAACTACAATAATTAATAAATTACATTTATAAATAAATTACATTTAATACTTTACAAATGAAAAAATACAAAACAAACAATACTGTACCCTTCAGTTGTAATTCCGTGATATTTGCTTATATTTACTTACTGTATTTCTATAAAGCATTGAATCCGCGTGTGTGTGTGTGTGTGTGTGTGTCTGTGCGCGCACGTGCACATGTGTATCTGTGTGTGTCATACATCATCACAATTCTGGATTGTGATGCGATTATAACATCGGGCAACAGTCATTCTTCAGCGTTCATGGGTTTATTTAAACATCGGCTGAGGCGGCCAAACTGCGGGAACTTTAATTACATGTCTAACAGCGTAGTTTTGTTCAATAGCACATCTGGTGATACATTTTGTTTAGAGCAGAACACTTCTACCATGTCCTGCTTATTGGGACTTGGATCTGTAGAATCCAATTGGCCTCCAACAAGCATTCTTACATTACACCAATCAGCTCAATCAACTTTAATTCGCTATAGTGCTCTTTACAATCACACTGTCACAGTGCGCCATTTCCAGAAGTAATAATTATGAAAAAAAAACACAGAAATAACACAAGTGAGACTACATGGGAAAAACTTGAAAAATGATTCTCCAGACTCCTTGCACAATGCAATCGGGATGAACTCTTGGAAATATGTGGGGGGGGGAAACTCATTACATTTGTACTGTATAATACATCATGTCACACGCTCATGAGGGTCAGTCCACCATAGCATTATGAGAAAGGGTGTGGAAACGTTGTTTGTGCTCACAGTGCCATGAAGGGATATTGGTGTGCCTTTATTAAAAGCACTGCATCACCACTGGCCAGTGATGTACCGCAGAGAACTCTCTTTCGGAGGGGTCCTCATTTGAATGAACGGAATGCAATGCGATAGAACACCGCTACATCACAATGGAATCCAGGAGTGTTCTGTCAGGCCTCTGATAGGCTCCTTCTAATTCACATTCCAACGGGTGCCAAGTGAGCGGCAACAGAAGGCCGAGGCCCGGCCAGGGGAATCGAGGAAACTTCGCGTGTTCGTGCGGATGTCACAGATAGTAATTTAAGTGGACACTCAGAGTTCCTGAAAGCCCGCGATGCAGACGGCGGAGTTTCGGTTTTAAACTGCGCTGCCTCCGGGGCAACAGCAACACAGCTGCCGTTTGAATGCATTTTAAAAGCCGACGTTTTTTTTTTCTTTTCTTTTCTTTTTTTACTGAAAACTGAGTTGCAGCACACAAATTTTTATTTGAAAATGAATGCTTGACCCTCGTCAGAGGGTAATGGCATTTAGTGTTTTTAACCACAGGCTCCAATAACCACTTTAAAGGCTAGTCCAAACAGCGCAGAGATTCTTTGTAAAGGATAAAAATAACACTCTCCACAATAAGGGGATTTGCCCTATAATGAGCACGCTCTTTTCTCAGCCCTAACCAATAATGAGGCAGTATTTCGTACCACTCTTATTATGGTATGGATAGGCCCGTCTCTCAAGATGAGCAATCGCCTTATTTGCTTAGCAGACACTGTTATCCAGCACAACTTACATTCCATTCAGTTATACACCAGGGAAGCAATGGTTGTGTATACTACCTTGTGTATAACAGCAGTGGCCCACCTGGGGATTGAAGAGGTAACCTTTGGACGTTTAAACCTGTTGCTGCCCCAGGTGTAAAAAAAAAAAAAAAAAAACATGGTTCCACACACAAATATTACCAATACATGCTCAAGTCATAAAAAACATTTACATTTACATGTATTCATTCCACAGACGCTTTTATCCGAAGCGACTTACAAGTGAGCCAGAGTACGACACAAGCAAAAAGCCATATGAGGAGCCAACAATGTTAGAAGTGCATGCATGATTGAGTTTCAGTAGTTGGCCAGGTAGAAGCTAGCTGGTAGAATGCATTCTGAGAACAGGGTACAATTCTTCCTCTCTGTCCATCAGACAGATGCTGTGTGATGGGACCCTCCCACTTGCCCGATTATCCAGTCAGCCGCGAGAACTTGTTCGCGCTGAAGCGCGGTCCCGAAAACTCCCCATCTGTTTCGGCTTACGAGCTCACGAGCGAGATCTCTCCGACTGTAGGCACTGCAAAGAGCGATCACTGCGTGGCCTGGGACCGCGGAACAGGAGGGCGGGGTGGCCGCCCACGTGCTTCACCTGATTCGGCGGGTGTGAGGAGCGCTTCTGGGCGGGGCCTCCGAAAAATGATCTCTGCTATATTTTACCGCTGACACTGTTTAACCGGGTTATTATGTTGGAAATTAATTTTGAGTTTATGTTACTTCGGGAAAAGAAAGGTCAATGCAGCCTTGAAGATGACTCCCCTGGGAAAATGTACAGTTGGATGCACCAAGCACACAGGCAATCAACGTCTGATGCATGTTTAGTACAAAAGCTTTCCCTGGGTTTTATTGTCCTAGCCCACACCGGTGTGGTTAGAACACTAGACTGGCAAAATTCTAGCTAGTGTTAGCTTTGAGGAAACAGTGATTTAACGTTACAAAGTATAGCAAATGCGGCGGTGAAACCTATGAGAAGCCACTAGTGAAAACATAACAAACCATGTAACGTAACACACGCACTACATAGCATAAAATAAGTCACGTGCGAAAGGGCTAGACAATACATCTGCAGATGGTTCACAGAGTTTTGTCCTATGAGAGTTTGTTGCCTTCTGGCCCAGAGATCAGTGGGAAAATCCATTCAAATGCCAATGCAAATACTTTCCTCTTGGTAAACAAGAACTTGTGTAAATGTGGTGCAAATCAACGGCTCTTTATCCAAATTTATCTGAATGTTGAATTTAGTTCAGAGTGAGCAAATATCCAATACTTGTATCTAGTTGCAATCACATGTAAATGAATTTGCGTTCCACACCAAGTCTGCTGGCTAGTGTCTCTGCTGGCCTGCCTTAATCTGTTTTGGATGGAAAATAACATATAAACAATTTCACAACAGTTAATCCATGGTATGGGATGAAACTAATGTTTAACCACACAAACCACAGAGTTCTGATTCATTTTTAACTCCAATCCATGAATCTCTGATTCATCTCAAACTAAATGGGCAGAATGCTTGCCACAGAAGCACCCTGAAACAGACACAATAGAAGAATTGTAATCCCAGAAGAATTTTGGACACTTAACGCCCTAATCCCCCTCTATCACAAAGGGAAATCAATTTGACCATAGCGTGACAGCGTCTCCATAAACACATGTATATTTTTCGCCTCCTAAAGACACTGTCATGCACCAACAAGGGATTAGATGTATTTGATGTCATTTTTTTCGGCATAAATATGCAGACATCAGTGAGAGGGATCTCCCCTCTGAGGAGATAAAAAGTGTTTCTGTCTGTGACGGTTCTCCATGATGGCCTTAGCCCTTTGATTCAGTTGTAAGGATAAGAATTGGGCTTCACAAAGAGAGAGAAAGAGGGAGGGGGAGCAAAGGAGGGAGGGGGAGAGAGAAAGAGAGAGAGAGAGAGAAAGGCGAAAAAGGGGCAAAGGGGGCCGAAAGAATGTGTGCCGAGCAAATGTCCCGATAAATATTGCTCTCGTGTTTGTGTTGTATGAGATACAATCAAAGCACTTGAGCGGCTGCCAAGCTGTGGTAACCTCCAGATGATAAATCAGCTCTGTGTGAGTCTTGCAAGATTAGAGCGCGGAGAGGAGAAAAATATCCCAAAAATGTCAGGTTAAGCTGAGGACGACAATACGGTTTAAACAAAAAAAGGGAAGAAATGACATTAAAATAATAACTGTTGGGGGCTGCTGTTGGACTGGCCCCCTAACGTGCTGGACCACAGCATGTTCACTGTAGAACTCTCCCTCTGATGTCATAGAGCGCATAATCATTCTCATTTGTCCCTCCCCCTTCCCAATGATTTAATCATGAGATCAGGAATGCTCCAGACAGGCACCCTTTGAATAACTTAAATAATTTTAAATGAACGTGCCCCCGAACCCCCCACCACCACCACCACCATCACCGCCAGTTTAAAAAAGAACAAAAACTGAAAAAAAAAAAAAAAAAACCCACCGTGGTTTCCAACGGTTTGCAAGGAAGTGATGCCATTATCTGATTTTTTTTTTTTTTTTGCTGACAAACAAAGAGCTAGGTTGGGGCTTGCCCTCGAGGCCCCTGAGGCCCGGGAAGCCGCTCTTCTTGTGGTTTTTATTAGAGGGTTTCCTTGGCACATGCAGGCGCTTGGGATGCGGCCCGTCTGCAGCAGGAAAGGAGAACAGCACTCTCTGCGCCCGGGAGACCCCTATGTTCCTGCCACTCCTGCATGCAGGGAGAACCACAGTGGGGGCAACAGTGTAGCACAGTAGCTAAGGAGCAGGACTCCTAACCAAAAGGTTGCTGGTTCAATTCCCAACAGGGGCACTGCTACTGTACCCTTGAGCAAGGTACCTAACCCACAATTGCCTCAGTAAATATCCAGCTGTATATGTGGGTGACATTGTAAAAACCTGTAACTGATGTAAGTTGCTCTGGATAAGAGCGTCTACTAAATACCAATAATGTAACGTCATGTAACCCAGGCTGATTATTATTTATTCTCTGGTTTCCTTTTCACTGATGCGAGTGGGGTTTTGGCGGACCACGCGATTAGCCCTTAAACGCTTCATTTTGGCACTTTTTCCGGTGAAATCCCGACAGATGCGCAGTGGGATAGGTAATGGACAGTGACATAACTGGGTCAGGGTGTGTGTGTGTGTGTGTGTGTTTGCGTGTGACATGCAGTAGGAAAAGGAATTGGGCCCATCTTGTGTTTACCTTTTTGGATGTCGCCTGAGCGTACCTGCACGCTAGATATGATATAAAGGGATCTTTTCATTCAAGACAACCAGCGCCTACCCTCTGCCCACCGACCCCCTACACATACACGTGCACACACACGCACACACACAAACACACACACACACACACACACACACACACACACACACACACACACACACACACACAAACACACACACAGAAGAGAAACTCATACAGCAAGTATGCATGCTATTGAGAGGTGAGCTCCAAAATTAAGGGCAAACACCCCTCCACCCTGTTCAAGCCTAACGTGCGTTGAGCGGCTGTTGGATTTTCTTTGGCGGGAGAACGCGCTACTTCCTCGTGTCTGTAGCAATTAATGAAAACACTCTGCTCGGAGCCAGAGGTGGGCCCTAACGCAAGCACAGAGAGTTTGAGATTGTTTGAATGGTGTCCCAGCGTGTTTATTCTGTGTCCAAAAACAAATACGACCCCTCAATTACTGCCCCCGTTCCCCGCTCGCTCGAGTCTCAGATGCAGACTTTAAACTCGGAGGAAAATAAATCTAAACCTGAGTGTGAATGAGGATTTCATAGCCCTCTGTGGAAGCCACCTTTCACATATTAAGTATTGATAATCTGGTAAAAGAAATACTAAGTCTAAATTTGATGAATTATTAAAACAACATGGGCTTTTAATTTTTTTTATCTACTTTTATGTTTAGTTTACTTTGATCTCATTGACTTCTGTTCATTTTCTGAGTCATAAACTAATCGAGTCAAAAGAGCTTTATTGTCAGCCCATCCATATACAGTGTAAGTATACAGTAGGGTTGAAATTATGTTTTCCTGGGACCCATGGTGCTACATATAGACAGTGCAAGACAAAGAAAACATAAAGTACCATGTTGATACTTAACCAGTGAATCTCCATGTCCACACCGCAGCCCGGCTCACTCCCTCCCCTCTCATGGTATCACCTGAAAAACAGAACTTCCTCCACTCCACAAACTCAGCAGCACTGAATAAAAAAATGGCTGCTGTTCACCTTCTCGGTCAGTCTCCATTTTAGTGTCACATGACCACTGCAATATGATAAATACATAAACATATGAAGAACACTGATAATTCTCACAATAATGATCAGACAACGTGTATTGAAATTTGGTCATGTAACCAGCAGGTCAGAGGTTTGAATCCTGGATGGGGCACTACCCTTGAACACCAGAGAAAGGTCCCTTTCCTAACCTGGTTATGTCCGACTTCATAAATGAAATGTGGATGATGGAAGTAGCCTGGGTAAGGCAGATGACACAGCAGTGACCTTTGTCTCTATCTGCTGCGCAGACACATACATGCAGAGAGGGAGGGAGACAGCCTGGGGGCAGAAACATAGAGCTTTTAAACAGCAGCCTCCCCTTGGGGCCCTGGGGTTATGCCCTCTACATAACAATGAACGAGGACTACCCCTCCACCTTTGCAAACTTCGTACTGCAGGAGAGAATGAGAGTGCGTGACAGACAGAGAGAGGAAAGAATGCGGCTGAATGACAGAGAGACAGGACAGGAGAGAGAATAAGTGCGAGACAGAGAGAGAGAGAGAAAGAGAGAGACGGAGAGACGCGGAGAGAATGGAAGAGTGGGTGAGAGAGAGGACAGGGTGAGAGATGGAGGAATAATGAAGGTGAGTGACAGAGAAGAGAAAGGAGGAGAGAACAGGAGAGGAGAGAAGCGACGAGAAGAGAGGGAATAGAGTGCTTTAGCGATGCGGTATGGTATTTTTCATTCTGGCGAAGTTCATTTGCATTGAATTGAACTGAACTGGACTGAATTGGCTTCAATTTAAAGAGGGAGATAGAGATAGATGAGGGTTTAAAGTTTTCTCTTAGCTGGCTGGTAAAAGGCTGGGCCCGGGACTGTCCTGGACCCGGAGATTACAGACGCTGCACTTCAAAGCCCTCCCGCTCCCAGCTTTGATAATGCTGCTGTCTCTTTTCGCAAGGGGTTATTATTGTTAATCACGTTATTACAGTCCTCAATGAGTGAATCCCGGGAGACGCACAGATAAAAGGTCAACTGGGATTCCTAGCACTCTGACGAGGCGGTGCGTGTCACCAGATCAAAGCGTCGGGCGATTATCCTAAGTGATGTCACTTTGATATGGAAGGGAAAAAAAATGTATTTGTTTTGGCCAGACACCAAAGCCTGATGGCATATTTCAACTGATACGTCTACCTTTTTTGTGTGTTCTGTGATTATAAATCACGATTTCATACACCGGGATCATTTTTCTTTTTAGAGAGTCTGGGACAGCTGTGCTTTTTCTGTTTTTTTTTTTTTTCTTTTTTTTTTTAGTTTCTGAAAACATTTCACTGACTGCAGATTCAGCAGAAGTCATTCTGTGGTACTATCACGACTGTCATTTTGGTGGATACATCAGAAGCAAACCACAATTAACTTTATTTACTATTTGCTGTCTGCTAAATGAATAAATGTAAATGTATTTAACTGGAAGTCTGCTTTCTTTTCGTTCAGTAAAACAGTCTTACACCCCATGCCTTTTTGTCACAGTGAAACAGATACCCTTCTCACGAGGGCTGTAAAATCAGATAGGATAACTAGATTGATATCGGGCGCCAAATTATGTGGCACAGCAAAGGTTGGCAGTTTGGAGCAGAGTGGTGAAAGGAGAGGTGAACATGTCTCTGCCACAGTGGTCAAACCCATCCTTGTCTGGGGAGCACGGGTCAAAGGTCAAAGGTCTTCCCTTGACGATAAGCTGCAGCCGCCCAAGGCTGATGTCTCCCGGAGATTCCCGAGCGGGCTGGAGCAGCGCGTAGCTCGGAGCATTCTCGGTGGCCCTGTAAGAGTGGTTGGTTCCAGTGCTCACCCAGAGCGTGTTTATTTTCTCTGCCTCCTCTGAGCTGCGGGGCAGCCAGGCCCGGAGACCGCGCCGTGCCTTCTGTCACATGTCTGGTACGGCAAACCGCCACCACATTGGCCGCGATCAGCAGGCGCGGAGCTCGCGGGGCGGGACTCGAACCCGAGCCCAGACCGGCCCCCTGCCGTCCCCATCAGCCTTGCTGTTGTTACGCGCGAGATCACCTGACACCTTTGTCCTGCACCAATCACGGTGCTTAAATTTACTGTAAATTTACTGTGTAAATGCACTGTGTGCACTTTTGCAAGTCGCTTTGGATAAAAGCGTCTGCCAAATAAATAAATGTAAATGTAAATGAAAATTTTACATGTGATTCCTTCACACAGTTAGGTGTTTACTAAAGGTGGTGGTGCACCATAGTGGTTAAATAGCAGGATTTGTAACCAAAAGGTTGCTGGTTTGATTCCCCCGGGGGGCACAGCTGCTGTACCCTTGGGCAAGGAACTTAACCCACAACTGCCTCAGTAAAATATCCAGCTGTTTAAATGGATAACATTGTAAAAAAAAAAACTGTAACTGATGTCAGTTGCTCTGGATAAGAGCATCTGCTAAATGACAATAATGTAACATAAAGCCGTTGAGCTTAAGTGCCTCGCTTGAGGGCACAACGGCAATGCCTCGCCCCAAAACCATGCAGCCCCACCGGCTGCCGGGCCAGTTCCTTTAACCGCGGCTCCTTTCTGCCACACCGAGGCAAAAGGGCAGGTCCTGGTGTGGTGAACGCCCTGCGGGAGCAAAAGAAACAGCAGCTTCCTGTTTCCCCACTTACATGGCATTACCCCTAGCTGCTCTCCGACTGTCGCATATCATATGGAACCACTCGGCACAGCAATGAACTCCTGCAGCACCACGAAAAAAATCCAGTTCGCTTGATATTCAAATCAGTCAGGGCCAGATTTATTGCACAGTTTACTCCTTTCCTGTATGACATACCCATAACTATTTTTCATTACTGGTTATAATAAGGAGTTGTGATGTGTAACTTGGCTCTTGTAAGCAGTTTTCACTGCATTATCTTTCGCATACTATAAGTGGATATTGATTTTTCTGAGGTCTCTTGGCCACTGTGCAAAAGAAACTAATTGGGGAGATGACAATGGACGCACATGGAATATTATACTTTATTATGTAAAATTAGATGCACTGTAATAAGCACAGTAATGGGTTCAGGATGCAGTTTACAACCTAGTGCAGGTCCATGCTGCCTGGGGTCTCTGGAATGCCTGCTCATCGCTGCCCTCTGCAGGTCATTCAGAGTAAGTGCTTTTAGTCATACAGGTTGTAAAGTGTCATTCATGGAGAGACGGAGGGTTTGTTAGGGTCATAAACGGTGAGAGGTAAATTTTACATGCTCTTCGTGAGCCTTTTTTTTGGATTACTGGAATTCTCTGCTAAGAAAATTTTTTCCAACTCGGAAAAGTGTGCCATCTGTCCTGTCAAGATTATCAAATTATTTAGATCCAAGAACTGGTCTACACACGCACATTATAAAGGGTCTTTTTACATGATAATGAAACATCAAGTGACTTTTTTAAAGAGATTTCTAAAGCTAAAAACACAAATTTCATCTCCCCAGAGCCCATGGTGCACATTTGTGCATTTTCATGCCCCTCCGCTAAATGAGAAAAGATGTCACTACGAATAGCAGTTTCTCTGATTTCTTGCCTCTGAAGCCACGTGATACCAAAATAAACATACATTCTCTATGGAGAAATCTTCCCAGATTCGCAATTAATCTGCTCTGTCTGAAAATAAAGCAGTTACGTCCTGGATACGCATAACACTTCAAGTGTGGAATTGAAATCTGTGGCTCTCTGTGTTTCTGCTGTAAGATGCACGCATGTCACACGTGGGTAACCAGCCACACATTGAACAGAGTTTGAGCTTAAGAAACCCATTAGCGTGGCCTTCTACGCAAATGCATAAATGCGAACAACAATCTTAGCCACTAAGTGCTAAATGCATGGGATATCATGATCTTCATTACATTTGACTTCACACTTGGGACAGGAGCAGAGTCCTCGCTGGGACATGAGCTCAGACTGTGGCTGATCCCAGATCAGGTCAAATGAGCTGTTCTGTGATGTATGTAGGTCTGATACCCCTCAGCCCAGTTACACACTGAGAGCGGGACAGTCTCCAACCCCCCACCCCCCACCCCCCCCCCCACGCTCTCCACCCTGCCTTTCAGGGCAGTAGATATGACTGGATCCTGTGAGCTGTTTACTCCAGTGACTCCTCGGTTAAAAGGGCAGCTTTGGCGCCTGGTGACACAGCGGCTGAGAGCCGATGACGTGGGGATGTCACGGTGGTCAGTGCCGCATTCATCAGCCCTGCGGGGACGCCGGTCAGAGAGCCTGGCGCTTTTAGCGTTATCTGCTGTACACGAGGGGCATCACCCGAGCGCCTACCAGCTTTCAGGAATGGATGGTGGCAGCCTGGAGCTGTGTGGGTCTCAGCCACTGTGCATCTGGTAAGAAGGGTTGCGTGATTTACCCAGGCTGGGTCAGCGATCATTAATGCAGCATGTGATTTTCGAGGTGTTTGACCTCACCTGGACTATAGAGCTCTGTGTGCTGGGTCAACGATCATTAATGCACCACGTGATTTTCGAGGTGTTTGACCTCACCTGGACCATAGAGCTCCCGGCCTGTGGTCCACCGACACCCAGCCAACACGTTGCCTCCGAATGGGCACGGCATCCTTTCAGAGGAAGGCTGATCTATCTGTAAAACATGGAGCAAGCTCTGTTACTAAAGACCAGAGCTGAACAGCAAAATAAGGCATGGGGACCGTCATTGTTTCCAGTGAGAGAGGAAGGTTTGACATGACATTTATAGCGAGAAGGTTCTGGCCTGGTGAAAAGTTGCGGTTTTCGCGGCACGACCGGAGGAAAGTCAACGGCAGTCTTTCCTAGCCTACGGGAGGCTTCACACGCTAGCTCCACAGAGAGCCTCTGTGATGGTGTCAACGTCCCTGACGAATGACAGGCGCCTGAAATGGCAGCGGGATTGTGGGTTATGGGCACAAGCCTGGCACTGTGTGGCACCACTGCCACAACCACCATTTCGGCTGGGAGGATCAGAAACATTACCCAGCTTTTTCGAGACTGCTGGGAACCTTTTAAGGGTCTGTGCTTCCAGTGCGAATATTAATAGATTATTCCGTGCATTTATAACTCACCGAGTGAAAGAATATATCTACAGTGTATGTGTGAAGTTTTCCTTAAGTAAATTTCCACCTATGTCCTCTTATTCTGCTGAGAGAGCTCAGCTTGAAATGGCGTCTGTCCTCCACTTTATTGATCCCTTTCTTGTATGTTTGATGCCTGGAATCTTATGGTATAGTGCCCAGAAATTGACACAGTATTCTAAATGTGTTCTGACAAAGGTATTGTATTACAGTAATACAGCCTCTTTTGATCTTCAATCGGTACTTTTTGTTACATATCCCAGAATCCTCTTTTATTGCTGTCCCTCACTGTTTCTCTTGTAACACTGAATACTGAATCCTTTTGTAGTATGGCATGTTGTGCTTGGTTTTACTATGCTGGACTAACATGAATAACAACATGCTGTAGTATGTTCCTTTCATGCTAGAGCATGTTTTCCAGCATAATCTTTTCCATTAAGTCCCAGTCCCTGTAGAATTTTGTGTCTCAGCGCAATGTCGTAAGACATTACAGAGAATTCTACTGCAGTTACTTACCAACATGTACAATGACAGTTGTACTGCTGGACTGTGATTTTCACATGGGGCAAACCTTGACTTAAATGCTGAAGAATTTATGATAACTGTCCCTGCGCAAACGTGAAAGGGCCTTGTTGCGGTATAGGGTGCTTGAAAAGTGTTCTCGGAGGACCGATAAAGGCCCGATCTGGCCTGTGTTTCGTAAAAGGGACGTCCGGTGGGGGAATTCTTCTCCATGGTGATTTTACTCTGCGTATTTAGCTGTGTAATCCCAGGCGAACCTCAGGATACACGGCTGCACTCACGCCCTCCTGCTGTGTGTACAATAAGAGGGACTTATTGAGGTGAGCCTGGCACTGAGCTCAGTGCGTGGGGGATAGTTATTCGGATAGCAGGTGGGGGGGAACCCGCTGACCTCTGACGAGCCCCGCGTCCTTGGGGGCATCACTCTGCCAGGTCCGACGGCACCCGCTCTCCGTGGGTCAGACCCATTTCCTGGCAACCGCCAGACCTGACGTGCCCCAGCGGCTGAGGGCGAGTCTCTCCGGGAGGGCCTGTTTCGCGAAGAGGGGGACAGAGGAGCCTACAGCCATCTGCCTCGAAAGCTAAGATTCATCATTTGCACTTGTGTATGCTCGTCTGAAGAAACTACAGTTTACAGTTTGTGATGCCATCCCGAAGCCTTCATGTGTGTTTTTTTTGTTTGTTTGTTTGTTTTCTCTGTTTATTTTTGGTTTTACCACAGACTGTGTACAGTTGTTGGAATTCTGGGATACATCAGTCCTCCAGCTGGTACAAAAATCCAGAAGTTGCCAGATTTCTCTATGTGCAGTTGAAATGTGCTAGTAAAAGGTTCACATGGAAGCAACTGAATTTGTCCAAAAGAAGGGAATTTGACTCACACATTGATACACCAACAGTGTTTCTTTAACAGCGTGCTCTGGTAAGCTGATCTGAGGTGTGCCGAGTGCCATTAGGGACGGGGGTTCACATGGAAGGCTATCTGACGTCCCTGCTTATCGGCTCCCTCCTTTGGCAGGTTGATGTAGACCAGGGACGGTCTACAAGCCTCTGAGCTCACCGGCAGCGTGATCTGTATGGCCTCAGACCCATCAGACTCAGCATTTTGTCTCCGAAATCTAAACAACATGTGGCGGCATCTATTGCCTGTCAGCATCTTCAATAATATTCAAAGAAAATCTGAGTGGAAAAGTCAGGACAGAACAAGAAAAAAAAAATGAAACAAAAAAAAATTAAATTCCACATTGGAGACGTAACACCAGTGGAATTAAATACCAGCTTTTCCATAAAAGAAATGCCGCAGAAATGATCTTTCTTTTTTTTCCCCTCCTTACCCTAAGGGGTTGCAGCAGACAAGTCAAACAAAAGAGGCACAAATCACATGTCGACTCTGGGGCACTGAGAGTTTTCCTTTCAGTCATGCTGTATTTCCATGATATTAAGCAAAACCACATCATATGTACTGAGGAAATAATGTCTCTCTACTTAGCGTTTGGGACAGCTTTGTTTTATGACAGTAACCATTAAGCACAATGCATTCTTTTCACTTGTGGGGAGAAAAAAAACACCTACAGAGGGATGTGTGTTTTTTGGGGAATGGCAGGGGATGTGCGTTTTCTGATTGGCCACTGAAACCTCAGACATTCCTTTGGTTCTGACTGGATGCTGTTATTTGTCACTTTTGAAAACCTGCTTTGAAATCGCCATTGTGTAAACCTGACCCCAGTAACCCTCCTCTCTAAGACTGACACCCCGTCTTTATAAGGGGAAAGACTGTGGTCTAACACAGAGACAGACACTCACAACAGCAGGGAGAAAGGTGGACTCTTCCCTGCTTTCGTTAAGTTCTCGGGAAAAGGAGCGAACCTCGAGAGAGGGGCCCGGGTCAGAGCGCTTGGTAGGCCCGAGATGAAAGTCAGACCACATAATCCAGTGAAGTGCTTAAATATGGCTGGAGGGCCCCAGGGGGGAAACGGCAGAGTTCACTCTCCACTCAGGACTGAGGTTTTGGGGGGGCCGGGGGGTTGGGGGTGATTCGGGCTGAAGTCCATTAAGCAAATTAAAGAGCGGGGGAAAAATAAATAGAGATTAATGTAAATGGGAGTTTTAAGACAGAGGGGAAGCAGTTACCTTTAACGGCGTTCCTCTCCGCTGCTCACAGCCGCGGGGCACGCTGCTGATCGCTGGAACTAACAATTTCCCCATGGTCCGGCTGGGCAATCGGAGGCTCTCACCCCCTCAGCCTGCCCCCGCCGGCCCTCACTCGTCCCCCCACGTCCCTTCTGTGTCCCCTCATCATGTCAATATCTTGGGGGCCACCGCCACAGAACAAAAAGATAAACAGACGCACACAAAGAATGTCTCCAAATATGCCGCTAAAAGCCTATTAAAAAGATCTCCAGGGCCCATAAAGCTAAACTTTAAAAGGCTTTTAACAAGAACATTTCGGGTTTGTTTACTCATGCGTACGCGCCGGGCTGGGATGAACCCGTGGTATTGTTTATTTTCCTGGGTATTTTCACAGAGGAAGACTGTGAAAGACCCGCTTGTTGTGTTGCAGTGTCTCTGTGCACTGTTTTAGCTTACAGTAAAAATCAGCTCCCAGAAAAGCAAACAATCCACACACTTTTTCTTTTTTTTTTTTTTTACCCAAGGGAATTTTCCATGGTTATCATTTCTTTTGTGCATCCACTCAAGTCTGCTTTGACCAGGCTTAGATAAATGGCCTTCTAATGAAGACTGATGCGTCAAAATACGCTGAAGCACTTAAAATACTTTACCCTCCTGCGATTCTTCCCGATCTGGGAAATGGCGAGGAGCAACCTGGGGTCAAAGTTCGCCGCGCTGCTGCTCGTTGACTGACAGAGTTAAAACAGGAAATGTGAAGCCGTTTTAGACTTGCGAGGAGACGCAGGCCCCCCGTGACGTGAACGATAAGAGGTTTCAAAATGACCGGAGACGCCCCAAAACCCTTGGGAGAAGCCACGTGTGAGTGCGTGAGCAGGGGTAAGTGGTGGGGGGGGGCAATATCTGAACCAGCAGCCGGTCAGGGTTCAAGAACCCCAGCTGAGGGGTTGTGTGGGGAGAGAGGGTCAGCAAGGACAAGCCCGCCGTGGGAGTGGGAGCCTATCCCATGATCCCGCGCTGCGATCACCGGCAACGTCCCCCGCAGCCCAGTCTGGCATTAGACGCTATTGCCGTGGCGACAGTGTGGCGCATCAGCCAAGGAGCTGTAAACAGCGGCCCTGCCATTCTGCCTCGGAGGGAAACTGCACGAGTAAATATCCAGCTGTACAAATATGTAAAAATTGTGAGCCCTTAAAGTCTGCAGGGATGAGACTGTCTGATAAGCAAATAAATAAACCCTTGTTTAATCAGCAGCGTGGCCTGGAAGACTCTGGCTCCACTCTCTCTCTCTCTCTCTCTCGTTATCATATACTCTCTCTCTCTTCAGATTCCTCTTTCTTTTCTGATTTTTTACTTTGTTGTCTTTCTCCTATGCTAGGTATGAACCAAACAGCTATGATTCATTCAGCAAAAGAACATGGCTATAACACCACTACTATTACTACCACTACTACTATTACTACTATTATTACTATTATTACTACTGGGCGGCAGTGTAGCATAGTGGTTAAGGAGCAGGAAGGTTGCTGGTTCAATCCCCGCTGGGACACTGCTGCTGTACCCTTGGGCAAGATACTTAACCCACAGTTGCCTCAGTAAATATCCAGCTGTATAAATGGATAACACTGAAAGAAAAAAAAAACAACTGTAACCTATGTAAGTTGCTTTGGATAAAAGCGTCTGCCAAATGAATAAATGTGAATGTACTAATAATAATAATAATAGATTTTAATGCAGCCAAAGAGAGCATTTTATGTGTACAGCATGGGATGACGTTGAATTGACCTTAACAGCGATGACAGAGAGGAAGCAAATGCTGTCCCAGTAGATGCATGCCCTCTCCAGGGAAAATAGTGGCAATGACCCTTGACCCGGAAGTAACAAATGTAGTGATGCTTATGGTATCTTTTTTTTTTTTTTTTGCATTTTCGAAATCACATGATTCATAACATACAAAGAGTTCTGGAGTAACTAATGTGGAAACATTAGCAATAAAATGAATAAAATAAACACAATATGAATTACGACCAAGGAAGTTATGAATTCATACAATATATAAAAAAAACATTAAATACAGGAGAAGAGATTGTTTCTGTAGTTTTAATGGTGCGTAAAAGAAATATGGTGAAAAAACAACCTGTGAAAAAGATCTGAAATTCAGGGCGATGTGCATCATGGCACCATAAATATTTCTCTGTGCTCGACAGTGAAGATATCTGTGTTTGAATGTTTCACAAGCTCTGTTTCAGAGGGGAAATATCACAAGTGGACTTTTCTTAGAAAACTGGATTCGATCAGCCAGCCCTTTCGTGCTCCATTGCGTATTTGCTGGCAAAGGGAGCCGCCACGGGGATGGCTGTTTTCAATCACGGGTCAAAAAAGACAGTTAAAGGTCTCTAATATGCGCCTTTTCTTGTACTGTAGAGGTGCACAGAAGGCATAAAAGGGAAACTTCCCTGTTGGGAACCATACCTATATCAGATGTCTCATACACTAACGCTCTGTCTCGGGGGGGGGGGGGGGGGGGGGGGGGGGGGGGGGGGGGGACCTTTAGCCAAGCACACATCAAAGAGGCGGCTCATCTGCCTCTCGGAGACTCCCGACGTGGACCACCCTGAGAAAGAGAAAAAAAAAAAAGATGCTATCCGAGATCGGACAGTCAGGGCGCTTTTTGAAGTGGAATAAAGACGGGATTCTGCACAGAGGTCACACGGAGAGAGAGAGAGAGAGACGGTGAGGCGTGGCTGAATCAGGCACAGAGCGCTGAGTGAGTTTGGGGAACCGTGAGGTGGCGTGCGGATTTGAGGGCTCATCTGACAGCACTGTGCCCAAGCACAGAGACAAGTCTGTTTCTCTTTTTTTTCCCCCCTCTCTCTCTCTCTCTCTCCGAAACGAGGCTGTGAAAATATTTCCAGAGCGCTTTGGCATCAGACGGTTTTGTATTTACTGTTAATGTTATGGCAGGCCCCCTCCGAGCTTGTTATAATGTATTTCCATTATGAACAAATATGGCACATGGCAATTTAGGCTTGCGCGGTTTCCTTCCTTCCTCTGTGAAAGATAGTTTGCATGGTAGAGTGAGTAGGGCGTTCTGGGAAATAGCTCAGTGAGGAAAGCAATGGTGACCTGAAACACAGGCTGTCCGTTTGTGAGGTAATCGTGCATTTTGCCAGGTCAAAGGAGCATTTAAGGTCACCCAGGGGTGTTAGGGAAAAAAAAGTCATAGTATCACAATATTACCTTTCAACTTTTGATCTGAGAATAAAATCTAAGATTAATGTCAATTCTAAAGGCACAGTAAAGTCAATAAGTGCTCAGAAAAAAAGTGTTGGATTCATCTCACACACACACACACACACACACACACACACACCCAAACCAGGTTGATCATAAATAGCTCTTACGACCAACCAAAGACTTTCCCTGGAATCAGCAAACCTGAGACGCCATTTAATTACTAAAGAGGTTAAACAGGAAAGGCAGCTGCCCTGACAGACAAACTCAAGCAGAAAATGCAGTTGTTTTAAACTGCAGCCATGTTTATTGGAAGACAGGGAGATGACACAGAACCAGGAAAATGAAAAATGGGGTCAACTCTGAGCTCGTACCATCAGTTATAACAGAGATATTACATTTGTTTCTGTTTTTTTTTCTTCTTTCCCCCTGTGGAGATGATAAATGTGTGTTTTTGGGGAGTCAGGGAAGGGGGAGGCAGATGTGGTTTATCTGCCGGACGATTACCCCCTTGTTTGGTAAAGAGTGTTAATGTGTGGCTGTGATATCAGCACCCCCCCCCCCCCCCCCCCCCCCCCACCACACACACACCCACCACCAGAGGGGTTAAAAGGGAAAGGCATGGGGAGAGGTTGCTGGATTAATCTCTCGAGGCACTCATCGCTCTTCACTGAGAAAGGGTTGAGGGTGGCGTTCGCCACCACAATGCCGCCGGGCATTCCATGTGACGCTGGAAAAAGGTCATGAGAAACAACACATACATGAAAATACATGTAACTAAAAGTTTAAGAGGAACATTACTAGCCTGCTGACAGATGACCTTGAAATGCTACATTGAAAGTGGACCACAGCAGGGTAGGAGAGGTTTGAAGAAGGAGAGAGGCTTCTGTGCACTTAGAATCAGTGCACATTTCAGATTTAGTGATTTTAAGATTTTGGTCCAAGAACCTTCCTCAGAGCATGCACCAAACACAATGCCCAACCATGTACATGACCATCTGGTGGAATAAAAAACTATCTGAGAAGATATGGCCATTGGAGCCCGGTGAACTTGGTGGAGCAGATATTAGAGGAAAGGAGACCCCATCTGTGATACTAACAGGCTGCCAGACCGTGAGATTTGGCAAGGCGTTCTGTGAAATTGTTGAGGAAACTCTGCAACAGGCTCAGCGAGGAAATTCTATGAGAGATTCTGTGAGACTGAGAGAGATACTGTATTTAGGAGGCTTGAGCAGGAGGTGACTTCCAGGGAGAGCTCGTCAGTGGGTATAGAGAGGCTGGTGTCCCGGGGAAGAGGTGTGAGGTGTGCAAGAGGCCAGAGGCCAGAGGGGGCTGCCCATCTAGCACTGCACCATGTCCTCATAAACCACACCATGGAGGCCAGCCAAACTCACCCATGGCACAGACACAGGGGGTGAAGGGCACGCTTTTGAAGTCACAGGTATGATAGAGGAGGAGTAATTTGGGCAGGAGATGCCAGCAAGGTGATCTTGGGGGGGGGGGGGGGGGGGGGACGACGACACAGCAGCGGGGCAGTAGGGTGGGGAGGTGGGGGGAGGGTTAATGGCACTCTGTCCCCCCCCCCCCCCGGGGTATGAATATACGGCACTGATCCCGGCGAATCAATCAGACGACAAAAAAAACCATCAAAGCGCGTCGCGGGAGTCGAACTGCCCCGTTTGAAATCACGAGGGCTCCGGTGTCTCCTCTCTGACGGGACGAAACTCTGCACCCACTTTTGGAATATTTCAGACGCTACACCCCTTATTCACAACAAGAACCCAGACAATGGGGACGTTATTTTGTTGAGAGAAAAAGAAAGGTGGGGGGGGGGGTGAAAAAAACAAAGGGCTGACAGTGTATTTGTGGAATCAAACTGCGTGTGTGTCATTTAGTGGAGTCTACTGGATGGGCGGTACAGAGAGCAGAGTACACACCTATGCAGCCACACCGAAAACAGAACACTTTGAATTTAGATAGTGTTTCCTTCCCCACCTCTGTTCTCCTTGTGTGTGTAAAGCGTCATTCTGGTTTGAACCTGCTGGCTTGGAAAAAAAAAAAAATCTGAGTTTGCTAAACGGATTTTACGGTAAAGATGTGACTGAACAGTTCATGAAAAAAAATAATAAAATAAAGTCTCAGTATTCCGTTTATTTCTCTTACACAGGCATTTATTTTTTCGTTCATCCACATTTCCTGGAATTAATGTTTCGATGCAACATCCGTTTGCTGACTGTTTTCACGGGGAGAACACGTTGTACTACCGGCTGGTTACGGTGTGAAATAAATTGTGAAATAAATGATTTGTGCCTGGTCAGTGTGTGCATTCAGGGTTTTGTGTTTACTGACGGAGGGTGACTACTCCATACATACCAGTAGTGCATGAGCTCTGTAGAGCAGGGTTAAAAGATTTCTTTCTGGTGGCTACCAGACCCAGAGGTCAAAAATAATAATCTAGAGCAGACTTCCCTGATGTGCACAGGAGATAAAAGTTCATTCGGCTAAAAAGGGGGCTTGCAGCCGATACAAGGCCAACATTATTTCCCCAGATGCTTTTTTTCCCCCCCAGACCAGACAATGTCCGTATTCACTTTTTAAAAAAGCAGTATTAGTCACATACGAATGGGGCAAGCGGTCTCAGACATTTTGCCCTGTTCCTTTGCGAAACGGTTCTCATAACGTGAGGCATTTCACTAAATCAAAGGAACAGACATCTTCAATTATCATTACATTCCAGAATGTTTTTCTATATTCTTTCTTTTTCTTTGTTTTTTTTTTTCAAAGGCAAAGCATGATGGGTATAGTGAGGCCAACGGTTGTTTTTACAGTGTCATGGTGTGCATGTTTACATTTTCCAATGTGTGGAGTTCAGACGTTCTCAGTTTTCTTAATTTTTCTTTCATATTAGTATGAGGGCTACTTTTAAGATAGGACAGTCTGATCGTTGCTCGAACACAGTTGAACAAAAAACTCCCTCATATTGCTTCTGGGTTGCAAATACAACACCTATGACACAATGATGTCAGCATCTTTTTTTTCTTTCTTTCTTTCAGACTGAAATGCCACACTTTTTGATTTGTGTGTGTGTGCGTGCATGTGCGTGTGTGTATGTGTGTGTGTGTGTGTGTGTGTGGGAAAATTGTGTTGGTGTGCCTCTGCGACAAATAAATAATGCCCCTTTTTCCAAATAAAATTATAATCCTATTTTCCACCTCAGTATGATTTCCTCTCTTGATGGTATTCTTAATTAAATCATCTGAAAACAGATTATTAGCATGAGTTGCCTTTAATGCCCTGCTTGATGAGGGCCGGCAGAACAAGTAGCTACCGCTAACACCGCCACTGCATGGCAAGTCCTATCCTGCAGCAGAAGATTGTCATTTGCTCTTTTTCTCCAGTGTTACTAACTTGACCTCTCTCAAAGGTCACTCTGTGTGCACCGACACTGTCTATTAGCCCCCCCCCCCCCCCCCCCCCGAAATGCTGTTTCTGGTATTTAATCACCAGGAGGAATTTGAGAAGGTCAAAGCTCCCTTCTCTGTGATGGATGGCACACAACTAATAAAGTAGGGTGAGACTCAGACAGAACAAGGAGTTAGGCTTGGTGTCTGTTAGAGAGAGTGTGTGTGTGTGTGTGTGTGTGTTTGCCTGCGGAGAAAGGCGACTGAAATATTTTAAGACCCCTGTGTTAGTTTCTTTTGTGCTTTGAACTTTTTTTTTTATTTTCTTTAATTTCCACTCTACATTCTCTCTTTTCAGCCAGTGTTTATGTAACTCTCATTACTGCTACATGAATCATATACTCCCTTACCGTGAAATATATAAGGAGTCAAAATAAGAATGTAGTCACACTCCATTTTCCCTACAGCAGGGATGGATAAATGTACATGAAATGGAGCGGTCAGAGCTGTTCCTGTTCTCCTGTTCTGTTTGAGGGCACGTCTTTGCAAATGTAATTACTGTCAGTGTCTTTTCCCATTGCTTCAGTTCAGCTCAGCCTGTAACTGCTGTTAGAGGAATGTCAATACTCCCAAGCCTGTAAGTCCTGTAATTCTGACACCCAGAGAAAGGATATTAAAAGTTGCCTCCCCGCCTGGAAGAGGGATGGGGAGGTGTGTGTGTGGGCCTGGGTTGAAACGTATGTGGCCTCTTACCGGGAGTCAGACGCTCACAGCAGGGGTTGCCGCAGCTGGAAGAGACGGAAGAGATAGATGAAAGACCAAATCTATAGTCGCCCTGAATAATCTTTTTCTTCTCTTTCTCTCTATCTGTGTCTCTCTCTCTCTGTCTCTCTCAGTAATTCATTCTCTCTTTCTCAGGGCACACTGCTTCGACACGCACTCTGAAAAAGTTCTGCTGTCTCTGGAGCAGCCGTCATAGCATAGCATTCACATCCCTCCACTGTGGCAGCGAGGGTCTGCAGATCTACACTGGCATAGAGAAGGCTATTCATTACTCATAAATCAAGAGTGTTGTTTTTTTGTATATTAGGACGGCTATTTCTCTATTAGCACATGATCAAATGCTCCCCAGATCACGCTTTCATGGTCTTGACTTCATCGGGCTTTCGCTTGCATCGTTTGCTTTTACTAGGCTAGACTCTCACTCGTCACAGCGTGCACTGTATGGCTTCAAATGGGAAAAGAAGGGGCCTTCTTCAAAGCCTCATGCCACGGGGGTTGCACCAACCTAATAAACCTCCGCATTTATTAAACCCGACAGAACCGGTTAATTGAATCAAACGTGTGCGCCTTTTTGATGTCGGGGAATAGACAGCGGCTATCGCACGCTGCCAGCCCCGGCGCATAAAACAAATTAGCTTTCTTCTACCCTGATGAAGAAAGGGCCAGTGTGCCGACCCCTGTCCAGCCGAACAGAGCCCTCTTTTAAGCACCCCTCTGCCCTCTTCGAAGCTGTCTCTGCCGTTTCCTCTCCCGCCGGCCCCTCTGATTGTGTTTTGTCAGTTAATCGCAACAAGAAGAAATCTTGAAGAAACCTTTTTCAAATTTAAGCAAAAAGAAGAGAGGTCAAAACCAAACAGGTCGGGGGCAGGCAGAAGAAACACCACAGAATTGGGCGTTTACATTTTTCTAACATAAAGCCAATGTCACCTTAAAATAATTAATTCAGTGTTTTTTAATAACACACACAACATGAACATGAACATGAACATGTGTGTATATATATATATATATATATATATGTGCCTTTGTCACATGGAGTCATGGTGTGCCAGGGAAACTCTGAAGGTATTTTATCTCCTTTCAGGAAGCACAGAGATCAGAGGTCAGAAATGAAGGAAGGGGGCCCAGTAGGTAGTGTAAGCAGAGATAGGCAGGCACGCGATGGCACTCCGCGAATTCTCTGCACCCTGTCTGACTGTGGCTGTTCCCCTGATCAAAGAGGCCCAAGCCTGATAAGGAAGTCACACTACCTTTTTAGAGGCATCTCTCTCCAGAGCTGATGTTTTTTATTTACTGATGTCGAACCTGGACTCTTTCTCCGGTAGGAGATGCACTGATATGGCCTGTCGTGTGGTGGGGGGTGGGGGGTGCGGGTGTTGTGTGTGTGTGTGTCTGCGTGTAAGCATGTTCGCGTGTGAGAGTGATTGCATGTGTTTCTGTGCATGTGTGTGTGTATCCGTGCGTATGTGTGTGTGCACGTGCGTGTGTGTGTATATGTGTGTGTGTGTATGTGTGTGCGTGTATCCACGTGTATGTATGTGTGCCGTGGAGTGGGGTTGATTGTATTTTGGCTGTGTGGAAGAGCACAGGGGGTGTCCCTGCTGCTGCTGGGGAGCTTGATGACTGTAGATAGGAGAAGCAGTGACTCACCTGATGCCCTCTGAACAAAGCATCTCAAATCTCACAGCCTCTCCCCCCACTCCAATCTGTGCATCTCTCACGGAAACTCTGAACTGGGAAGGCCTGTCATCTCCCTCTGTGTTCAGTTAGCCGGTTTCATTTTGTGCAACACGTCAATCCACACCACCAGACGAAATGCTCCATCAGGGTCACTTACCATACATCTGCTGACATGCAGGCTCTCAATTTGAATCAATACGCTAACCTTAAATATTATGGTGGTAAGTAAAAAAAAGTAAAAAAAAAAATGAATGAATTTTACCGTTAATTACATCCCGTTTTGGCGTGGTAACAAAATTTGACAAGGCGAAACAAAACGACAGAGCCCCGCCTCCTGATTTCATTGATCAAGGCGGCTAGGAAGGCCAGTTCCGCGATGAAAGTGGGCGGGGCTTGCTGGGAAACCCCTCCGCTGCCACAAAATCCCCAGCTCTGCCTCAGCTCCGCCATTCGGCTGCGCACGTGTTGGCTCACGCGCGCCCCCTCGCCCCGGATCAGACGGGGCTTAGCTCGGCCGAGGAATGCCCGCATGATGGAGAAAAGAAACAACGCAGCTTCACGTGCCGCTCAGAGAGTAAGGCACAACGGGGGCACGTGCGGCGTGCACGCTTGGCCTCGGTGCGGTTCTGTACCATTGTCTCTGACGACGCAGTGTAAAATACCACAAACCGCCTCCCGAGCAGCTGGTACAGACCTTGAGCTGCAGGACGTGACGGAGCGGGAGCTAAATTTCACAGTCAGGTGTGCGGGGTCGGCCGCTGGGTCAGGGGCCTAGCAGATCGCTCCGTCCTGTCCTGATTCTGGGGTCAGCGGGACCTGGCGGGACGGTGTGATAGGGCAGATAGAGGTGAGCGGGAGACGATGGGACCCATCCTGACAGTGTAGTACATGTGACTCACTGAACACTGGGCATCCATTTTGGAGATGTGAGGGACTCCTGGAGATCCCGGATTGAAACCCACATGTGAAATCCCAGTGTTATACCATACAGAGTTCACGTTGCTTATGGGAGGGGGCAAGGAAAATGAGCAATAAACTATAGGTCCTGCCTCCCCTACTCTGGAGTGGCTGTGTCCTAGCTGAAGATGCACTGTATATATCTGCACATTAGCACTGGTTCAAATAGACTGAGGTAAGAAGCAAAGAGATAAGGAGGGAAAGACTATGCTCAAGGGGTAGATTAAGAACTTATAAATAGGCCCCTTATTTTAGAAAAACAAAGAGACTCAAAACTCCACGCTGATCTCCCCCTTTAATGAAGGATAACTGTGAGCTTGGGAGGTACACCAACAAGCATGAGAGGAAGTGAGAAACTCATTTCTGAATAACTCTTCATTTTCTCGGCGGGGAACCTTATCCATGGAAACATAGACATCGTGTACTTTTTATAGGAAGGATTTACACAGCTGGATATTTACTGAAGTAATTCCAGTTGAGTACCTCTCGCTCAACGGTACAAAAGCGCTCTTTTGCCCAGGAACTGAACCAATGAACTTTTGGTGGTCTGGTTCCCTAACCGCCACACGAACGAAGCTTAAAGGTCAAGCGCCGCATGAACGTTCCAACGGCGTAGGAAGGGAAAATAAAGGCGTCTCCGAGCGGCCGATACAGAAAACAGCCGTTATTGTGTGCGAAAAGGCCTCAGCAGGATTGCCTAATGGTGTTTCCACCATTGAAAGTCCCCACCTCTTCCCTGATGTAGCCCCCGTTCGGAGGGACGCAGGAAGCCACCGGACAGAGGGAGGGCTGCCGCGATCGGTTGTTATTGTTTACACTGGACTGTCTAGTGACTTTGCTCCTTTAACCAACGTCTCTTTCCGCCCCGGCCCCCCGCCCACACCCCCACACCCCTCCTCCTCCCCTTCTTTGGGACCACCACTCCCCCGGTGCACTGTAGAATTCACCGGAATTGAGATGTCTAAAAATACGTGGGCCCTGGAACCCAACCAGCACGCCACCCGCGCTCATGGGCCGAATTTCTCCGTCACAGGGCTCTTCCCATTAGCACAATCCCTCTCTTCCTGTCGTAGACCTTCCAGCAGCTTTAAATTTGTATTAAAATTGAGCATGATGAATATGGCATTAAATAGTGCTTGAATAGGGTTATGTTCACTCTCGCCGGTCTGGGAGTGTTGTTAGCCTGGTTGCTCATTCAGTTGGGATGCGTACACTTCTGTACGCATCTGTCTGCTAGAGGAATGCAACGTAATGTAAAGCTGACACACATGATTCTGTGCCGGGCAATGAACACGGGATTTGTGCCACAGTGAGAGAAGAGGAGAGGAGAGGTGGGAGAGGGGGAAGGGGAAAGGGGAGAGAGGAGCATCGCTAGGCATTTCACTCGTTCCATCAGCGTGTGCAGTTGATTTCAATGGTCCCCTTTTTTTCCTTACCCTATGCCATGCAAGATACAAACCATCATTTTATGTACAGTGTTTTTTTTTGTTTTTTTTTTTTAAAGCAGCAGGTATTTACCGAGTTATTAGAATTGACAGCTATTGAATAATGTTCGCTGTTTTGCGGTTTCCCCGTCCGAGCTTCCAGATCAAACAAAACGTGGGCCGCACGCTTCCCCGAGTCAGACTTCCTGAGCGATTTTATTGAGACGCCTCAATGAGCGGTCTGTCTCTGTTTGGCATGGTGGGGGCTTGGGGGGTGCGGGGCTTGATAAACTAGGGGGGGGGGTCCTGTCAGGTCCGGCGCACCAGGACTTGTTTTACAGAAACGACAGCGGAAGAGGGAAAAGTAAAAAAAAAAACCAACAACTCTGACGCCGCAGCAACCGTGACGGAGAACACATGTCCGATTATACTGTACATGGGTATGCTCTCGTGAAATACAACTTAGCTTCGCGGGCCTGTGGTGTAACGTTTCAGAGCGGATGGACGCTAGGTACAGTGGCTTGGTTGTACCTGGAGCCTGCAGTCTGTGTCTCTGTGGGGTGAGGCCACACATTACCAGTCACCCTGCCCAAAGAGGAGGCCAAAGCAGGCCTCTGTGGCTCTTGCACTAAAACACGGTGTGGTGAGAAACATGAGACTGTAGGAATAATACACTGATTTTTAAAAAAATATGCCATGAACGGACAGTACAGATTTTCTTACAATGTTGTCAGAAGACAGGTAAGACAGGTAGTATTCGCCATCAAACTTTTGAGAGTCTGAGTATTAGCATGATTGGGTCATATGGTTTCTCATTGGCTTCACAAACCTTCCAGTTTTTTTCACCAGGCCTTCAGAGAAAGCTTCTTACTTTTGCTGCAGTTTGGGAAGTCCTATTCAATAAAAAAATTTCAATGGCAGTACAAGTACAAGACCATTCGCCATGGCAATCACACAGCACCTCATCACATAACGCCACAGGAGCAAGCCACCCAAACTGAGACAGATCACAATAGAAACCCATGGCTCTGCGCCTGTACATCACCCTCAGTCAGGCTTGCAGTTCCTGTCCGGCTGCTACCTCCCTGCTCCCCTCACAGAGAGAATAAGGATCTTTCACCCCGCCCTGGTGGGTGTCGGAGAGGATTTCACCCAACGCAGCCCTCCCCTCCCCGCCTTGAACACCTGGAATATGTCTCCTGCATGTCAGCCCATTGCATCTGATCCGGCCGCCCCCAAACCCGCACCCCGTCCCCCTCACCCCCCCGGGCTCCACTGCACCCCTTACTCCTGCTCACTGTCTCACTGACATACATTTCAGTATACAAACCTGGCCTAGCTGGGCCTGCCCTTCAGTTTCCATCAACAGACACAACATCGCTCAGGATACAAAACCCCCAGCTCTAACCAGCCCTTGCCGCTGATGGGGTTTCAAACAACTGGGAATAACCCGGTCTGGGGGTGTTGTTGGCCTGGTCTGACACTGTTGCTCATTTAACTGAATGAATACACTTCCATTGTGCTGGAAGTCCCCCCGGACGAAAGCATCTGCTAAATGCATTAAAAAAGGCTTTAAACAGGTAATCGATATGGTAGGGTTGGAGTCAGAGATAAGAGGCAAGCTCGGCATCGCTTGAGAGAGTGGGTGTCAGTCCAGGAATGGAACACGTCGGATAAGATCGAATTGTCAGTGTTCCGTCACAACTAAAATAAACTGACTGTGCTTATCATGAGTCAGCTCAGCGTTTGGGGGTGTCGGTGTTTGCCTAGCATACGGAAGCTGTAAATAGATGCTTTCCTAGAGAAAAGGCAGCACTGAAAGAGAGATGGCCTCTGAAGTCCTCGGTCAGGCAGGGCACTGTTCACTCCTAATGGGGTGGGGGGGTGGAGGGTGGAAAAACGTTGTCATGTTTATATTTTCCCGGGTTAAAGGAATAACATAAATCCCTAAGTAAACGCAGTCCGTCCGTGACTGTAAACAGCGTGTCAGGGTAATGGTTTCGGGAACAAATGAGAACCTGGCAGAGGGGCCCCTGTTAAAAAAGCCTTCGCAAAGGCTCTGGCGGGCCGTGAGTCGGAGGACGCGCGACCCTTTTCCTGTCAGACCCCCCGGGCCCCGACAGTGTGTGGAGGGAAAGCGCATCAGACGGCGGCCGTCTCGTTTGGGGGGGGGGGGGTGGGCTGAAGCCCCTGACACGGCAGCAATATCCTGCAGGATCCCGGGAGCAGATAAGCAGGAAGGAACGACCTCCAGTTCCTGTCCCCCTGAAAGCGACGGAAGCTGGGCCCTCTGATTTCAATAAGAGGGAAAAGGAAACCAGCATCAAGCCTATCAGATGCGGGCCACCGAAGTCTGCAGGGAGCTGACATCATTACGAACACGACCCATCCCCCCGCCACTATATGTATGCTCCATGATTTACTATGGAAAGTAGTTACAACAAGCAGGAGCAAGGGCTTCTGGGCGAGCCAATTGCTGAAATGTTTGAAATGCAGAATATTCCCCTTGTGAAATCCTGTTATGAAAATGATCCATTTTAGTTCTCACGGTACGCTCATTTGATCTGTCGACAATCCTGTGGGAATGTATCGATATTTGGAGCTCGTAAATTCAAAATGAAGCATCACATGGAAAAAGATCTTTCAACAAATTAAAGCAATGCTGAAAAAGGGAACTGAAGAAAGCACTGGTCTCGCTGGGGAGAATCAGCTGGTCTTCCTCTAACTCAATCGTCATCTCAATAGCTAAAGCATTAAATTACTCAGTGAGTAATTGTTCAGCATACTGTTGCCTTTGTGAATCCACCATTGAGTATTAATGTAGCCTCTCCCATTTTTCTGGAACTCAGGATTACATAAAATGCATTTGCTTAGTATGAAGTTTTTAAAATAACAGAACTACACCCCCACCCACCACCCCCCCACCTTCACATGTGAGAACACAAAACGGAGTACGGAAACAGTGGGCAGTTAGCAGGACATGAGAGGAACAGCCTAACAGCAAGGTCTGTGTGTTCATCTCCCACTTGCATTCCACCGGAGTGGAGCACCTTGTTAACATCTGATAATTACCCACAATCCCGTATGTCAGGGCAAGCAAACAGGCCTGTCAGAGACGGGTCTCACACGGGGATGAAAGGTAGGTCGAAGGTAAAGCAGACGGGTGGTGATAAATCCTTCTCTTCAAACTTGACTCCTGAAAAAAAAAAGGGAACGAGTTCTGTGTTTACCGCCGTAACCC
This sequence comes from Megalops cyprinoides, assembly GCF_013368585.1. Classification (NCBI taxonomy): domain Eukaryota; kingdom Metazoa; phylum Chordata; class Actinopteri; order Elopiformes; family Megalopidae; genus Megalops; species Megalops cyprinoides. The sequence continues at coordinate 60,671,872 of NC_050584.1, read as the reverse complement.
CGGCAGTATGTTTTAGCAGAGTGCTGCTGGGAAACACCGTCCAATAAAAAGCCGGGGCCCCGTGAGCCCGCGGCAACGAGCCCCGCGAGGTCAGGCCTCGCCGTCTAAGCGGACAATTAATGTGCCAGTCAGAGAGTGGCCCTGTAATTCAGCGACTCGTAACACCTTAAAAGCACTGTTGAGGACCCGGCCTCTGGCCCTGCCGGGAGCAAGGCAGGGGTGACGGAGAGGCGCTGTGGGGGGGGCAGCCTTGTGAGGGAGGGGCACGAGGTGTGCTGAAGTTGGGAATTGGTGTCTCGTTTCGTTTGAGCACATGTCATTTTAAGGGGACAAAGTGCACTGCCTTGTACAAAGGTTTAAAGGTCAACACACACCAGAGTGTTCGTTTCTTTGTCAGTCCGCGCGCAACAATGACGATGTTATGGCATACCAAGTGCCTTCAATGCCTATTTCAGCCGAACCTTTCCTGTCCTCTTTACGTTACCACGTACTGTGCCTAACTATAAATCACCAAAGATACAGGAGAGTCTTGTATCAGACAATGTATCAGGAGTGGTTTTTAAAGTAAAACCCTAAAATTTGCTCTGGGGGGAAAAAAGGTGACTACTGAATGCAAAAACAAATAAAGATAATTTTCTCTAGGCACACATGCCTTCCGTGTAGGTTTTTCTAATGAAGGGCAGATGTATGTCAAATAGTGTGTCTGGTATTGAGACTTGATGTTAATATGAACTGACCATCACTGATGTGCCCTTATAAGTTTTATGTTTGTGGAAGCTGACCTATTATGAGGACAGGGTCATTTCATATTGAATGAATTAGGTACTGTAGGTACTGGCAAACCAACCACCTGTTCTTTCTCCCAAATTTTTTATGGGTATTACTTTGGTGCCATGTGTGATCTCACCATTTCTCGGCACCATGCTTGAGTTGCTGGCCTTACCTGATTTTTGGCGAAGACGACAGGTGGGGCAAAACCCAACTTCCTGAAAGGGGCTTCGTTTTAAAAGAGAGGGTGTCAGCCGCTGTAGAGTTAAATGCATCGCAGGGGAATCTCACACCACCTGGCATCCCGAAAATAGACAAATTCAAAGAAAACGAAATAAAAGAAGGATGAGTGCAACAGCAATAACCGAAATGGGAAAAAAAAAAAATCAGAGGAGCAGCTCAGTAAACAATGGCAGAGGCGTGGTCGCCCCGTTAAAATAATTCCACCAATAAGCATCCGGAGACATCAGGCGTGCCCACGCCGGTGGGAGCGCGTGGGCTGGGGGGCGAATTCCTGTGGAATCCTGAGACACACGCACAGCCTTATGGGAAAGCCATTATTAACTTGATCACAGGAAAAGAAAAGGAAAAAAAAAAGGCTCTCTGTGTTGGACCCTGTCGCTGGGAACCATTTTATGCGGATTCTGGTAGAGTCCTGGCAGGAGGACAGGGTTCTGGACGGGGAGGCGTCCTGGATCCTGTTTGTGTCCCCGGGGGGGGGGGGGGCGTCACTGTATGCTGAAACCCCCCCCATTTTCATTTTACAAGCACAGCCCTTGTGGGATGTTGTGGGGGTATGGTATCCCCTGCCGTCACCCTTGAATGTTCTCATGCCTCTGATGAATGGATGAGTAACCCCTGGACTGGAAAAAACCCGCCGAGTCTCGCAGTCTTAGAAGAAAAAACATTTCTCACGCACGTATTTCGGCCCTCGGTAGCTTGCGACACACCAGGAAAACTTTCCAGATCAGGGATGGCATGTCACCGAACACTGTAAGGCTGCGTTCAGACTGCAGCTAAAAGAATGGTCCAATTATGAGCAAAAAAGAAAAAAACAAATGAAGCCACGTCTTTTCAGTTCTGATTTAGTCAAAATGAATATATGGAAATAAATCAGCCATTTCAGGATGGAGGTCCGTTCACACTGATATCGGATATGGGCCACATTTAAAAAATGAATATATGTAAATTCATACAGTATATGTGAATAAATGAACATGAATATGTATACTGAGCAGGCAGGAAAAAAAATCAGATTTGAGCAACAATTTGGAATTGAAGCCTAACTGTCTTGTGGCAACTGCTAACGGAAAAGGACAGATGCCCCACAGGACTAAAGCACATACCCCAATTGACTTGTCTGAATTGAATCATTAGCAGAGAGATAACATTCACAATGCCCTTCAAAAAATCCACTGTAAACATTCAGATTAAGGTCAACTGTCGCTTTACTAATTCACTTTTGTCCAGACACATCCCAGTGCACTGGTTAACCACTGACAGGCCCCATACCTTAAACCCATCCATACAGAAACTTTAATCACCGGCACGTACTCACTCCAAAAACTGACCTTGAGCAGACGGTGCTGAAACCTGACTGCCTCAACAACAATTGACCATAAATGATCTTTCTATCACTGACAGTCACACTGTTCCTATGATGATCAGTGGTGGCCACTAGAGGAATTTTCTGGGTGACTGCCACCTAGTGGCCACTTCCATTGCTTCAAGTCACCACAAGGCCGCCCCACATTGAACATGTGCTCTTTGAAGAGCCTGTGCCAGATACACATCTTTATCGGTCCAGCCAAGGTCAGGCGGGTTTGTTTTCAGCCCGGCTTTAGAGAGAGATCACAGATTGCCTTATGAAACGTTTGAAAAACGTATAGGCAAAACAAACAAAGGACAGGCTGTGTCTTTGTAAGGCAACACTGCTGGAATCCACGAATAACTTTTCAATCCCGCCATAAACCCATGCCAAAATATCCTATCACTACAGTAAAGACCACATTAACATCTCTCAGCCTTTAATTGTTAACATCAAAATCCCTTGTTAAGTTTCCCATAAAGAGACCTTTGTGGTCCTAGAAAGTAGTGTACCTGACTTACATACTTTCTGGCTCAATAAAATTGAGTTTTTTTCAGCGTGGCTTTTTTTCTTCTTCTTCATTTGAATAGTCCCACAGCCCCTATAAAACCTCTGTGCATAAAGTGCCTATTGATATTATCTGACCCCAAAAATGCCATTACTTTTAAACTGATGTTTAGCAGCCTTTGGATCAAGAACCTCACATGGTTTAACATGTATGTAGCTTTCACTAAGATGTTAACGGAGATTCCTGACTTATCCAAACTTAAAGAAAAAGAGGGACCGCTTTCAGGAATTTTCACAGCGGGACCCACAGTGTGTCATTTATAATGGAGTTAATACCTGAAAACTCTAGTTTAGGATCAAGATAACATCATGACAAAAGTTAGTTCAGGAGGTTGGAGTCAGCAAACCACAACACAGAAGGGGTAACTGGTTCTACCCAAGCCAAACAAAGCCGCTTATCATAAATAAACAAAACCATAACACAGAAAATAATATTAGCCATTATGTCTTAATCATTGTTACAGAGCTGATCATAATTTGTATCTCTCTTGAGTGGAAAATGTGCTGGTTACACAAACACTAAACTGTCAACACATGTATTATTAAATACAGGGAAAATTCAACCCTCACAGCACATACAAAGTCCTGTAACAGAGTGGAATACCATTCACATGAACAGACGGGTGACAAATTAAAGGAAAAACCAACATAAAGTACCACCTTTAGTAAGGTGTTGGGCCGCCACAAGCCACCAGAACAGCTTCAATGTGCCTTGGCATAGATTCTACAAGTCTCTGGAGCTCTACTGGAGGGATGGAACACCATTCCTCCAAAAGATATTCCCTCCTTTGGTGTTTTGATGATGGTGGTGGAGAGCGCTGTCTAACACATTGGTCCAAAATCTCCCAGAGGTGTTCAAGTGGGTTGAGATCTGGTGACTGCAAAGGCCATAGCATAAGATTCACATCATTTTCATACTCTTCAAACTGTTCAGTGACCCCTCGTGCCCTATGGATGGGGTCATTGTCAGCCTGGAAGAGACCACTCCCATCAGGATAGAAATGTTTCCTCATAGGATAAAGGTGACCGCTCAGAACAACTTTGTATTGATTTGCAGTGGCCCTTCCCTCTAAGGGGACAAGTGGACCCAAATCATGCCAGCAAAATGCCTCCCACAGCATAACATAGCCACCAGACCCCCTCACTGTAGGGGTCAAGCATTCAGGCCTGTACCGTTCTCTTGGTGTATGCCACATATGCACTTGCCCACTTGTCGAGAATACTGTATGGTGAAGGATGACTTATCTGACCATATCATTTTTTTTCCACATCTCTGTAGACCAGTGCCTATGGTTTTTGCACCACTGAACTCTCAAATGTGCATGCATCTTTGTAATGATGGGTTTATGCACTGCAACCCTACTATAATGTCTACTACGCAACCTTTCTATAATACCTGGTTGGAAAGTCAGATACTGACGTTTTTTGTATGGATTTTATATTCTTTTGTATTTTGAAATAGTTTTACTACATTCAAAGGCATAGCTTTCATGACTGGTCCTTTATGCACCAGGGTCCAGAATTCATCCAAGAGCAAGTTTGGCTCATGACCTGCAGAGGACAGAGAACATCTTACACAGGGATAAATAAATAAATATCATATCGTTCATATCGTGTGTATCATATAGAATTCCCATGGTGTGACGACACCCTCTGCAGGCGGCTGAAAAATAGCCATACCTTACTGTGACGCTCAAGATATCTCAGTAATTTCGTTTAATGTACAGTCCAATATATCTCGTGCACACACTGAACCCTCCAGTTCAACAGGGAAAGTGAACTGCTCGTTGTGCATGCGAACTGTTTCGAGAGGATGGCAAAAGCTGCAATGGCGAGGTTCCTCGCGCGCGATCAGGGGTGCCGCATCCGATTTATCCTGGAAAACTGGACATACCTAGCAGGTCCTGATGACAGACGTAAAGGGGAAACGTGCTTAGCACAAAGCTTTGGTGTTTTTTCATCCGCGGTGCCCCCAAAATGTAGCTTTAATATTTCCTTTTACCAGGGTGCCAATGTTGTCTTGTTTGCGCTCCGGCTTCCCGGACCTGTTTTCGACTTTCAAGGTGCATGTCCCGGCATAGGAAAGCTTGCTGAATGGAGAGGTTGTGGAACTTGTGGTTTTGGAAGAACGGGGCGAATTGGGTTCGTCGGCGGGCTGGCCTACCAGGTGCTCGGTACGGCTGACAATTTTCTGCCAGATTCGGCTTCAGGCATCCTCTACGCCTCCACAGATCCCCTGCCAGCGCGAACCCGTAGGAACGCTGCTCGGATGTGTCGTGTGCTCACTCATTTCTGCTCGGAATTACACCGCGCTCGATGAATTATTCCTTCAACTTAGCAGAGGGCAAAGTAAACAGTACAACAATGCCAAAACACCGCCGCGGCCAAATTAAACAGCGAAAACGCGCACTCGCAGACGCGCACCGCCCCAACACCCCCCCCCCCCCCCCCCCACACACACACACACACACACACACACACACACACACACACACACACGGAGAGGGAGAGGAAAGAGGGAGAGAGAAGAGCTTTTTGGTGGAAACGAAGCTCACTGCAGCGCGACATGTTGATGTTCCGTGAGTTGAGTGCCATGCATATGAAGACGCTGATATTTATGCGTGAGGCCACCTCACCAGTTAAAGGGCAAAGTGACTAACGGCCATGTTTACAGCTGCGCTTTTTGGCATGCACCGGGTTCATTTACATTCCGGTGCTGTGGGATTACTGAAACGGGTGAAATCTGAGATAACGTCGTGCGTTTTCATTGTGTTTTGTCATGAAAACTGGGACCCCTCGAATGTCATCATTGAATAAGTTCCACTCATAAAATGAGGCAAATGCTTCAAAACTCTGACCACGGTGGTACAGAAAGAGCTTTGTCGCCGGGACAGGGAGACAATTTCTGTTCAAATCCATATTTGTACGTGATGAAAGACAGACCTTGACTTCAATGGGCTATCGCGGATTCGGGGTAGTCAGTTTGAAAATGATTTTGGAGAGAAATGAACCTGTTTTTTTTTTCTTTCTTTCTTTCGTTTAATTAAAAAGAAAAATACTGCTGTTTTTTTTTTTTTTTTTTCTAGAGGCCTGAAGCTGATGAAGAATGAGTTTTTCATGAGCTTTTCACCTCAGACTTCCATTACTCTGTCATGGCACCGCTGTTAAGAGACAAACAAACACTTAGCTGATTACACATACTGAGCAACTGAGGCCCTGCTGGTGCTTGCAGTACATTAATTACCTGGCTTATTCTGGCATTGCTGTGGGGTTGCTTCAGCAGGGTATGTTCTTCTGGCTGTAATAAGGTCAGGAGTCAACATGGGGCCTGTAATGGGTGTGTAGTGGCTGAGAGCAGTGCCGAGAGGCAGACTGGTTGCGTTGGGAACAGGTTGTATGTGTGTGTGTGTGTGTGTGTGCGTGTGTGTGTGTGTGTGTGTGTATGTGTGTGTGTGTGTGTGTGTGTGTGTGTGTCTCCGGCAGAGGCAGACCCTTTCCTGGCCTCTCTGGGAAGTGGACAGGATGGACACCTGTGGAGAGCGCAGTGTGTTGTGAGGCGTGTCAGCAGTGACAAACTCTTAATGGCTATAGAATGTGGCACTATGTAGATGTAAGAACTGCAACATATTTTTAAAAGCAATGGTACACATTAATACACACATGGATATACACGCATATGCATACGTTCATATATGCAGACACAGAAAAACACCACATGTGCATGCACACACACACAAACACACACAGACATATGCTTACAGGTATGCACTCTAACCTATGAACACACAGAAACATATGCACACATACAGTTGCACACACATGCACACACACACACACACTCATAAGCATACACACACGCGCGCTCATACGCATATACACACACACACACACACACACAGGAATCACCTGCTTGGTTGCCTGCTGCTCGGCTGACTGCAGCGTTTGCAGGAACAATCCGGCCATTGTGTCCTGCAGATTGTGGCGTGCTGGGGGTGTGCTCCTCACCCCAGTCTGAAATGGAGCGTAGCTCAGGAACGCTTACCGACGTCTCCCACGGGGCCCAACCCCCCTAATTCTCAAATGCATATTCACCCCCCTGCGCAGGTATTCACACCTGTAACCGCTGCTGCTGTGCATGGCGTGGTTTGGATTCAAGCTGCCTGATCTCCTTCTCCCTGCCAATGAGGAGAATCGACACTTACCCAGCATCTACACACCCCAGAGCACACTCTCACCAGCCCACCACAGGAAAACTGCCCACGAATCCAAGTAAAACAGCCACTTCAAGTCTGTCTTCATTTAGTTCATTGACTGTTTTTTTGTTAGCAGATGCCTCTGTTCTAATCCATTGAGACATGCTCGTATCAGCACTTTTATACTCGAGTCGGTCCTCTCTTGTTTTGGTTCTGGTAATTCACGAGTGTATGCCTCCCTCTACTGGACGAAGGATGAATCACTAAATGACACAAAATTTACATGCTCTGTTGAAAAGAAAATGATGCAGGGGAGTATGGGTTTAATAAACCCAATTTATTATTCCCTTGCAAAATCCTGAACCTTTACAGTTTTGACTGAAGGGTTTTGGGGCCCGCGCAGGAATTCAGAACTAGCTGCATGTCAACTTTCAAAATACAGATTGAGGTGAAGTCTATAAGCACAGATAATGATACACTGTCAGCTGTCTTAAGGATGGAAAAAAGGCAAATATAATAGGCATTAAAACTTCAGTTACACCCAGCAGAATATGTCAGAATACCAGAGATAATATGTCAGCCAGAGAGGAACAGAATGAAACTTTTTTGCCACACTAGCTAATCCAAATTTCAAACCTACCAGAAAGCAGCAATATGCAAAGTTTGCATGTCTAACTGTAATTAGCCAGCGTGTAAAACCTTTAGTTTAATCTGTTTCTGAATAGCAGCAGTGTGGTGTAGAGGTAAAGAGCTTGTCTTGATTTCCCACTGGGGCACTGCTGTTGTGCCCTTGAGTAAGGTACCTAGCCCAAGTGTAACCTACGTAAAACTCTCTGGATAAGAGCCTCTGATAAATGACAGTAATGTGATGTAATGAAGAGAATGGATAGCCCAGCCCTTGGCTGTGATTAACTGCAGTAGCACATTGTGACCATCAGAGGGAGATAGAGAACAGCACTTGGGAAGTGTTGTTCAGAGCTCCTCTGGCCAACTGACAAGATTGTCATTTCTTGAGAATGTTCATATTGTGGCTTAAGCAATTCTGAATTATGATGTCATATGAAAGTCACCGCAACCCAGACTGTGACTTATTATCCAAATAATTCTTTGAATTTGTAAAGAACATTTTGGGCAAGGTCATGCCCACTAGTTCTGCCATACACCAAAAGTCATTGGGTCTGCGGCCAATGATATATGCTTAAAATTAGGTAAAAGGTTGTATTCATGATGAATGTGCTTTAATTCCCCTAATCAATCCAGACCGTTTACAATATTCTGTTATTTGTTCATTACTGGAAAATTGTATTGTAAGATATTGTCTTTATTGTTGCTGTTTTGGAGCAGGTGGTTATTGAAAAAGTTTTAATCTGAGTGGGACTGTCCAGTTAAATTAAGGTTGTTTAGATTTCTAAATTATTAATAATTCAAAGATGTGCATATCGGTGGCAGCTTACGCACTGCAACATTACAGTAAAGACAATTTCAAACATGAATTACACCAAACAAAATATACAATTTTTGGATATGATTTCATGTGACCACATTTTAACCTCATTTTGATTTCAAAACAATTACAGCTTTTGCTGAATGGAATTGCCATGGATATTCAAGAAATTCAAAATAGTTTATCTCAAACACCAGCAAAGGGAAAATAAACCCTGGGAAAACAAATAAAAATGACATTTATTACTGTAGTTATTCTGGAAGAACGCATGTGCTTATACCTACAAAAGCCTGAACTGAAAGGCATTGAGCTTGGTTTGGGTAGTATATGAGTGAAATATGTCTTTAAAAAACAGTAATATTAAGCCCAGTATTTCAACACTGGAGGGTGGCAGTGTAGCATGGTGGTTAAGGAACAGGACTAATGCCTGAAAGGTTGCAGGTTTGATTCCCCATGGGGCCACTGCTGCTGTACCCTTGAGCAAGATATTTAACCCACAATTGCCTCATTAAATATCCAGCTGCATAACTGGATGTCATTGTAAAAAAAACATATAATAACATATGATTGATGTCAGTTGCTCTGGATAAGAACATTTGCTAAATGCCAATCAGGTAATGTTTTATGATATCAGGCTTTTGTTTATACCACTGAGGTACAAGGGAAGAGATCGGATATTTAAAAAATGTTTAAAAAACACTAGATGGACAATGGAATATAAATGATAGTATGCCAGAAGGTGACATTCGCGCTGAGCCAGGGCAAGTGTGGGAAGGTCTGACATACTGAACTGAAACCGGAGTGGAGCAGATAGATTACTACAGAAGTAAGCAAAGAAAGACAGTGTTTCCCAATCCTGGTCCTGGAGTGCCCCTGTATGCTCTGGTTTTCATTATATCTGAGCTATTTCTCATTTTGGTTTGAGTGAGAAGTTAGCTGAGCCCTGCTCTTCATTTGAATAAATATATTACATATTTCTTTACATCTCTGTGTTTAGTCTAATGTGAATTCTTTGTGGAGGAAGTATGCCTTTATAGATGTCCCATAGCACTGTCTGTACTGATAAGAAAATAAGGGAATTTGTGTGTTCAATATATTTTTGTAAATAATTGCCCCCTGAACAAATTTTGTACAGCTGTCCCAAATAAGTGTGTTCTAGGCCCTGTCCAATTACTCTAAATTATGGTGAATACTTATTTGCATCACTAATTTGTTTAAGAGACTCAGATGAATAGAAAATACATCACACGTATACTGTATATCACAGAAAAATATCATACGTATATTTCTAGTAATGCCACAATGCTTGTCTATAGCAGAGAACTGACAGTACTCATTTAACAACTGGGGGCGACAGTGGCTCAGGAGATAGAGCAGTCAACTGGGGATTGGAAGGTCCCTGGTTCGAATCTGGCTCATCCTGGCAGAGTGTCAAAGTGTCCTTGAGCAAGACACTGAACCCCCAACAGCTCCCAGTGGCCAGTTGGTAAGCCTGTATAGCAGCCTCTGCCACTGGTAGGTAGATGTGAGGCATATAACTGTAAAGTGCTTTGAGTACTCAAATGAGTAGAAAAGCGCTATATAAATGCAGTCTCTTTGCCATTTACCAATCAAACCTGAGAACTGGCAAGCTCAGCTGGAACGAGAGCCAGCATACCGAGAGGGTCCCCAGGATGTGGACTGGGAAACCCTGCAATAAGGTGAAGCTGACAGCAATGGAGACCCAGTGAGGTCAAGCGAGAAACTGAACGGCACTACAGATGCGAGTCATCTTCGCTGTAATTCGCATACACAGAGAGGGGAATACTGGAGCAGGTGTCGCGAAGGCCCCAAAACTAACAGATTTGCTCCAAGGGCATCCCCCACAAGGGGTTCCACTAACACTTTTCAGACTGATTTACCCTCCCTTAACTTGTCAGTCTAAAAGGAAACAGAAGGAAAGAGATGAAATTCTTTAGAAAATGAGACAGTTCGTGGCGCCTCAAACTGATAGAGGGGAACTGTAACCTGATTGGCCGCTCATGTTGTCAGGGGGGGGAATCCTCTGGTAAAAGGTGTCAACTACATCATCTTTCTCAGATCAGGGGCTCCCCATCTGTGCGGGGGAGGGATGAGATAAAGGGCAGATTTAAATGATACCCATGCAAACATGCTAGCAGTTTGATGTTAAGGCACTCCTTTCAGACATTTACTGTATATTTTTTTCTTTAGCCGAAGTGTAGCGAGACCGTGAGTCAGAGCTGAAGAAAGGGAATACCTACTGTCGACTTCCACCCCCACCTCCGCCCACACTCCCACCCACCCCCTCACCCGTGCCCACGCAGCTGCCATGGCAACGGAACAACCACACTCTCGGCCGACCTGCTTCCTGTTTCGCGCGGAGGCCGTTAACCAAGATTCTAATTGCAGCATGCTACACGCGCAAGGCTACTACACACTGCCCCGTACAAGCTTATGCCTCAGAAGGTAGACACGACGTGAAAAGCATGGCATATTGTTGTGGCTGCGTTGCTTTTCCTTGTTGTTGTTCAGAGAGAAATGGTGTTTGCTGGGGAAGCCATATTGTTGAGCTTCTCTATGCAAACCTATGCAAAACGGGCCTGTTCAACCTGTTTGCAGTGCTTAAAAAGATGCTGAATATTTCCAGGCTGAAAAGACGTTAGCCTCCTGTGCTAACAAGGTGATTCTGCTTGGTCAACATATGCGCTGAAGGCTGGTTCAAACCCCCTGTTGGCCCTGTTCCTCTCAACATGGAGCATAAACTGATTGATGTGTTTTCATAATTGTAGAGCATCTAGGACAGTGGCCTCTTGATTTTCATACATCTTTCAGTCCCTCTAAGTCTTGATGCACCACATCATATTTTCTCAGGCACAGACGTTGGGATCGCCTTGTGTATGCTAATCTCTACCTTAATTAGGTTTGACTGGGCCGCTGCTTGAATACTAATCCTACCTGTCCTCCCCTCTGCATATGATGTTCTAGAACAGAAATGTGTTTCTGGTGGAGCACTTGTGCTAATCTGAGGACAAGGCCAAGCTGTTTATTATTTATTTACAAATATACACCCCTGAAAAAATGCAGCTGTCTCAGTTAATCTGAATTTGTTGCTTGTGTTGGGCTCTGCTGTGCAGGAAATTAAAGTCTGTGCCTCTTCAGTGTGGCTCACTTCTGGTCAGTAACACAGGTGGCCGGGAATGATTTCCATTATTCTTCTCATCCACTTATTGTGGATGAGAAGAATAATGGACATGTTTATGGGGGGCAGCACTGACACTGATATGAGAGCCTTGACTAGTTGTAGGCTTGTTGAGTGAACAGGACTGTTGCCACTATTTAACCCTCCCAGCTTGTTTACATTGACCTCTCTCAGTTCTGCAAATTCTCTGGATTAGAATAGATAAGGTCAAAGGGGTGCTGGCTGAGAAAGGTACGATTGTACTATTAATAAATAAGCCTGAACACCAGTCTTTAGGAAGATGAAGACATACAGCAGGTGACTGAGAGAATGTGAGAAAAAGAAAATTCACAATCATTGATGATTTTAACAACAGGGCCTAGACATTTAACACAGAATACAGACCAAGGATGCCACAGAAAAAAATATTTTCCTTTCCAGCTTAAAGTTACACGCCAGTGCAAATAGAGCTCCATTCTGTTTTAGAATGAATTTCTGACTGCATAGAGACAGTCTACGGCCTCAGATACAGTCAGTGGTAGGGAGAAAGAGAGGTCTGAGGAGTTAAAGGTCATGTGCGTAGCTTCCCTGTTAGCACGGCTGGAAAGTCGTGCAAAGTTTCAGTATTGAATGAGTGGGAGGGGAGGCATTGCGCTTCACTCCTGATTTTCCCCCTTCTGAGGGCCGAGGGGACATTTCTTTTGTTTTGTTAATTCAGTGGTATTATACAGACTTTGCAAATTAAACAGTTCTGTGTTCGTTAACTCTTCTCTAGAAACTGCATATGAAGTTTTCCCCCCTGCTCACCTCTTGCATTAATTAGGCTTTTGGGAATATTATGGCTCTGTTGGACCAGGTCTCTCTTGAAAAAGTTTCGTTTTCCCAACATCAGTGCGTTGTCCTGAAATGAACTGTGCTTCTCAGCACTGAAGTCGCACACACACATTGCTGCATTTTCTCACCCACATTTCCCATTTTGTGTGATGTGAGGAAGTCACATGCAATCAGATTCTGTTTCTACCCCATTAAAACATTCAGTAATGTGGATGTTTGCAATCTGTCGTATACTTCTGCATTGCACTGGGCTGTTCTTATTGTATTGAACATGGGGTTTAACCCTAATGCTGTCATGCAATGCAGTGGCATAATGTCCTACCGTGGTATGAAGAAGGGCTTAAAACCCAACAGCTTCTGGGTCAATTCTCAGGTGGGCCACCACTGTTGCACCCTTGGGCCAGGTATTTGCCCTTAATAACTATATGGATAACATTTTAAAATATGGCAGTAGATATGTAAGTTGCTACAGATGAGAGTATCTGCTAAGCAGATGTAATATTTCATGAAGGGAAGCATTGCCAAGAAGCATGAGACAAAGTTTGATAGATAACAAAAAACCACTTTCCTTAATCAGATTAATTTCAGATATTATAGATGAGATTTATTATAGAAAGGACAGTATCTTGTGATGCAATCATTTGGAAACAGAACAGATGATGAATACATAAGAATATTAAATTTCACCATACTGTTTTTGCCATCAATGCAAAGACCCATGCATTGTCTTGTACTAAATTCACAGGCTGTACTAGATGGAGCGTAGTACACAGTACATGCACTGGTTTCATATGCTCTGTGTATGAAACAGCCCACTCCACATGTGAAACAGCACAAAAATTTCTCCTGTCTCGCTTGCTCATGAGCTGCCGCAAATGAGACAGTACGGTAGACCATACACTTCTGTGGAACTGCTCTAAAAGAAACTTAATCAAACAGTGGAAAGAAAGAGAAATTTGCTATTTAAATGTGGTACTTTTATTAGGGGAAACTGAGCATCAGCCTAGTGCGTATTACAGGAAACTACAGATAAGGCGGCAGAGGTGAGATTATAGCTCACCTCTTTTCATCAAGCACTTTTAAATATACAGTATTCATAAACAGTGTTTAAAACAGACAAAAACTATACAAAAAAAGATCAGAGTGATAAGTTTAGTACATTGTACAGTCTGTGACAGTGTTAAAAAATGGTGACCAAAAAAAGGCTCTTTGAGAGGCAAGGATAAAATTAAAGCAATGCAAAATATGATTTTTTTTTTCATTATTGTTGAAAAAAGGGGAAGTTAGAGGATGGGAAGTTAGGATATTAGGTGCATTCAAGTTTAGTAAGGGGTTTTGTTTCTTAGCAATAAAGACAATGCAGACGCAGTTATTTTTTGAGAGCTTATTCAGGGAGGAAGTTTCAAATAAGTCTATAGTAATGTCTGATACACAAGCAGTATTAGACAATATTCAACATTAGGCTATATGTTAATATTTAAACAAAGCATAACAAAGCACTGGAACAATAATTAGCACTTAATGACAAATGACAAATACGTTAGCAGAAAATGAAGGTATATATCCAGGACCAGGAGCACTTGACGAATAAAGGAAGATAACATATATAAAATATAAAAATATGATTATCGAAACCTCTAGCTCTAGCTCTGTGACCCAGGTTCAAGCCTAGCTGGGTCATCTGCCAAGACTCATCTGCCAAGCTTGCTGCAAGAGAAGCAATTGGCTTCGTCCTGTTGTGGTAGAGGTGGGCATTACTGGCCAAGGTTCCCTTGCCACACCTCAGCAAGCTGTGACTTGCTGTGAGAGATGCACCTATGCTTCTTCCTGGTGCATTGTGGGATTTGAAGTATGAGTAAGATATTTGTGGTTGTCAGGTGCATGTCGGAGAATCAAACTCACTATGCCCTGCGATCCGGTGTGAGTGCAGTGGTTGTCATGGTGAGGTGAGCCTAACATGCAGGTGGAGATTACATAACAAACATAACAAAACAGGGTGGAAAAAATGCAAAAAGAACACCTTATCTCTGTGTGCGAGTTCTTTAACTGCTGGAAACAAGAAAGTATAACCTCAATACATAAGAAAGTGGATTGCATTAATCAAGGGAACTACAAGCCAGGTAGTTTAACATGTATTTCGGAATCTATTATCGGGGAGAAATTAGAATTATTAGGGGAAAAAGAAACGTATTTCATAAAAGATACACATAACTCAGAACAGTTTTTGCAGGTGGAGATAGTCTTGAATAAATCTGCTGGACTACTTTGAGGAAGTTTGAAAATGTGTTGACTCAGGTTGAACTTGTGGTATTATAAGGTTGGATTTTTAAAAAGCTCTCTGAGAAATTATCAGGAGTGACTCACTATACAATCAGTAGGAGTTAACAGAGTTGTGTCAAAATGGATTAAAACATGCTCTTCAGGGGAAAAAATGAAAGTGAAGATAAAACACATCCTTTTTTTCTTTTACATTGATGACATGAAGGACATCAGCAGTGAAACATTTATCAATCACTTCGTCCTCGACAGTGCTTTGACTTTGATATATTTATTGATAGATTATTCCAAAAGCTTGAAAAGTGTTTATTTTCTAATTAGGTTTTTTTCACTTTTTGTAACTCTGTTTCTACTGCTAGTGCCATTCAGATGGTTGAACATTAATGAATGTAACGTATCGCCATTCTGGTATCCCCCTGCACTTTGCACTGTCGGTAGTTTTCACTGTTAGCAATATCTTGGTTCAGCAGACTCTGGCAATTCTACTGTGATTACTGCTATTCTAACTATGATTTGACTTGAATTTGAATTACTTGAATTACGGTAGTTATGGTAGTAGTTATGGTAGTTATGGTAGTATACCTGGCTTCCCTTGTCTAGTCAGGTTGCACAAGTTAATTTAGGATAGGGCTGGAATAGTGTTATACTCACACTCACCGGTCTGGGAGTGTTGTTAGGCTGGTCTGACACTGTTGCTCATTCAACTTCTATGCTAGAAGTCGATCTGGATAAGAGCGTCTGCTATATGAATGTAATGTAAATGTGATGTAGATGTACTCACGCTACCTCATCTCAATACTGTACAATACTTAACACTGTCCTGTATCTATGGTGGTTGGCCTGCCATATCATGCAACATTTTGGTAATGCCCAGCTCTGATTCTCATTTTACTGTAACTGTCACTTTGCACTTCATTTCTGCCTAAGGCCTGAGGGGATGGTTAAGTGACTGAAACTTTCACTCCAAGCACCACAGTTATCATATTACTAACCCCTCATCCTGAGTCATAAAGTGTCATCAAGCGATGTGCCACTGCATAATTAAAATATGCCACAAATTTAAGAAAAAAGCTGCATCATGTGCATATAACTGCACTCTGGATGTGGGACAGCATGCAAAAGAGGTCACAGTCACATGACATGACTTCCTCTTTCCTTCTAACTCCATCGCTTGTAGTGACACCAGCCCTTTCAGGAGGCCTGGGAGATTTCCACCTGATCCCGGGGAAAACGAAACTCACGACCCCGCATTC
The DNA here is from genome assembly GCF_013368585.1 of Megalops cyprinoides. NCBI lineage: Eukaryota > Metazoa > Chordata > Actinopteri > Elopiformes > Megalopidae > Megalops > Megalops cyprinoides. The sequence goes on along the minus strand of NC_050584.1, from coordinate 60,655,770 downwards.
ATATGATGCGGGGCGCTGAAAGCTGTCGTGTTTTGCACATCACGCATCAGTTGAGCGCGAGCGAGCAAGAAGGGGACTGTTTCCTCTTTTGGCCAGTTTCCCCCCCACTGCACCGCTGTACATGAGGCGTCTGCAGCTTTCATTTTCGCAAATGGAACACAGACCCCGTGGAAACTTCAGTCTTGTGATAGAGAAGGAGTGGAAAAAGCCCCCATCCCTCCCAGTTACTGAGAAACAGCACGGCAGTTGCTTTCTGCAGCTGAACAGCTACCGATGTTAACGTTTCATCAGCTCAGTAATTAGCTTATTCAGTTTCTTAACTCTTACACCTAATTAGCAGAACAGTGTGTGTCTTTAATGTGGTTCGCATGTGAAAATATTTCTTTGTGGTGGTTGGTAGCATGGCAGTATGTTGGTTAAACATTCCAATGTGATTCGGTGCAGACCATTAAATTGTATTCTATAATAAATGATGATAACTGCTGAAATACTTCTGTGTTATGCAAGTGTTATGTGCATCATCTGTTCTAAATATATGACTCTTACAACCCCAGTATTTGGGTAGCAAAAAAACTATATTTTAATATCAATGTTACCAACATACATAAAATGCTTGATGAAATATTTCCCAGTCACCCACATTCACACATCTTGAAGAGGATTATGCATGGAAGGGAAAGAAATACAAAAAGAATAAACTAAATAAACAAATAATAATTAGAAAATGCTAAATGGGCATTACAGTATATCAATTTTTCATCTCATTGGATGTACACTGAAAACAGACAAAAAAAAAAAAAGAAATCAACAGGTGATCGATTCCACAAGAAAGATTTTGCCAGCTGAATACAGATGTGAGGGTTACTTGCATAGCAATTACTTAGAGTAATCTGTTTCCATAGGAAAAAGTATATTAATATGAGCGATTAAAAAAATATACAATTTTTTTTTCCGTCCTCAAACCACCATGGACAAACAAAACAGCCACACAACAGCGTGATGACAAAACCCCTTTCAGTACACTTACATACCTACAGAATACGCACATATTCACACAGAGCTTGATATCCCAGCATGCATCAATGCCTGGTGAGTACCACCCAGAGGTGTGAAATGGGCACCAGCTTTGTGCACTTTTTCTCAGCATGTAACACCGTCGCTAGTGCTAATGACTCTGGGTCTCTGTGCGCTAAACTACAGACCAGGAGTGCTGGACACAGTCCCAGCTCAGAGGCGCTGGCATCAGCTCAGCCTCAGACCCTGAGCATTTCGGCAGTCCCCTCTGTCCCTTTGTGAGTAAAGCTGGCAGCCGAGGGGGCGGGCCTTAGCCGTACTCTGAGGTCGGGGGTCCTCGCACAATGTTGTAGTAGCCCACCAGAGCGCCCAGGTCGACGTACAGGGATCCTCTTCTCCTGAGGTGGGCGGAGTCATCACTGCTGTACAGGGAGGACTCTGTAAAAGAGGATGCAGGGGTTAGCGTCGGCCCATCTGACACGGTTCAGCAGTACAGTGGAGGGTCTGCCGAACGCCTGGCCGAAACGCCTAACATCTGCACGCCCCGGTGACACAAACTCTCCACCCACTCAACAAACCAGCCTCAGTAGACCTGCGCAAACAAGGAGGGAACCGCTGTAGCGGTTTATGGTTTTGTGGTTCCCCTTTTCCTGCCTGCCTGTTTCAGGATCGCTTTTAGAGGGATGCGTTTAAGACAGGCACACTCTAGGGCACCAGTAATGTGAAGGGGAAGAGTGGTTGGCAAACAACCCTCCCCCATACCCCCACCCCCCCCCCCCCACCACCACCACCCTCCCTCAGAGTCACAACCTGCACCTCCCACACACACACACACACCACTGCAACGGCTCTTAAGTCTGAGCTAATATTTCACACAGTGGAACATTCTGACATAGTCGACCAAAAAGATAAGCGGTGGAACATGACGGTGTCAGCCTTGACGACACGTAACAGTAATAGAACAACAGAAGCAGACAGAAATAGACTTCCCTCAAGGGGAGGAATGCAGGCAAAACCTGGACCGACCAGCTCACTACAATGGCGCCTTTCATTTACTATGACGGTGTACATGGGAAAATTGCAGTTACAGGGTTGTGCTGTTGTAAGGACCGTTTAATGCAATCTGACACAGAGAAACAGCTCGTGGTCAGTATATGAGTTTATTTTACTTCCTAGCACAATCAGAAGTTCCCATACGTGAATGTGCATTCGTCTGGCTGTCTGTGCGTACATGCATGCATTTGTGTGAGTGTTTGTGTTGGTGTCCATTTGTGAGTCTGTGTATCTGTGCGTATGGTTGTGTAATATCTGTGTGAATAGGAGTCTGACTATGTCTCTACCTCTCTGTTCGTGTGTGTGTATGACTGCATTAATGCATATGTATGTTGTTCAGTGTGGTTGTCTGCATATTTGTCATATCTGTGTGTGTGTGTGTGTGTGTGTGTGTGTGTATGTGTGTATGCATGCATCTTCCTGTGTATGAGTATTACATGTGTGTCCGTATTGGATATGTGTGCACATATCTCTGTGTGTACTGAATGTATGTGTACATATCAGTCTCTGGATATATACTGAATATGTATGTGCATGTCAATCTCTGTGTACTGAATATGTGTGCATGTACCTGTCTCTATGTGCTTACTGAATAGGAGTGCACATCTCTGTCTTAGTACTGAATGTATGTGTACATATCAGTCTGTGTGTGTGCTGAATGTATGTGCACATATCAGTCTGTGTGTGTGTGTGCTGAATATATGTGCACATATCAGTCTGTGTGTGTGTGCTGAATATATGTGCACATATCAGTCTGTGTGTGTGTGCTGAATATATGTGCACATATCAGTCTGTGTGTGTGTGTGCTGTAAGTGTGTGCAGGTCTCAGCACCTACCCTGCATGGTGTCGGGCAGCTGGCTGTGCTGCCGCAGCAGCGGGTGGGAGCTCTCCCCCAGGGCGGAGTCCAGGCTCCAGCAGCGGGGCTGGTCCTCACGGGGGGGGTTGATGGCCTCGTCCCGCAGGAGCTCCGACGCAGAGCTGCGCAGACGGGGGTTCTTCTCCAGCGCCCGCTCCAGGAAGCTGCGCATGGCCGGGCTGCAGTCCTCCGCGATGTCCTCCAGGGGCGGGGCCCGCATGTGGATCTGCGAGGGCGGGAACACGCCATTGGTCAGCGGCGGGTCAGCCCACAGCGGGGCGGCAGTGTAGCACAGCGGTTAAGGAGCAGGACTTGTAACCGAATGGTTGCCGGTTCGATTCCCCCCCGGGGGCACTGCTGCTGTACCCTTGGACAATGTACTTAACCCATAATTGCCTCAGTAAATATTCAGCTGTATAAATGAACAACATTGTAAAAAAACTGAAAACTGTAAGAGCATCTGCTAAATGCCAATAATGCAATGTAACATTGACTTTTGACAAAAAATAAGGACCTGGAAATCAATAAGCTTGTAGGAGTGTGGTTGAGCAAGGGACTAAACAAGACATGAAGTACTGCACTGAGTTAGTCGGCATGCAGTATGGAGCATATGCAGCTTTGTTTTCCCAGGGGTTAACTTCAACAGTAAAGCGCTCCCAGTGTGTAGGTGTGTGTGGCTTGTTCAAAAAATCACTTCCCCCTTTCTACGCACAAAAGGGTAATGTGTCATTTCATAATTCCGTGATTTTCGGTACATTCTGAAAAGCAGAAGCATCCCTTGCCTCTTCAAGTCATGGAAACATGAGGAAAAAAAAACCTGGGCCAAGTCCAACCAATGTTCTACAACAATGAGTAAATCAGGTCAGAGTTCACGAACATTAAAAAAAAGACTAAAACACTAACCAAGGACAAAAAAGTCATGGAAAAAATGTTAAGAATAGAATAATTTAATAATTTAATAATTAAAATGATTCCCATTAAAGTGAAACTGACAAGGAGGCAGGAATTCTGAGACTGAGACACATGTAATCTTCGCTGTTGTAAGATTTATCTGAAAAATGTGAGTATCAGCTCCGTCTTCAAGGTTACTTACAGGACTTAAACAAAAGAGTGAGGTTTAAGAAGAGCTGACCACAGGAATGTATCGACACATTAATGACCATGACTGTTATTTGGCTCCCCGTACAGTCACACAATCAGAGATTAAAGACAGCGACAGTCAGTTACATACTATTTCTAATGCTAATTTCAGTAAAATACAAGATTACACTGATTACGGATGAAAACATTCTACTGTAATACATATCCAATGCTGGTACCTCTGCAATGTCATGATGTACATAGAACGGACACTTTAAAGTATATTACACTACACTACATTATGATCATTTGCAGATGCTCTAACCCAGAGCAACTTACACAGGTTACACTTGGATCCATTTATACAGCCGGATATTTACTTACACAATTCTGGGTTAATTACTTTGCCCTAGGGTCCAACATCAGTGCCCCTGGGGAGAGTCGATCCAGTAACCTTTCTGTTACAAGTATGTATGTATATGTTACTGTAATGCAAATTAATAAATCAACTGGAACAGTGGAAAATGCAGAACCTGAACCTGACTTCCAAAGTAAGCACCTATCCCTGGATTCTGAAGCAGTGATGGGTATGTTACAGAAGGAGAGACCATGGAGAGGACACCTACTATGTAGAGGTAGGAAGGGTGGTCGGAGCGGGGGTATCTCCGCACCCAGGGAGGGCTGCCCGTCTGCATGTGGATGATGGTGGTGCCCAGACTGTAGATGTCTGCTTTGGTGTTGTGGCCCCTGCACAGAACCACCTCCGGACTCATGTACATCTGCAAAACATTACATATTACATTACATTACATTCATATAGACGTCCAGCACAAAAGTGTATCCATTCAAGGTGAATGAGCAACAGTGTCAGACCAGGCTCACAACACTCCCAGACTAGCGAGTGTGAGCATAACACTGTTCAAGCCCTACCGCAAGTTAACCTAACTAGACAAGGGAGGCCAAGTGTACTACCATACATCAGTCACTAGATCACAGAATCCAAAACACATCAAGACAATACACATGAAATAAACAGCAAGTAATACACAGGCAGGACGTGCACGCTGTCACACCCGGCACAAGACTCTCACAACGCCCTTCCGTAAGGCATTGCGTCGAGCATGGCAGCCAGGGGGGAAACAGGGATTACAGGCTACCGTAGGGTGGCTGCCAAAGGCTGTTGAAAGGCCTTCCAGTACAGGAAGCGATTGGGTAACAGGGGACTTGCTGGAACTGAGCTTGGCCCCGGCTTAGGGGCGCTGTCAACATCTCCTTGCCACAGGCGTACCGTAAGAGAAGGTCGGAGGGGCCGCGTCCGTCTGAAACCTGGGCCGTCTGCGGAGCACCGGAGTGCAAATAAAGCCGCAGTGACCTCTCACATGGAAATTCCTGCCTTTCCCAGCAAATGCGTACTAAAGACAGCCCGGGATGTTTGCGATCTGTTTGTCATCTCTGTTCGTGACTGGGACTTCCCCCCCCTGTTATCAGGGACACAGCCCCCCCTCCCCCCCCCCCCGAGGGACAGACAGCGAGAGGGGAGGAGTTGAGTCTCAGTGCAGACCTCTCTGGCTCCCCGGGGATAATGACTGTGTTTGCTGTGGGAAATTTTGTGCGCCAGGCCTGAGGTTGTTATTGAGGCTGATCTGCAGGAGACATCGCTGCTGGCTGAGATGAATGTGATTACAAACCGCAGGACAGCATGGTGAGAGACTCTAAAGGGAAACGCCCGCCACAGGCTAAAAGCCCACACTCCACCATGCCGCCAAAAACAATTTTAACCGCCTAGCTGCCCAGAGGTCCCTCGCCACTTCACCTTAGGAATGAAGCTGCGCGGCATGCATGCAAGACTACATTTCCCATAATGGCTTCATTCAATTCCACTCTGCAGGATGTCACAATAGGTGCAGGTGCTCACCTCCGTCCCGCGCAGGTCCCTCGGAGTGTACATGTCCCCTGTCATTTGTACACTTAGTCCAAAGTCCACCAGGACAGCTTTGTCGGACATCAAGACAATGTTGCTGGCTGAGGAGGAGAATGGAAAGTAGTCAAAAGTGCACCTTAACACAGTCATCCCCTCCCCTCTCAGTGTTATTTCCTGTGTGCACAGACAGGTTATACAATTCACAGTTAAAATAATTTAATTTGGACTTTTCATTCAAGTTAAGAATGCTGCAACACTGGAATGAGGAAGTTAGAATTATTTACGTACTCAATGTTCCGTCTACCATCTCAAACTATGAATGAGGTTCTTATCTTTAAACAAACTGGAGACTGTCAGGTGGACTGAAAAAATGTTCCATGTCAACTTTTAAGGAAAAAAAAAACACAAAACAAACAAAAAAACCACACCCAGGTAACACAGCAAGGGCTGTGCAGGTGATCTAAAAACAGGCCGTTTTCACGTTTCATCTTTTAACATCAACTAATCTCACAAACACAGCTGACATCAAAGGCCACAGAGACCTGGCCACAAAGCAACCCTTCACCATTACTCATTCACTTCTCAGCACCACCCCACGGCTCTTTCCTGCAGGGCCCCGCTGGAATTTCCAGAGGCCTGCGAGCTTTAATTCCAGCCCTGAATTCTTACGCGCTGACAAGAGTCCTGAAGTCTCCGGCGTCTGCCGCACTGACTTCCTGTATGTCAAAACTCTGTTGGGGAACGAGACACACTCCCCTCTTTACTAGACCCACCGCCACCTCCCTCATCACTTCCACACTTCAACGGCCTTTAAAACAATTTAAAGCTGCTGCCTGAACAACGTGAGCAGGCGAGTCTCCAGGCTTCACCTCATCTCTCAATCACGAGGGTGAATGATGGCAGCCAAAACTGTGTGAGTTTTACTGGGCTGGATTTCAGCACAGCTGGAACCAGTTAGTGCTGAGAGCGTGAGGCGTCACAAATACCATAACGGGTGGAACTACCAACTGCTGTCACTCGCTGACTTGCACAAACCAATCGCAAAATTCTGCTGTCCATATCAACAATGCTACGATTGGTCCGTTAACCGCTGACAACACATGATAGCCCCACCTGTATATGGGGCTTCATGAATCAGTCCAAATGTGAGCACATCAAGATTTGTTTTTGTTTAACGGGTTTTGAGATCTAGAAAATCCAGAATATATTTTGGCCACAGGGTCAAAGGGAGAAGGTGAGCTTAATTTCCAAAGCTGGGAACTGAACCCTTGCCTTCCACTTCATAGCACAGAGACATTACCACACAGAAAAAAAAAATCAGACCCCTTTCAAGTGGCAGAAACATCCTGCTACAAGCTACTATTATCTCTTGCCCTGCCCTGTATGCTGTAACATACACAACAATGAGGGCACTTTTTGCCCCTGGGGTGCACCTAGATGTGCAGTAGCACCCCCCCCACAAAGTGAGGCCGAGGCCTGGGGGTACTCACGTTTGATGTCGTGGTGGATGACGTTGTGGGAGTGCAGGTAGTCCAGCCCCCGCAGGACCTGCTTGGTGACCCAGATGATCTCGAACTCCCTCATGGGCCCGCAGCTGTCCAGCTTCTCCATCACTGAGCCGCCCTCGCCGGCCTCCATGAACAGGTGAATGGTCTGGTCCCACAGGATGGCGCCGTACAGCTCGGCGATGTTCTCGTGCCGGAAGCGGGCCTGGATCTCCACGTCGGCCGGTCTGAAGTGCTCCAGGGGGATCTGGGAAGCAAGGACACAATAATTTCCACTGTGATGATGAATGAAGAGAAGAAATGCATGCTGGGAGTCACAGCCGTGTTCCACACTTCTGTTCTTTACCATTTACCAGATGCTTTTATCCAAAGCGAATTACAAATGAGGTGCAATACAACACAAGCAAAAAACCATAAGGAGTCAACAAGATTACAAGCGCTGCATGCCCAGGTTTCAATGATTGGCCAGACAATGTATAAGCTAGCTGACAGAACTAATGAGAGCATTAAACCATTAGACTACAGTTTTTTATAGTTTAGTAGGGAACAGTTTTGAGACATGAGAACTTCCTTTAGGGGTAGCGTTTCAGGTGCTCAGGTGAGAGCGGAAGAGCTGTGTCTTCAGATGTTTCTTGACGACATTGAATTATGATCTGTCCTATTAGGGCTGTAAGCGCCGTAGTTTCTTTTAGTTTTATTTTAATTAGCTTCTCCTGTTGTGCTCTTTTCTCTCCATTCATCCGTAAAGCAACACTTTTCACCTCATCAGACAAAGTCAATCAATAAGAGTGTGCTGGTTGAGACATTTCAAAGTGCCCCCGTAATGGCAACGTGCACATGTGCTCCTGACTGTCATGAGACGCGATCACGCTCTAATCCAGGAAACCACTCCCATCCTGAGCAAATCACACAGACAGAAATACACACGACATACACACACAGCCTTTTAAATGTAAAATCCTCATGTGCCTGGGGAACTGAGATTAAAATCTATTGCACTTAAATATGAACATTGATGTTCCTTTCGTCCTATATTTAATCAAAAAAAAGTATGACAAACCAGTTTAGCTGACTGCATGTGGAATTAAGATTGGATGCTTTCACAGTAATGTCCCCGTGGTGCTCAGCATTAAGCCTGTCTACTGCATAATCCCCCCAGGTACGGAAGCCAAATACCGGGTAACTGATTCTGACTCCACATTCTACTGCAGGGAGTTTCTTTTAGAGTTTCCTGAGCGGTTAGCCAAGTATTTTCAGTTTCTCTCAGCCTGCACGGCTGGCCTTCTAAGCAGGCCTGAAACAAATCAGGTTCTTTCCAAACACTGTTCCTCTTTAGCTTTTTTTTTTTTTTTTTTAAAGAAGCCATTTTATTTTTCTGACCCTACTAAGAGGGTCTTTACTGCCTAACGTTTCATGACAGGTTTGCGCTTTGCTTTGAAAACAAAGTAACTTGACTTTGGAATGGAACGGCTGGAGAGTGGCCAACAGATTACTGAAAATCATTGCACAAACATGCCAGACATTCCTGGACTTTACTGACCAACTTGCATGCCATTCGCTTCCTGGTCTCCGTGTCCTGGGCCAGGTGGACTTTCCCGAAGGAGCCTTTTGGGACGTGGCCAGAGCCAGGACTCTTGTAGGTCAGTTTCCACGGGAAGAGGAACACGTCCGAGTCGATGCGGTACCGGCCCTCTTTGATGACCATGTCTGTCTGCTTGGAAACAGAGGAGGAACAGCTTCTAAGAGTCTAAAAATCAACTGGAGCGCTTCTGGACGAAGGACAGAGGAACACACGCCAGCACACAGGCATGCACTCGCACACATACACACGTATTACAAAAACCGCAAACACACCTGCATGCGGACACACACTCATAAACACCTGTGAAGACAGACATATCAGTCAGCCACAACTGCAGAATCACTGAAATGTGACACAGCACAGAACGGCGCATGTGACTAGCCTACACCCCGTCACCACTACACACCCTGCAGAGGTGCGAGTTTACCGCGACCTTCATCCTAAACGAACCGAACGCTTTCAGCGGTCGGTCTCTACAACCTACATACTCTGACGAGCCCCTTGCAGATCAAGTTATCAAGAGAACAAAAACAAACTTGGTCGGAGAGGCATTTGACCTAAATCAGACAACCACAGCTGGACTTCCCCGAGAAAGAGGCAGGGAAATGGAAAGGTAGAAGCTGAGCAGAAAAAGCTGAGACAGGCTTTACCCTGAAAAACACACTAATAAGAGGGAACAACATTACACCATTATAATTACTACATGTGTTCTAGGGGTATCGTGCAAAGCAGCAAAGTCAGACTCCCGACTATAAAATTGCATGTTTAAATTCCCAGGCAAGACATTACCAGTTGTGCCCTGAAGCAAGATAATTCATCTTTATTACTTCAGCAAATATCCATCTTAAAAAATGACTAATATGTGAACTACAAGGCTTGGGAAGTCACAATGAAAAGGGGAATCTCCAAAGCAACTAACTGTCCCGCGTGATCACCAGAATATATTCCTCATTCATCAGAAGTGCAATCTATAAAGCGTCGTTGATCTTTAAGCTCTTAACCGACAGTTTCACACAACGGCCACAACGAAAGCAGGCTGTGTACTGAAATGATATGCCGCACGGATCCTTTCTATGCGCACAGCAACCTGTAAGCGATAAGAAATTATCGCCCAAAGCAGCACAAATTTCTGACCATCGCACCTTGTTAAGCAGGACGCCTAGCTCCTCTGTCAGATGTTTCAGCGACGCAGCCTGCGCGTCTGACATCAAGTTGACGAAAGACAGGAGGTCGGAGACGGTCCCGTATCTCACGCCGCCGAGCGCCGGGGTCCCCTCCAGAGTCAGAGAGTCCGCCGCCTCCTCGTTCTCGTCCATGTCCTCCTGGGAGAGGCCCTCCTCCGACGAGGCGCCCGACTCCGCGCAGGGGTAGAAATTTTCCACTGCGTTGATGATGTCCTCAATGTTCATGTGCGCCAGCAAAAGTTCTAATCCGGCGTTGTCATTGTTATACTCCATGGCGACGGCGCTCTCCTTGATGTCCCCTGGAACAGAACGCCGGCGAAGACATTCCATAACTAGAGCACAGAGTGAGCTGCGTCTCCATACCTCACACACCCCCGTGTGAGCCAGCGACAGGCAGAGCACAGCCTATTGGAGTACTAGGGGGAGGAGCTTATGCTAATGAGGTTTCTTATCGATATTTTGCTTGCAAATAAAGGGAATTTCACAACTGAGAGGGAAGCCCCAGGAAGCCCACCCCCATGTTTTGTTCAAAAGTGACTTTTTTTTTTTTAAAGATTGCAACCGCTTTCACGATGTCTACAAAAGTCATACAAAGCTGAAACCAATGTTGAAGGAAAATTGCGACAACGTGAATACCAACAATCTGCTGCAAATATTTCACATCCAGCTAACAATACTCGAGTGTGAGTGCGATTAGCAAACAAGCTACTTATCGTGGTAAATCCTGTAACGGGAGCATTAACAATACACTTGCTAGCCACAATCGAACGATCAAAAACCGCGTGCAACACCCACACTACACCAGTCTGTTTGCAAAAACCAGGAGAAGAAACTGACAAATTACTCATGTTGGTGATTCATAATGGGTCAAATATCATGTTCCATTTTAAAGGAGTAGAACGACCTGAACGTGAGCGGCTGCTAGCTAAAAAGGAATACGCAGTTGATGAGTTGATGCATAGCGCGTTTGACACTGCCGCTGCAATTCATAAGTAAGTCCACGTGAGTACAGAGTACAAGTGTGATGATTGACTAGGACCTACACTTTCACAAATTGAAGCACCTGCTATGACGCTGACTGTTTTTCCCCACACAAACTACGTTTGACCATTTAAGTGACCCATCTTACAGGCATTTTACTGAAACTCAAATTCCCGATTCATTTTTAAATAAATACCTAAAATGTGATTGCGTGAAGGCGTTCTTTAAGCAGTGCTGAAACTTACTTTCAAAGTCGCGTTTCCACGTTTACAATTCAGTAACACTGTAGAATCCACGGCGGCATACCTGCAAAAACGAGATACCGATCTTTACTAAACAACCAATGCACGTAAGCGTCTGTAAACAGCGGAAGTAAAGGTGGTTTATCAACGAGGTCATGGAGCAGTACGTTGTATTGATATTGCATCACAACGTCTCCCCAGATTTCGTTTCTCTTTTCATTTTTGTTGAAGTTACGATTTTCCACAGTGGGACAGAGCCGAACTATGACTTTACTTTCTGCTTTGGCCGAGACGAATCGTATCAGAAAGGCAGTCAATTGGCCGCTACTTTCACGGAAAGCTTCTGATGGCCGCACTGACCGCATTCCTTGCCAGCACTCGTGGTGACATCATCCATGACTGCGTCAAACGCATTTCGTAACGTTTCCATCACCGTTTCGACAGCTGCCACCCCCTGACTGCCCAGCACACATGGGAACCTGTAGAATTCTCAGGTTTAAGAACGTGATGCGATTACCATTTCATATTTTAAAACAGAAATTACTAAATTTTGCAAGGGCGATTTCTGCAATCCGACTTACATAATTATTGCCAGTGTCATGTGTGGTATAACTAGATAAAGCGTAAGGCATTTTCGCTTTCGCTCTCCAGATACGTTTTGCCCGATAAAATGTATTGGTTAGCTCAGCGTTTCTCAAACCTCTCCTGGAGTACCCCCTGCCCTGCAGGTTTTAGATCTCTCCCTGCTCCAACACAGCTGATTCAAATGATCCACTCGTTATGAACTCCTGAAGCTGCTTAATAACAAACTGATCATTTGAATCAGCTGTGTTGGAGCAGGGAGAGATCTAAAACCTGCAGGGCAGGGGGTACTCCAGGAGAGGTTTGAGAAACGCTGGGTTAGCTAGTATCAGGGAACAGCGAGTAGAAAATCGACCAGTTTTCGCAAATTGAAACTCATTTTCCACACTCACCGCTTGCCGTAGTTTAACAGAATACGCATGCGCAATAACGTCTTCTGTGAGCAACAATGGCGGCCTCCGTAGGGGTGTGCAGGTTACACATTACTGGCCGGGGAAGCCTTCTGGGGAATTTGCAGAAAAACTATTTTTCTTCCCGAAGAAAACTTGGATCGAGAACTGTTGCTGAAAAACTAGAAACTACACTCAATAAAGATGAATTCGGTACGTCTGACCCGGACTAGAAATCTACACTGTGTCAGATAGTCTGATAGCTGTCGAGCTAGCAGAGCTATAGGAAGCTAGCACGCTAGTTAGCCTGCCAAGCCATACACACATGCTCATGCAACTGACAAGACATCCAAGAGGTGCAGCTAACCGAATGTGGACACGTTACGTTCTGCACTTGTTGCTATTGTGGATAACTGACCATACCTAATTAGTTAGTTAGCGTTATCCGATTGTCTCACACGCTGAGTAGGAGACAGGCCATACAGAGATGACTGTATTCTGTATGGCTAGGAAGCCTCAATCCTGGTTTCTTATGACATGTCAATAATAGCTAGTTAGCTACAGTAATATGCAGAAGAAAGATGGTTAGACTCTTTAGCTAAAACAACACTGATTTATGTCTTTGAGTAGTCTGACATAAGACACAAGGAGCAGGACTCGCAACCGAAAGGTTGCTGGTTCGATTCCCCACAGGGGCACAGCTGCTGTACCTTTGGGCATGATACTTGACTCATAGTTGCCTCAGTAAATATCCACCTGTATAAATGGGTAACATTGTAAAAACCTGTAACCTATGTAAGTCAGTCTGGTTAAGAGCGTCTGCTAAATGCCAATAATGTACTGTTATTTAAGTCTTGAATGGCTAACTAGCTATTTGGCTGCTACAGACGTAACGGTGGGGTGGGCTGTGCAATGTCATGTTTTCCCTTCTAGAATCGAAGGATGAAAGGAAATCCTTTTACACGCTCCAAGAGGAGAGGCGAGAGCAGGCAGAGAGATCAGTTCTCATCAGCTGTCCCCCGACAATCAACGAAAAAAAGTTCTTGAAGCACCTGTCCAGACATGGAGACATCAACAACTGCTTCTTTTATGAAAGCTTTGTAAGTACCTACAGTATTGCAAGTCGTGGGTGGCGGGTAGTGCTCTGTGTTCGTGGCTGTCGCTCGCTATCTGTCAAAGTAGTTAATAGCGCAATGGAAGCTCAATTCTATGCTAGTGGTACTCCGTAACCTATGTATCAGAATCACCACGATAAGTAGCGTGCTGGTCAGACTTTGTGAATGAACCAGTGGAACTAACGTAATAATTGATTAGGTGTCGCGCGATGCTGTGGAAGGTCACGTTGCTCCTATCGTTCTTCGTTTCAGGGCACGTACGCGGTGGTGGAATTTTCTGACAAGGACTGCGTAGCATCGCTCAAAGATGGGACCAGAATTCCCAGCACCCAGCACGAATCCACTGTGCCTTTCAAAACCAGACTGCTTTCTGTAAAGACTAACCATCTAGGAGACCAATCGAAAACCCAGCCGTCAATACAGTGCCTAAAACAGACTACCATCGGCATCAATGACCTCGTTCAGAAGCTGTCTAAAGAGGATAGTGTAAGTGCTTTGTCGCTAGTGTCACTCCTTTAACAGCAACTCATGAAATTACACAAGACTAAGAACACTGATAATGGGTCTGAGTATCATACTAACAATGGTCTATCTCTAATAATCTGTATTTTCTTTAAAAACTACCAGTTAGTACAGGTGGTGTGCTTGGTTAGTGTTGCACCAAAAGATCAATGCCATTTTTTGCATCACATTATTGTCATTTAGTAGACCCACTTATCCAAAGCAGCTAATATGGGTTACAGTTTTATCCATTTGTACAGCTGGGTATTTACTGTGGCAGTTGTAGGGTTAAGTACCTCGCCCAAGGGTACAACAGCAGTGTGGAATTGAACCAGCAACCTTTCAGCTACAAGCACTGCTCCTTTCCACTACACCACGCTGCTCCTTTCCACTACACCACACTGCTGCCTGAATACATTTTAGGAATGTGTCGTGACAACTGGCATGGCAGATATATTGTCCAGTTGTTTTGATTCAGGTTCAGTAGTTCCGGCGTTATAAAATGAACAGGGCTAATATTCTTTTCCTGTTCTTTTTGATCTCAGATAGACCAACAGTTATACTCCCTTATGGAAGAATACCAGCTGACAGAAGAGAACATCCGCCTTCGGTTCCTAGTCTGTTCCTTACTGAAAGACATTGCTGCAGCATACTTCCCAGAATGCATTGTAAGGCCTTTCGGCTCATCGGTCAATGGTTTCGGGAAGCTAGGGTGTGATCTCGATATGTTCTTGGATCTGGATACCATAAGCGGAAGGAATCTAAAGCAGGTAAATATCACTTGATTTTTTCATAAAGATGTTTCTTCATCAGTTGCCTTGATGGATCTCATTCACAGAGCATTATACTCATATTAAATTTGCATCCAAAAAGGAGGAACAAGCTTAGTTGTACATTATTGACCTCTCAAACTAGCATCTGGAGAGGGCAGATGTATGTGAGATTTTGTCTAAGATGACACTATGGCTTTATGAAAGGCATTATGCTCTAAGTGTGTTTATATGAGCCTGTTTTTTTTTTTTTGGGTTATGATGTGAATGTCTGCAGATGACAAGGTGGACCCTAATGACAAGTCTGCATATCTGGTCAATGTTCAGTATTATACCTTTTTCAACTTACTATAATACGGCAATCTAAAATGTAGTTTCCATTATCACTGTGATGTTTACACATTTTCACACTTGCATAGTGTATGTCACGTATCATACCACGTATGCATCATAGTGTGGCCCACTCAGATTTTTTTTATTTTAACTACTTTATGTAATTTTTGAACATTGAGTGTTAAAAGGGGCTTAACTTTATTCTAACAGTGAAGTGTACAGTACATTGCATGCAGTTATAGTTTGCATGCAATTACATTTTCTGACGTTGCTTTCAGGAAAGCTTCCTGGGATAGCAAGGAATACAGTGTTAAAATGAAGAATTAAATTGAAAGCTGTCAGAACCTGTACTTCCTGTACACTTCCTGTACTTTGTTTGTTTAAGTTTACAGCCAGTAAAATGAAAACCAATTCAGAATCCCTTATCACTTAAGTAGATGATATAATTTCCTCTTCTGCTGTCTGGATACTGGTAGAAAGCTGGTGCAGGATGTATAATCAGGATGTGTAATCAGTGTACCCCATTCCTTGGTTACTTTATGTCGAGGTAAATGGGTGATTAAGATGAGCTCACCTGTGTGCACTCAATGCGGATATCTGTCTGTAAATCTCTCTCACACGCATACGTGTTGCCTTTAATTTACTTATTATATAGCCGCTCAAACAGGAATTCCCAGCTCTTTCGTAGTACGTTTACTGTAGCTGCCCATTTTACAGTGGGGGCAGCTATAGTGCGTGGTAAATAACTGGCGTATTTCATTTTGTGTCAGCATAGGGGTGTTGTGCGTATGTATTTCTTAATATGCACCAGTCTTTCCTTTGCAGTTCACTCTCAAATTTCAACCTGTATAGGATGCTTTGTGTCAAAGGTACTGTCAAAATGATTTTCCATGTGAAATTCATTTTTTTTTCATGGTGTAAATGTGGGGAAAAAATCATTAGCTGCATGGTATTTTCTGAAAATCTGTATGAAAGTCAGTCTAGATCTCACCAGAAACTGACATACAGTAAGACAGGCAAAATGCGGGCTTGTTCAGCGCTGCAGCTGGCTGGAATTTTTCCTCTTTTGTTTACCATTGAAAGACGAGCGGCCTCTGGTGGTGCATTGCCACAAAACCGGCAGCATTTCACATTGTAATGGTTTCATAACACCTGTAATGCTTGGAGTGGAGGACATCTCAGGGCACGGGTAAAGTCCCAAATTACTGAAATCATTTCCTTTTGAAAGCAGGCCCCATTTACCCAGGCAGTTTGTTTATGTGTGTTAATGAGATGATGGGGACGTGTGAGAAGGATTGCAGGTGCTGCTGCGTGCCCCTCTGCGCAAACATCCTGCTTTTTGCCATGTCTTTCACCTGTCTGTTGACATTGGCCTTACAGAGCTTATCTAGTCATTATTACGGTGGTTCTAGAAATGTCCACCTTTTACAGTTTTAAGCCATTTGCTCTAGGGTACCTCAGCAGTGTACCACTTACACACTTTGATGGATAGATGGATAAATAATACTTTATTGATCCAAAAAGGAAATTGGCTAGTTTCCTTTGGTTTTCCAAACGTTCGGTTTATAAGAACTGATCCTTTCCACTGTGCCACGCTGCTGCCTTGGAATCGTGCTTCCTGGGCTAAAGACCCAGGTGCCGTGCTCCGCGGTGTCAGTGTCCCCACTCAGCCGTGTGCTTCTGCGCCCCAGCCAGGGGGCGGGTTCTCCCTGGAGTACCAGATGAAGAGGATGCCGTCGGAGAGGGCGGCCACCCAGAGCGTGCTGAGCGTGATCGGGGAGTGCGTGGACCAGTTCGGACCCGGCTGCGTCGGGGTGCAGAAGATCCTGAACGCCCGCTGCCCGCTGGTTCGCTTCTCCCACCAGCCCTCGGGCTTCCAGTGTGACCTCACCGCCAACAACAGGTACGGCGCCGACCCGAAAAATCCTGGCCCATAACCAGCTTAGGTTCCATGATCAGCACCCCCTGACGCACCTGATTTGGCTGAGCTAGGACACTGGAAGAATCCCAGGCCACAACTTGGGAGACTTCTCCAGGAGTGCGGAAAGATTCATGTCAAGTCAGTCAATGATTTGTTTGTAAGCAGAAGATTAGATAAACTCATAACAGCCTTTAACAGCCCAGGTCCCGCTTCGCCCTGTGATTAGCACCCTTGAAATGCTGGAATCAACTAAGTTAGGACGCTGACTGAACCCCAGGGCACAACATGTACATTTACATTTATTCGTTTGGCAGACGCTTTTATCCAAAGCGACTTACGTAGGTTACAGGTTTTTACAATGTCATCCATTTATACAGCTGGATATTTACTGAGGCAATTGTGGGTTAAGTAACTTGTCCAAGGGTACAGCAGCAGTGTCCCAGTGGGGATTGAACCGGCAACCTTTCGGTTCCGAGTCCTGCTCCTTAACCACTATGCTACGCTGCCGCCCTGCAGACATCTCCAAGGACACAGTGATGCACATCAGGCCTGCAGTGAGGTTGAGTGTTATTTGCAAGCAGGAGTTGAGTGATAAAGTTATAGACTCGCATTCTTTAGGCCCCACTTATAATGCGGCAAATGACAGAGATACAAGTGCAATCGCAAATAGACAACCCCCCGCAGCTTTAATGCGTCGTTGACACGTTGTGCTGGTATTGGGTCCCTTTCAGATTGGGCTGGGATACATGTAGGCAACCCAAAACTGTATGCAGGACCTTTGCAGAGAGGGTGATCAGAAACTGCAGATATTCGCCCCCGCGTCACCATCGACCACTACAATGGAAACATTGTCGCTGGCCCCCCTTTGAAGTCGACAGAGAAACTCAGACTGACGCAAACGAGCCAAGCGTGATGCCTTCCTGTTGAGGGTAAAAAAGCAGAACAGCCTCTGGTGGCAAATGACAGAGCCTGCAGCTCAGGGGATGCTAAAGGTTAGCTCCTGAAACCGTCAGGGCTACTGGCGTGCCGCTGGGGGGAGGGGAGTAGGGAGGCGTTAAGCGTGCATGCTAACCGACGGTTTTGGTTTTGCCCTGAAGGTTCAGAAACTGCAGAGCACGCTAGAGGTGAGAGCAAGAGAGACAGACTAGTATCACTTCTGTTTTTTTTTTTTTCCGCACACGGCCGGATGGATGCCTGGGCCTCTAATTATAACCCGAATATGTCACAGAGACTGAGCTGGCAACCTTTAGAAACTCACTTGACAGTTTCTGAGGAAATCAGGTTTTGAAGGGCACGGTCTCAGAGAGGGGAATTCTCAGTTGCTAATATAAATCAACCCCTCTCTTCTGAACTACTGTCGGTCAAAGTGTCAGTTAGGAAACCTGCTGTAAGACAAATGAAATGTGTATTACGGCAGATTCTAATCGTGAGATGTAACTTGTCTTTGTGTAGAAACTGGGTAAAGGTCGACCCCTTGTGGTCATTCCATGCAACAGTCTCCTGCAACAATTGTTTTATGAATAGGTCTGCTGGCGGTTGATAATTCACTCACCACTGACACTTACCTTTAAGATGTAATTGCTTTTAAATCTCAAATAAGCTGTTCAATATGGTTGTCAAGAACAGATAAAGCTAATTTCTGAGGTTTTCTGCCTTGTTGAAACTGTTGTTGTTTCAACTGTCATTAAGTTGACATGTCTACAGTAATGCACAGGTGCAGTTAAAGTGTTGTTGAAGGATTCTACACATCATTACAGGAAATTTAAGTATCTTTGATGGCTAATATGATCAATTTTAATGGAGTTCATATCAGAAATACAGCAGAACAACCTTCCCCCAGAACAGCTGAAAATGTTTCAGCACTACAGAAGATACTTAATGGATTTAATGTACATTTTTAATATAAAACCATTAAGACAATATCACATGATCCAAAATAAACATCAGATCCATTTAAAAATTATCTAACTACACCAAGTTGAAAGTTTTTTCTCTCACTTAAGCTATTTTGAAACAGAACAAACCATTAACCAGTCATTATCATTAAGGCCTTATGACCATTCAGTCTCCCCAATGAGTGGTTATCTATTTTAGATGTTAACTATATATGCCCAAGCTTCAAACCCCATGGCAATCTTTTAACCTTGTTAATGATATTGGCCGTCTGATGTATCTGTAACTTCTTGGACAATTTTCTCCTGATAACTCTTATCTCTCTGATGTTGTAATCTGTTTTACCCCACGTCATTATGCAATTTTAAATGCTGTCAAAAGATATTATTTTTCTGTGCAAGCGAAACGTAGGAATAGGATGTCCTAACATAACAAAGTCAACCCCATCAGCTGGTCAAATATTTAAAGTGCTGACTCACACAGTGGGGGTCATGTTGCTGCCAGGGACACCTGTGTTTCCTGCTTCCTTAGAGTCACCTGCGCGCATCTCTCCTCGTGCCCACAGGGTGGCGATGAAGAGCTCCGAGCTGCTGTACCTGTACGGGGCACTGGACGGGAGGGTGCGGGCGATGGTGTTCAGCCTGCGGTGCTGGGCCCGGGTTCACGGCCTCACCAGCGCCATCGCCGGCGCCTGGCTCACCAACTTCTCCCTCACCGTCATGGTCATCTTCTTCCTCCAGAGGCGGAGCCCCTCGGTGCTGCCCACTCTGGACCGGCTCCGGGACCTCGCAGGTACCGGCCCGACCCACCCCACACCGTCCCCGGGGGTTCTTATCCAACCTTAATTCAAGGTCTGTTGAGATAAGGCATCCCTTTCCTCACTGGTAATGCAGCAAGTCCTTGGCTGGAGAGAGACCTTTGGCGCCCTCTAGCCATGTCATGCTGCACTGCAGTCACTGGTGTCCTGATCAGTTTTTTCACTTTGTTGGGAAGGGAACTACCACTCAAAAGCAATCAGGGCTCATAAGGAGACACCATCAGACGCCGTGCCAACAGCGCATTGAAGGCCTGGTCACCCTTTGCCATAAACTTTGCAGAGCAAGACATTCATATAAATGACCTCTTCATCTGGTTTGACTGCCTTTGATGCATTCAGAGAGACTAGCAAACCCAAATTCACAGAGGTGCTCCTTCTTCTGTGCCTGTCCTTATGGTCTCTGCCCCACTTGTGTTACTGTATAGGGTGTGGAATTCGAACTTATTCAAAAGGTATAAGATATGCTCTTCATGTCTCCCTCCTCAAGGACCCCTGGATAAATGTGTCATCGAGGGGAACGACTGCACTTTTGTCAGCGACTTCAGCAAGATCAAACTTGAAAAAAACACAGAAACTTTAGGTGAGGGACTTCAGATTGTGTTTTTGACACGGATACTTTCCTGCAATTGTCAATGGAATTTTGATGCATTAATGTAATATTGAATTAATGTGAGGTTTTTTTTTTTGTCTCCCCGTCTCTCTGTGGCCAAACAGAACATCTTCTGCAGGAGTTCTTTGAATTTTATGGCAACTTTGCTTTCAGCAGGCTGTCCATCAACATCAGGAAGGTAAGCTCCAGGCGGGAGAGGGGAGCTGACTCAGAGGGGCTGTGGCCCCATAGGTCAGACACCTCTACTCTGAGTATGGGCTGTGTCATTTTCCAGGTGTGACAAAGAGTCCGTAGCGGCACAGCGCGGTTGGTTTTGTTCAGCAACGGCTCGTCGTGTCACCGCTGCATTAGTGTCCTTTAGTGTCTCCCTTGGAGCCTTTCAGCTACTGGTTGTCATCGGTGACGGATGTGGCACCCCTCTAATCAGCATTACCTCTTCTGTAGTGCACTATATGATTG
Source organism: Megalops cyprinoides (assembly GCF_013368585.1). Taxonomy (NCBI): domain Eukaryota; kingdom Metazoa; phylum Chordata; class Actinopteri; order Elopiformes; family Megalopidae; genus Megalops; species Megalops cyprinoides. Next base: position 60,634,961 of record NC_050584.1, on the reverse strand, counting down.
GTTTCATGAAAAGGACCCATCAGCGTCTGGGGTGAGTGTATCAGAGGAATGCGGTAAAGAAGCTGGCCAACGCTGCTCACAGAACAGCCAGAAGGAAACGAACCAGCGAAAAGCACACGAGTTAACGAGAGAGTCAGCTCGAGTGCAGCCACAGCACAGCTGCTCAAATGGACTCCTACTCTCAGGCTGCACCTGTATTTAGCATGTCTTTAATTAGGCCGATGTGGCTTATTAACCACTTGCTGGTTCACACACAATTACAATGACAATGAGAACTAGACAGTGGACAGCTGACGGTTAACAGTTGTGTGTTTAACCTGTTAGAGTGCACTTTTATGAAATGAGTTCTGTTATTGGAAAAAGGAGCAACTGTTTAGACAGGCGTCCTTATCAGAAAGCTCACGTAACATTTAAATAATCACAGTGAAACGGGTTTGGGGACAGGTGAAGGCTCCGCCTGCACAGGTGCGCTCAGAGGATTCCTGTGCAGATCTGGGAGCCTATCGGGGAGTTGAGCGTGGAATTGCCATTGCCAGGGCAACTGTAAACTGTGGACCCAGAGCCTCAAACCCTTCGGCTCTTTAGTGCCTCTGCAGTCACGGAATATCCACAGTCAACGGCAGTCTCAGTTCAGCCTTCCGCAGCCCGGTGTGATGGGGGAATGCACACAGTCCTCGAGCTCCGGATCGTGAGATGTGTTTTGCAGGAGGTTTCCCCCTGAATTTGGAACATTATAGCTGAATCACAGGCCTGCACAGTGGAAGCCTCTCTCCTGGGCCCACTTCGTATTTTACTGCTTTAGTGTGATGTCATAATAGGGGCATCCTGCTGCACTGCCTGGACAGCCCATCCCTTCATCTCCACGCTGTCTCTGTGCTCTACCTGTAATGTCTGGCTCTGCCATCGGCGGAAGAGGACCAGCCTGTCTTTGCCTTTCATTTTGACATAGCTCCAAAATGGACCTCTGGATAGGAGCACACAGGCATGTGGGATGGTTCAATGAGGAAAAAAAAACCCAGTGAACGTTTTGTATGGACCAATGGTTTTTTTATCAGCCCTGTAAAGCTCATTGAGATGGGCCCAAAACACACACACACACACACACAAACACACTTTGACTGGGGTTCACTTTCCAATATGGTTTGACTTTTTTTCCAGATAACATCAAATCAATTTCAGGCTCCATATTCATGTTAACTGGTCAGATTAAATTAAATGGCAGTGATTTCTTTGTCAGAGAACAGCCCTGAGTGACCGTTAATACTTGAAATGTAGTTACCCACTCATGAAAGCAAGTCTTCTTTCTCTAGATGTTAAGGGGAGAGCACATACAATGCTTGTGTGTGTATGTTCCTGCCCGTTGCACCTCATGTCGAACTCTACCCCTAGATTCAATAAACAGTTGTCCTTGACTTTGATCTACAAATGGATTCCAGTGCTACTTTTTGAAACTAGATTTTTTTTTTTTTTATCTCATTCATTTTTTGTGATTGCTCTCCCAACTTTGTTTGTGAATTTAAAAAGTGTGACTTGCATTTAATCGTGAGTCCGTTTAGGCAAACGTACACAACACCCGCAGTGATGAGGATAATTCTCTCTGGTCCTTAAGGCTTAAGGATGTCACACTGGCTTGTTATCTCTTAATTCCTTTAGTGAAACAGTGGTAAGTACTGCGGGCCGTGGATTCCTTGCATTGAGGTAACCATATTGCTATGGCTCCCTTCTGTAGGGGTTGTAGTGAGTGGGATTCTCTCCAATACACAGAGCTCCTCTGGACTGGTAGGGTTCTGTGCACTGTGTGTTGACATGCATGTCATTCATCCTGTTATGTATATTAAATTACATTTCTGTATTTCGTAGACCGCAGCAGAAAGAAGTGGAGAATGGATCATTATTCCTCTGGCTGTGACCCTGTTTTTCTCATAGCTTCTCTCTGCGTACTCGACTGTAGGAACGAGGGGCCGCTGCCCATAGTTCAGGACTCTGACATCTTCTCGGCTTTTCTCATGTGGAGCCCATAGTGCCTCAATGGGGCCTTGTTTGCTGTCTTCAAAGTCCAATCACTGTAGCGTTGGTCCCTACTGAGCCACTGTGCTTTGATGGGGGCCAGGTCTTGAGACCTCCATTTGCAGAGCCTGCGTGGAGTTGCGTGGAAGCTTTTTGGGGTGATTACTTATTGGGAAATAATGAAGCCTGTGTGTGATATTATGTGGTGGACCACAGGTCAGACCTGGAGTCAGTTACTTCATTTGCCCCTTTAAAAAAAAGTGAAATGAAAAATGATTGTGTCCTTTGTGGTATGACTTTTGCCTGTATGCATTTTTTGTGTAGTTGAGCCTAAAAACAGCCCAGTTGTTCATTTAGCCGGGTTGAGGTGAAGGCTTGACCCAGTCCGCCGCGAGCACTGTGGGTTCTGTGAGAAAGCCAGAGAGGCGTGACGGTGGCTCCGGGTGCGAGCGGGAGACGTAGCAGCAATGCCTCCGGCACCCGGGCCGGTTACGTGGCACCGCCACCTGCTAAAGTCAGACGGCGGGCAGTCGTCAGGGCGACGGTGCCAGGACGCTGCGGGGCGGTGTGCTGTGATTTATGCGGTGCGGTGAAGCGGGACGGGTCCTGCTTCCTGTGTCTCAGAATGCTCACTCATCCTGGCCTCCAAACGAGGGCACCTGTCCCAAGCCTAAGGGTGCACTGTGGGGGGTGGCGGAGTGTAGGGTCATAACAGCAGTGTGGTGCAGTGATAAGGAGCAGTGCTCATAACCGGGAGGTTGCTGGTTCGATTCCCTGTTGGGGCGCTGCTGCTGTACCGCTGGGCGTGGTACTTAACCCACAATTGCCTCAGTAAATATCCAGCTGTATAAATGGATAAAAATTGGAACTATGTGTGTTGCTCTGGATATGATTGTTTGTTAAATGACAATAATGTAATGCAAAAAAATGCAGTTGATCTTCTGGTGCAACCCAGCACACCACCTGTACTAACTGGTAGTTTTTAAAGAAAACACAGATTATTAGAGACAGACCATTATTTAGTATGGTAGATCCATTATCATGTTAGTTGCTCTGTATGAGAGTGTAAATGACAATAATGTAATGTAATGTAATAGGCTTGAGTATGGGATTTTGGCAGAGGTGTGAGGACAAAAAATGTGTTTTGCTCCCTTCTGTCTGCAGGGAAAGGAGCAGAACAAGCCGGAGTCCTCGCCCCTGTACATCCAGAACCCCTTCGAGCCGACGCTGAACGTCAGCAAGAACGTGAATGCCACGCAGCTGGAGCGCTTCGTCAAGCTGTGCCAGGAGAGCGCCTGGCTGCTCCAGCAGGGCGAGGTGAAGGGGCGGGGCGCCGCGGGGGACACGCCCTGGGGCGTGGCCGCCCTCCTCCTGCCCTCCGTCGGCCAGGCCGCCGGCGTGGCGGGGAGGAAGAAGAGGAAGAGGGAGCCCGCCAGCGAGAGGATCAAGAGCCTGCTGGAGTCGCTGAAGACCAGCAAGGCCGCAGGGAGCGCGGCCTCGGAGGGCGGCAAGAAGAGCGCTTCCACCAAGCCCCGCTAGAGGGCGTCGTTCTGCAGAGGAGCCCGACTGACCCTGCTCCCAGGAGGGGGAAGCCCCCCTGACTAAGTAGAGGGAACAAACACTCTCAGAGAAAGAACAGCACTCTCTGTGCCAAGCACTGTATGCTGGTGCTCAGAACCAGGGGCAAAGACTGTGCTCCCTCTGCCCCACAGTTTTACTGATAGGTGTACATAAAACTGCTACATTAAAATGCACATACATTTTTTTTCATGTTTTCACAATTCAAGTAACAGTTGTTTTTTTTTCAGTTTACATTTATCATGTGTTCTCGCAAGACCTACACGTGAAGATTACAGTTTTAACAACGTCAAACCAGTGTCACTACAGTCATTTCAAAATTCTGTACTTTTTTACCACATGCCAAACACCCATAAGGGATTACTGTTATATTAATTACTGAGATACTTTCACCTAATTGTAATTCTCAGTTGGTAAGAAAGTATATAAAGTTGACCAGCTAATTATCCTCATTGAGTTCAGAAGACTTTTATCAATGTGTTTTTACTCGATCAAAGTATCTACTCAGAAGTGGGTTAAGAATTAGTCATGGTATTGGGGGGAAAAAAAAGCAGTTTTTAAGGCGTTGCTACACTTTCTCTTGAGACCGAAGACACACTGTACAGTACTGTCAGGCTGTTTATTCCCACTGAGCTAAGAGCTCGAATGGAAGACAGTCTGAATGATGGATTGCCTTTTTGTAACTCCTTGTAGGGCTCCAGTTAGGTATGTGTGAAGGCACATTCCCTCCCAGACCAAGTCTGTGTCCTGGTGCTTTCATAGGTTTGGAAAGCTAACAAACATATGTTTAATGCATATATTTGATCAAACAGACCACGTCATCCCTAAAAATGTGCTGTTCTGTGTCCGGGTTCAGTGAATGCACACGTTTTACCTTGATTTCTTCATTACACGTTTCAGTGTGCTAGGGAATCCAGCGTGCGGCCGTGTGGGTGACCACCATTAGCAGCACTGTGTGGTCTCGGAGGCGCTGGTTTTATCGGAGGGTGAGGTGGAGTGCGGGGAGGCGGCTGTTTTTCAGCTCGGGGGGGCCCTCCGGAGTTCACAGGGCGCGAAGGTGTGGAGGATTAACGCTCGCTCTGATATCACAGGAAGCTGGGAGGAAGCTTGGAGGAAGCTGGGAGGAAGCTGGCGGCAGCAGGGTTCGCCCATTACATCACCGCCTTGTGTGGCGTTCATTTGCTGCCCCACGGGAATCCGGGAGCCGAGCGCCTCGCTCTGCTCCTTTTGTTGAGGACGCCGGTGCGCAGTTTGGGTGCTTGTAAGTGTGAGGTAGGCCGGGGGGCGAGGAGGGGGAGTGTTAGGGTTGGGTTAACGGAGTAAGGGGGGATGGGAAAAGCTTCTCCTAATGCATAGCAGTGTGAGCCATTCCAGGTCTTATCAGTAGCAAGTCGGTGTATGGAGCAGAATGCTAACAGGGGCCGGGGTATCAGAAAACTTGGCGCTCCGATTGGCTCCTAGTAAAATCTGGAACGGAACGTTGCTGTGCGCTGGGAGTGCTGTTCCCAGCCCCGTGCTGTGTGCAGAATGTGGGCGGAGACAGTCAGGGGAGAGGACCTCGTCTGCTTCTCTCAGTCGTCCTTCCACGGAGTTGCCTCAGAGCTAGACCGGCAGGTCACCGTGCCGAATCCCGGCTTTGGAGCTGCTGCTCCGGAGCACTTCTCCCAGATGGCTTCAGTAGATGTCCGTCTGTACAGTGGAGTGATATGTAAAAATGAAGACTATGTCAATGAGGTTGTCCACTTAATAAATGCAATAACATAACGGGTCTGGTCACTGGGGCGTGTGGTGCTGCTGGTAGCGGTACCAGCAGTCTCGGCCCGTTCGGACTGTGCTGACAGGAGCGGCGGCACCAGCTCACTCACCAGGACGGAGCGGCGAAACCCTCTGAACCCTCTGAACCCTCTGAACCCTAGCCTCCATTGTTTGAGCAGTGTGTTGTGGCTAGAGTGGGAGTGTAGATGGAGGTGCAGGATTCAGCTGTCAGGAGTGAGGCCATATGTGTATTCATACACACACACACGCTGTACGTTTCCACCAGGGCCCCCGTAGGGGGATGGTGAGTTATGGCTTGCCGTTAAAGATCGTCCCTAGATGATCCACGCATTCCTGTAAATATTGGGGGGGTTGGGGGGGGGGTCGTGACGTGAGGGTCGTGGTCCCATTCCACGTCGCTGACTTTTTCTTGGCACCGATTCGTCTTCCAGAGCCGTAAAGAATTTTAAAAGGTGGTTCAAGGTTTGAAAAAACAGAGGGGGTAACCACACACAAAAAAAACCCAACAGAAATGAAAATGGCGTTGGCTCTTGTTCACGTCGAAATTCCTGTTGAATAAAATGTTTTACGAGCCCTTTTGAAACGGTCATAGAGTAGCGGGGAGGTATAAATTAGCATTTTAAAAGCTTTTGTGTGTTTGTGTTTCTTCCCCCTGTTTTTGTTTGAAGAGAATATGCATATGGAGGAGGAAAATATTTTGTTAAATCTCTTATCTCTCGCATTGGCTTTTCTTTTGCATTCCTTGAGAAACAATGGGATACATGCGGTTCAGAAAGCCTACCTCTCCGGGTTGTACCGTTTACAAACAAAAATGCTGTACTTCTTGGGAAGGCAATATCGGTTTGCTTCCTCTGTACAGTTCCACGAATTGTCTCGGCGGCATTGTGCCAGTGCATTAGCTGGGACTTCCGCAGCAGGAGAACCTTTTAGATTCTCAAACTCGTGTTTTTTTCCCCGTTAACTGATTTATTCTTTAAGGAGAGGGTAACCCCCCCCCCCCCCCCCCCCAGCCGGCCACTGTGAAGGACGGACAGAACTCTTAAACTCTGCCATACAGGTCAAAGGTCACCAGGCTTTAAATCCAGTGATTCTAGCACAGTGGAATAAGGGTAGGCTCTCCAGTGCTTTGCTGATGATGAAAAGTCCTTTGCCTGATGTGACAAAAATCCCTGCATGAAAACTGAGTTTCTAGTGAGGGGTGGCAGTGTAGCATAGTGGTGAGGAGCAGGGCTCATAACCAGAAGGGTGGTGGTTCGATTCCCCATTGGGGCACTGCTGCTGTGTTCTTGGGCCAGGTACTCAACCCAGAATTGCCTCAGTAAAATGTATATGTCTTATGTATAAATAACATAAAAAATTGTAACCTCTGTAAGTCGCTCTGGGTAAGAGTATCTGCTAAATGAGGCAGTGTATTGTAATGAGAAAGCAGAGACGGTGGTCATGTAGAGTTAATCTGATAATCAGAGTTAAAGTGTTATTCACGCACAATCTGCTGTCAGGTATTTTTCATGGCCGCTTGCTGAGAACAGACAGGAAGTTTGGAACACCATGCACACACAGCATCGGTGCCATTGTCCCTCTCCTCCGCCTGTCCCAGCGTAATTGGTAGTTGGCACAGCTGTGGAATCTGACGGACGGCGGTGCCAACCGCACACTTTTCCCCCCTGGCAAACCGGCACACACGTGACGTGCCCCCGTGGGGGAATGACCCCGTTCACAGGGCTGTCGGCGCTCTGTCGGTGACCCGCGCCTCTGTTAATAACGGGGGGGCTGCGGATCCGAGCAGACATACGTGCACACACACAAGCACACACACAAACACACACACACACACACACACACACACACACACACACACACACACACACACACACACACACACAGTCATACTGCCACACACAGAATCACACACACAAACACAGACACACAAGTGTACTGAGATGCACACATACAGTCATACTGTCACACACAGAATCTCACACACATACATGTACACAAACACACACACACACACACACACACACACACACACACACACACACATACAGTCATACTGTCACACACAAACACACACACACACACATACAGTCATACTGTCACACACAGAATCTCACACACATACACACACACACACACACACACACACATACAGTCATACTGCCACACACAGAATCACACACACAAACACAGACACACAAGTGTACTGAGATGCACACATACAGTCATACTGTCACACACAGAATCTCACACACATACATGTACACACACACACACACACACACACACAAACACACACACACACACACACACACACACACACACATACAGTCATACTGTCACACACAAACACACACACACACACATACAGTCATACTGTCACACACAGAATCTCACACACATACACACACACACACACACACACACACACATACAGTCATACTGTCACACACAGAATCTCACACACATACATGTACACACACACACACACACGCGCGCACGCTGTGCTGGGCTGGCTCCAGAGCAGGGTGGGCAGCGGTGAGTCACCCTGGAAACTATGGGCTCGAACACTCCGCTGGTCACGTTCTGTTCTTACTTCGGATGAAGACTGCGGGGTCCCGGGGTTTGCCTCTCTCACAGGGGCGCGGCTGCGGGTGCGAACAGACAAAACAGACGCAAACACACCTGCGGTTTTGATTCTGCCCTGTTAAAGGTGTGGAAGCGCAGGGGTGCACCTCTTGTGTTACACCTCTTGTGTTGTGAGGGCTGTTTGGTCGTATGTGTCTTTGGAGGCTTATGTTGTTACCAGTTCTGAGAAGATGTAGGAGTTTGAATGTCAGGATAATTAAATGTGGACCAGTATCTGCTCTGTTGAAGACATCTTCCTTTACACCAGCGCTACTTTTCTTTCTCTAAATAATGGGAATTCTTGTATTACGTCATAATGACGCCTCAGATTTGACAGAAAAACACTCTGAAATATCAATTGAACCCTGTAGTGAAGACCGTTTTCATCAACAGCAGTGAATCATTTTTTCCAGATGTTCATGTCATATGTGTTGCAAAGGCGGTGAAGTCATGAGCTTTTCGTTCCTCTGCATTTTTCTGCATATCAATCTTGTTTTCATCTCTAATTGTGCATTCATCCGTAATGGTTTTAATCTGAGTTAGATTAGGCCTAAACTTGACATTGGGAAGACTGAACTGACTGCTCGGATGTTTGGTGGTCCAGACTCCCGCTGTAGGACGCTGAAATGGAGAAAAGGGACCCATTGTCCTGTGTGTGGGTATGTGGGTGTCTGTGTGTGTGTGTGTGGGGAGAGGGGTGTGTGTGTGGTGGTGTGTGTGTGTGTGTGTGTGTGTGTGTGGGGGGGGGGTGTCTGGCCAGCTGCCAGACGGATCATCAGCTCCAGCGCTATCCTTGGGAGCGCAGCCCAGACCTCCCCGGAGCCCCCAAACGTCAAGTAGATCTGCTACAGCTTAATCTACAGACGGGACGGCAGGCCCGACCGGTTTATCAGCCCAGAGCATTCACGTCTGCACTGCTGCTGTCTGAACCTGGCTGTCTGCTCTCCACACACACATAGAAATCTACACTGCTCTGGTCTGTGAATCTGAGCGTCTCTCCTCCACACACACACACACGTCTGCGCTGCTGATGTCTATGAAGCTGGCTGTCTCTCCTGCACACACACTTAAATACGTGTACTGCTTCTGTCTGTGAAGCTGAGTGTCTTTCAGCCACACACACATATCTGAACTGCCTCTATCTATGAAGCTGTCTCTCCTCCATTCACACACACAAACATTTTCACTGCTTCTGTCTATGAAGGTAACTGTCTCCACACACACACACACACACACACACAGACACACACAGACACATATATCTGCACTGCTTCTGTGAGTGAAGCCAGCTGTCTGCTAACACAGACACACAGATACATATTTACAGTGCTCCTGCCTGTGAAACTGACTGTCTGCTGTCCACACGCATACGCACACATATCTGCAGTACTCCTGACTGTCTGCTGACACAGACACACACACACACATAGTGGTCCCCAGTATGGAGATGACCATTTGCTGTCCAGACACACTCACACATCCACACTGCTCCTCCCTATGAAGCTTACTACTGTCTACACACACACATACGCGGCCATCTCCCCTCCACCCAGTATCAATAGCCACGTTCACGGTCACTCCTCGAACATCTGTGCTCGTCCTTCAGTGGCTCTCCGGTTGCACCGGTTCCCGGCTGATTCACATGTAATGATATCCATCCTAGGAAGATCATGAACACACAGGTCTACGGCTGTTATTACCATCAGAGCCATGCTTATTTTTAAGCGCTCAATGTATGTAGGTCCTGGGTGCCTGATTTTGTTTTATTTTTATTATTTCATTTCTGTGGAACTACTCACTCAATTCCACCTCCACCTCCACCCTCCCCTCTCTGCTGAACCTTCACCCCCCCCCCCCCCCCCCCCACCCACTGCTTCCTTCGAACAGAGGATTCATTTTTCTACCTAAAACAATTCATTTCAGATGTCATTTTTGTGTGGTGGTGAAATTCCTGGAATAGTTTTTATTTTTTTCACATAAGTGGCAAGTCCTCTTTTTGAGCCCCCCTGTTATAAATAGAACCTCTGAAGAAAAGTTCAGCAATTAAAAAGTGTGGAAAAATTAAATCAGTGCCCCTTACATACGACAGGAAAGACCTGATTAAAAAATCGCGTGCAACTCCTAATGTAGCCAGTCCTGGGGACCCGATTCTCAGAACAGAGGAAGAGGTGGTGCTGTGGCTCTGTAGTTGAACTGATCTTTTCGAGAAATTAGATTAAAATGATGAATGTGGGATCTGTACGAAGGCCGCATTCAGGGTTGTGGTAATTATGTGCTTTAGCGCTATTGTGGCAGGGTAAGTCCCATATCGTTAGCAGTGAGCAGCAGTGTAGTGTAGTGGTAAGAAGCAGGGCTTGTAACTGAAAGGTTGCTGGTTCCGTTCCCTGCTGGGGCATTGCTGTTGCACCCTTGGTCAAGGTACTTAACCCACAGTTGTCTCAGTAAATAAATAAATAAAAAAAAAATTACTGCTGCTCAGTAAATAAGAGCATCTGCTGAATGACAGTAATGTAATGTAATTAAGCCTTGGTGTTCTGGACCCGGAGAGTTAGCGGGCGTGTCCGCTTATCCTAGCCGCCTTTGGCGCGGACAGTAGGGGTGCGCGAGGAAAAAAAAGAGAGGAACAAAGACGGGCACTGTGTGGGGCGCGTTGTCACTGTCACACGCTGCCATCACCGCCTGCGTGTCGCACACGGCTCCGTGTCACTCCGCGGAGAGAGCGGTCCTGGAGACACCCGCCGACGCTCCTCTGACAGGCATATAGCTCGGTGTGCGATACCTGGCCACGACCGCTGTGTGTGACCGCACTGTGGGTGGCCATGTAGGCGGCTGTGTGCAAGCTCTGTTCGAGCTCCTTGTTTCCGTGGTGAGAAGCTGTCCGATATGCAGGAACACCATTGTGGTATGACATGGGTAGTGATGCAACCCTTGGTCTCCCCTCGTTTGGGTTATTGCCCCTGTGCGTGAGCTACCGGTTGCATAACATAATTTGGATTCTTCTGTCAGTAGGGCGTCTTGGAAAAGTACTCGCACAGAGCCGAGTGTATGAGCACAGTCTGAACCCTCTGAAGAAGAGATCTCGTGTTGCCCATACTATCTAATACTGGGAGTCAGTAATCGAATGAATGCAGTCTCTTGATGATTGCCATGTGTCGTGTGACATCACAACAGGACAGACTGCAAAGCAAAACGAGAATGTGGGAAGTTTTTTTTTCCTTTTTTTTTTTTTTTGCTCCTGTTTGTTTTGTTTTTCCTGGACAGCCTTCATCTCACACACAAACAACATATTATCCAAATTACATTCCGGAAGGGATAAAAAGGAGCACACAAAGGATATGCCTCCCACACTTCCTCCTGGTTGGCCGCGGCGAAATCAACATCTGCTCAGCCACAGTGTAATAAACCCCGGCCAAATCCCCCCTCTCAGGCAGCTCAACGGCCGGTTAATGAACTCGTTATTAACCTGCCGTACAATACAGAATCCCTTAAGCCCCTGGAATGCAAAAGTTCCCTCGGGTCACTTCAAATCCGAGCTCATTAGGTGGACCGAAGCCAGCGTTAAAAGCAAACAGCTCGGAAGGGAGCGTGTGCAGCCACCGGGCCCCCTGGACTGTGGATGTTAGGGTTGCGAGCTTGAATCCCGGCTGTGACACGGCTGGTGAGGTACAGCCCCTCAGTCGTGGTAGGAAACGGCACAACTGCACATTAAGTGTGGTTGAGTGTGTGACTCACAGAGTGTAGAACCTAAACTGAAGGTTATCCTTGGTAAGGATGTTGTGACAGTGTGGCAGTTTATCTTGCGGCCGTAAGGTTGCTGGTTCAAATCCCGGTTGGGGCACTGCATTTGTACCCTTTAGCAAATGACCTAACTTTGACTGAACACAACTCAGTAAAGAGCCAGCTGAGGACATGAAAGCAATACAAAATCTCAGCTCTACAGGTTCCCCCTTGCTGGGCAGGAAGGCACGGCACTCCCTCTGCTGTGTGGGGCTGACAGTCTCACCTCTGGTCAGCTCCCCGGAGACAGCGTAGAGGACTCAAACGCACTGCCTTCAGGGAGCACGTTGCATCTCTCTCCTGTGTAACCAAAGCTCCGTTTGGCGCCCCAGGAGCCTGGACCTCCTTTCTCTCTCTCCACAAAGGACGTCATTGTCCAGTGTCCAGGGGAAGATGGTCCGCGTTTCCGCTCCTGACCCTCGGCGATTATCCCTCCTAACCGTTACAGCGAGCAGTGTTTCTCCGGAGTGCCTGACCCCGGGCTCCAAACGCTAATGGGATTTATTAAGGCAACACGATAGGCCTTTGAGGGACGATCGCAGAGGAAGCACGCGTTCAGAGGAACGTGATGCTTTTTTGGCTGCCCCCAGTCAGGGAAGCCTTATTCCTTTTTCTTTCTCTATGTGACTGTTAAAAGTGAGGTGAAAGACAGGGAACCAGAGTGGCTCCGTGGGCCGAGAAAGCAGCTGAGCTTTTCCGCCAGGGCGGATTCCGTTGAACCAGACTTTGGCGGGAGGTGGGAGCTCAAGTCCTGGGAAGTGTGGGCTGGGCCGGGACTCCCGGGTGGCGGAGCGGGGAGTTCCGGGTCTGGGCCTGGCTCGGGTCTCCAGCAGGGGAGGTGGGGACGGGGGAGGGGGGGGGGCACTCCTTTGGCGTACACGCTCAGACATGTGGTTCACCGGCCTGGCCCCTCTCAGGAAACACACACCTCCCACGCGAGCACCCCGCGGATCCTAACCACCCCCAGACGCCGGGCGGCTTTTTATCTTTTTTTCTTCTCCCCCTGCAATAAGCGTCGCGCGCAGGGAAACCGAGGCAGTTTATCCCGACAGATCACATAAAAGCCGTAATGAGATTGCGGCCACACATGGGCCGGGTTTGAAACCCTCTGCCGATCCCTGCCCTGTTCTGCCCAGACGTTGCGTAACTCAATATCTCTCACTTGTGATTTACACGCAAAACGACGGCAGTGAAAAGCCTTTATGTTCAGGCCCAGCACACAGTCCACCGGGAGGGGAACTCTACCCCCCGTTATTCCACACGGGTAATTGCCCTCCTCCAGCTGGTACGCTTGTGCATCCTGCTTCAGTCTTTCTTCTGCCTGGTGTCGTAACACTGGCTGCATTCAATTTGCCTTTTCAAAGGGGAAATCCACCACCATCCTGTTAGCAAACAGGCCGATGCATAAATTGCGCCTCTGTGACAGGGTGCGTTTTCCGAAAAGGTATTTGAACTTTTATGCTCTTTTATTTCCCTGTGATGGGTGATCTGCCACAGCGGGATCGTACACCATATATATGATGATATGATGTCCTCAGAGTATCAGCTTCCCCTCATAGATCCAATGGCAGGGTTGTTCTGAAGTAGGCCCCCAGTCCAGCTCCAGAGGGGGTGTAGGGTAGCCAGCCATGTTGAAATGAGCCCCAGTCCTAGCCAGGTGAAAATGTAGCATAGCGAACCGTCACAAAATGACCTGCTGCCCCCAAGCCGAGGGAGAGTCTAGCGCAGCAGTCTTCAAACAGGTTCTATCAAAACTGAAAGAGGATGGTACAGCAGGCCAACCTGAAGGGAGCCCCAGCTCCCATGGCTAGGGTAAGTACATTGTGGTGGCAGTGTTGCATAGCAGGACTCCTAACGAAAAGGACTCCTAACGAAAAGGTTGCCGGTCTGATTCCCCACTGATGTACTGCTGCTCTACCATTGATGCTTAACCGACGATTGCCTCAGTAAATATCCAGCTGTATAAATGGATAACGTTGTAAAAATTTGTAACTGATGTACGTTGCTCTGGATTAAAGCTTCTGCTAAATGCCAATAATGTAGTGTAATGGAAAACCATAGTTAAATGAACATTAACCAAAACCAAGAGGAAATATAGGCAGTGCCAACACTAATGACCAGTACGCCAGATAAAGACTGACAGGGCACGCATACCCGACGGCCGACCCCATGAAACGGTCCGTCAGATCTGACAGCAGTGCGGTGTGCTGCTTTTTATGCATCATAGAACATACAGCTGTTTCATTTCTCTCCCACCTGCTCCATGATAAAACACGCCATGCTGTTTTCGTTCCCTTGTTACCCTTTTACATGCTTGTTAGTCTTGTTTCCTAAGTGAAACCCTGTATGGTAGTTTTTGCTGTCGAGACTGTTTTAGCGATGGTTGGGGGTACACATGGCACCTTTCCCCTCTCCTCATGTTTAGACCTGAGGCAGCAGTTTCCAATATTCAGGCAACGGGACAGGTTGTCTTTGTGGCCACGCTGTTATTGGACCGGGAGCGGGTTTATTTTCTTTTGATTAAGCCGGCATTCGGGGCATTTGCGAGGCAGGCCCGAGTCTCACAGCACCTTTGTTCTCACGGAGCTGATGGAGAGAGGGAGAAGGGAAAAGGAGCACACGCACGCCCTATCCGGAGATAGCACCCCACTTTTCTCTCATTACCCCCCTACCACCCCGGCCCCACCACTCCCGTCAGTATCTGGCCTGAAATTCCACACATGCCTTTAATTTGGGAGAGGGCGTCCAGGACCGAGTTATCTTACAGCTCAGGAATTTTTCAGGCCCCGCTTCCAAACGCTAGGCCGAACGCAATTAAGCCCAGGGGTAACATCCCTAACTGTGTGAGAGTTAAAGTTTAAAGGTGGGGATTGGAAGCCCACGCGTGTGGTTGCTGTCCACTGCTATGGAGGTGAGGAGGATGAGGAGGAAGAGGGAGGGAGGAGGAGATCAGGGGAGTGCCAGCGGGAGAGAAGGGGGGACGGAGTGAAGATGGCCGCTCTCACCTCCTCCAGAGCCTCACCTTGTTTGGTAAAAAAGCACAGAGCGCCTCCGTGCAGGACAGGCAGAGAGAGAGTGAGCCGTGAGAGGAGACGGGGGGCCTCGAATTGGGACGCGTACCAGATCGAGCTGACGGGGTTTTTCCAGCCGCTGTCTTTTTTGTTGAGCGACGCGCCTCCCCTGCCTTCTTTACGTTTA